>NC_064922.1:397750555-398350555 GCF_023897955.1 Schistocerca gregaria
AGAAGGATGTAGGTTGCAGTAGGTACTGGGAAATGAAGAAGCTTGCACAGGATAGAGTAGCATGGAGAGCTCCGTCAAACCAGTCTCAGGACTGAAGACCACGACAACAACAACTTGTAGACACATCATTTTCAGTCATTACTGGACCTCAAGTTCCCAAATAATGATGAAATAATTACAGATGATTTGGTTTGAAGAACATTATGGACAGTTTGATGGAATGGTTTGGCCACTCAGATCACCCGATAATAATATTTATGGGACATAATCAAGAGGCCAGTTCAAAACATCCTGTATGGAAAGCACTTTCTCTTATTTTTATTTGAGTCGTTGGTCTTCTGGCTGGTTTGATGATGTCCCCCACGAATTCCTCTCCTGTGCCAACCTCTCCACTTCAGAGAGGCATGCAACCTACGTTTTCAAATATTTGCTGAAAGTATTCCCATTGTCTGCGTTCGTCTAAAGTTTTTGACCTCCACTACTCCTTCTAGTATAGTGGAAGTAATTCCGTGATGTCTTAATAGATGAGCTATCATCCTGTCCCATCTCCTCTTTTCCTCACCGATTCTGCGCAGAATGTCTTCATTCCTTACCTTATCAGTCCACCTTCATTTCGTCTATAGCATCCCATCTCAAATGCTTCGATTCTCTTCTCTTCCTATGTTACCGTAGTCGATGTTCCACTACCATACAATTCTGTGCTCCAAACGTACATTCTCAGAAATTTCTTTTTCAAATTAAGGACCACGTTTGCTACTAGTAGACTTCTCTTGGCCAGGAAATACCTTTTCTTTCAGTGCTAGTCTGGTTTTAATCTCCTTGACCCGTCTGTCATAGCTTGTTTTGCAGCTTAGGTGGTAGAATTCCTTAACTGTATCTACTTCGTAACCATCAATCTTGATATTAAGCTTCTTTCTGTTCTCATTTATGCTACTTCTCATTACTTTCACCTTTCTTCAATTTACTCTCAATCCATATTCTGTACTCATTAGCCTGTTCATTCAACTCAGTAGATTATGTAATTCTTCTTACCTTTTACTCAGGAAAACAATGTCATCAGTGAATCGTATCATTGATATCGTCCACCTTGAATTTTAATTCCACTCTTGATACCTTCTTTCATTTCCATCTTTACTTCTTCGATGTGCAGCTTGAACATTAGGAGTGAAAGGTTACATCGCTGTCTTATACCCTTTTTAATTGAGGACTTCGTTCTTGGTCGTCCACTTATCATTCCCTTTTGGCCTTTGTACATATTACATATTACCCGTATCTCCTTACAGCTTACCCCTATTCTACTCAGAATTTCAAACGTCTTACACCATCTTCATTGTTTCTTTGTTCTTTTTTTTTCAAGTATACCCCTCCTCTTGTTATTCGTGAACTCAGTATCCGCTATTACTAGCTGAAATTTATCGCAAAGCTCAATTTTTCTCCTCTCTCATTCCATGCCTCAAGCCCATATTCTCCTGTAACGTTTCCGTCTACTACTTCCCCTACCTACATTCCAATCCCCCATGACTATTAGATTTACATCTTCAGCTTGCGGTGTCAACATGTATACCTGAACTATCATTGTCGGTGTTGGTCTGCTATCGACTGTGATGAGGAAAACCCTCTCCCTGAACTGTTCTCAGAACACAGTCTGCTCTACCTTCCTACTGATAATGGATCCTACTCCAATAATACAATTTTCTGTTACTGTTGATATTATCCTATACTCATCTGACCAGAAATCCTTATCTTCTTTCCATTTCACTTCACTGTGCCCTACTACATCTAGATTGAGCTTTTGCATTTCCAATTTCCGATTTTTAGTTTCCCTACCACGTTCAAGCGTCTGACAACCGAATCCCGATTAGTAGAACGTTATCCTTTCGTAGGCTATTTAATCTTTTTCTCATGGCCACCTTCCCTTTTGCCGTTATGGGAGGCTATAGAGGCAGCATGGTACAATATTTCTGCACGGGACTTCTAACGATTGTTTGAGTCCATGTCACATCTAGTTTTTGCACTACACCGGAGAAAAGTAGGTCCGATTCGATATTAGGAGGGATCGCATGACTTTTGTCCCCTCAGTGTACATGTTTTACTATTTCATTCGTATGATTCATTTACTGTTGTAGGCTACCTTGTACTAAAGTCCGTATCCATCACACTGTGACATGAATTAGAATTTTGCTGTATGTTGCTCTTCTTTCCCATCTAGATAACTGTGGACGCGCTGTTCTGGCACTTGAAATTTGGCCAGAGGGTGCTTTATTTGACCTGAGGGTGCTGTTGGCAGCGTTTTGAGCAGTGATCTCTATACAACCTGGATGCAGAAGTCTGGTCTCTGAGTACAGAACTGCAGCGTGTCTGCAAATACACGTGCTTTGCATCGTCCGCCATATTGTAGTTTGGCAAACAAATTTCCATCGTTCTGCATGTGACAAAGAATTGCAAGCAGATTTCTTGTTTTGAAATTTATGTCAACATATGATGTAATAGGCTGATGAGGGAGCGGAATTGAAAAGTAATTTCCTTTCGTGTTCTAGTGACATTTCATAGTAGCCATGTCGTAGTTTGTCAGAAACGAAAAATGAGCATCTATGGCTGGCACGATCAGGTAGCTGAAGTTCAACAGCCAGGAAGTATAGAGATCACTGGTTTTTAGCGCCATCAGCAACGCTCTGAGCAGTACTGGGGCAGAGCGAGGCAGTAGAGGTCAGTCGCCTGCTCCACTTCGAACTATCTACATAGCCTGGAGGACTGTGCAACAGACACCGTAGTGCAGCAGGTAAGCACGCTTCGCATCGCCTGTGGTCAGGCCTTGCGTCGACGGGCGAGATTGTCGTTGAGTGTAGGATGGGCCGAAGGTGTTAGAAAGGAAGACAGGATTATAAGGTGACTACATCTTCAGCTTCTGCCGGAAGCCGCTTTGCCTGCAGGCTCATGAGCTACTGATCGATGCCGAACTGTGTAGTGCGTCGGCTCAACTAATTTGTATGCGGTGTGGCAGTCTTAAGATGTTTCACTGGGCTGCAGTTGGAGATGGCAGAGGCCAGCTGTTGGCCAGCAACGAGAAAGAAGTCCAACTGGGATGGCTCGACAGTCAGTGGTCACTGCCGAGTGTGGCCAAGCCTACCTGGAGGGCCAACGTGTCTTTCCTTGGTGGCGAGAGAAGATGGTAACACCAACACCACATGAAGGACAGTGGTTTATTATTTATGGAACATATGAGCACTGTGAGTGTAATTTTGCGTCCACCTTGTTGGCGGATGACGGGCACGATGTTAGTGAGAGTAGCACACGGCACGCGTTGTGTTTAGTAACGGCAGCTTGTGGCTGGTATACGTGTTCTTTCGAATGCGAAGAGTGATTAAAAGTTAAAACTCTGATGTTACACAGTGTGGCCCTTGCGGATGGCGTCTGGGGGACAGAAGTACAAACTTTGTCTTACCTCAATACCGTGGGTGAGACCTACTGAGTTATAAGAGAAAGTTCTGTAATCCATTTTAAATGAGGCTGAATGGGTGTTCACCATAAACATAGCTCTAATTTTTGCACTTCGTGTTCCTGTAGACTAGGTAGCATTTGTAGCTCTGTCGCCTGTAGTAGAAGTTACTATTGGTGCGGGTCCAATTAGGTGAGTTAGGGACGTTTCGATTTTATGCATTTATGCAGTGATTACCGAATTTTAACACGCTGTTGATTGGTAGTGTGTATGTTGTTTTTCTATTTCTTCTTGGTTGGTGCCCATATGTGTATCGAAGCGATGAGATGATATTTGAGTTGTCTGTAAATATCTTTTACACAGTAAGAAATTTTTTTTGGGTTATTGCCCATCTCATATATGCATTGGCTCCGAGCAAAATATTTTCGATTATTAGCTGCGTAACACTCTGTCACTATGTTCGTGTGAAAATACTTATGTTGTTAATAAATTCTGTTATAAGATAAGCACTCTGGTGACATGACTTTTCAAGCAGAAACATAGGATTGGATCCAGGGAATGATGGAGAATAGGTGAGAGTGACGAGTTTCGAATGGCACTGAACATTAGCAAGACCAAAGTGATAATAACCGAATAAGAAGACGACACGATTAACAGATCACTAGATGGAATGTACTAGAATAGGATCTGTCAGTCCAGTATTTGTGGAGCTTCATAAATTTCAGAGTAAATCGTACAGAGGAAGTCAGACGCAGAATCTCTGTAGGACAAAGAGTTTTCGGGAGAGTGAAAGGGTATGTGGCCGCCAGAAGAGTCCCAATAACACATAGGAGGAGGTTCGCTTACCGTTTAGTTTAGATTGCGGGATCTTATGGTTCTGAAACGTGGAGACTCAGCCAGAAAGAACACAAACACAGAGTTTTGAAATATGATTACGGAGAAGAATACACACATCGAAACTCATCAACAGCGTGAGAAATGGGAAGGTGCTGAGCAGGCTATGAGAGAACTTCCTGATGATGGTAGAGAGTGGAAAAACATTTGAGATGAGACACATACACTGATGGGAAAAAAATCAGAACACCAAAACGTAATTACTGTAGAGTATTGAAATTTCGGGAATTCATTTGTCTAGGTGTCATATTTCAGTGCCTAACATTGCAAGATCACTGGTTCATGTTAGCGCGAAATAAGCCCTTGAAGTTTGAAACGCCGGTACATTAATGACCGATGTAACCGTCAGAATGTTGAATGCATGCTTATAGACTTCGTCGGTGAATACAGGGACAGTTGATTCTGATTGTGAATGACACAGGAGTTGTCATCCAATGATGTCTCATATATACTCGATTGGAGACAGATCTGGCGATCGGACAGGCACCTACAACTTGTCGACACTCCGCTGATCACGTTACGTTACAACAGCGGTACGTGGGCGGGCGTTATGCTGTTAGAAAGCATCCGCGGTAATGCTGTTCATGAATCACAGTCCAACCACCACGCTGACGTAAAAATTAGGAGACATGGTGCGTGGGATAACCATGGGAGTGCTCTCATTGGTACGTGAAATCGCACCGCAGACCGCAACTCCAGGTGAAAGTCCAGTGCGTCTAGCACGCAGAGATGTTGATTGCAGGAACTCAACTGGCCTCCTTCTAATCAAAGCATGGCCGTCACTGCACCGAGACAGAACTAGCTTTCATCAGGAATCTCAACAGACCCTTACCCTGTCCTTCAGCTAGCTCTGGCCTGACACCACTGAAATCGTGAATGGTGGTGGTATGAGTTCAGCGCAATACACGCTGCAGGGGGTATGGCTCGGAGCTCGCCTTGAAATAACCGATTTGTTACAGTTAGTCGTGTCACTGTGGAGCCAACTGCTGCTCAAAATGCTGCTGCACATGCATTACAATGTGCCGGAGCCATATGTCGAATACAGTGGTCTTCCCTCTCGATAGTGCGATGTGGGCGCCCAAAGACGTATCATCTCGAGGCCGTACATTGTTGTGATCACCGCTACCAGCAATCATCGATTTTCAAACACGGACTCAAACGTTAGAGTGTGCGACGCTAGCCATTGTGCCACTATTTTGGCCGAGATTATTGTGTGCTGGAAGAAAGGGTTCAAATGGCTCTGAGCACTATGGGACTTAACATCTGAGGTCACCAGTCCCCTAGAACTTAGGACTACTTAAACCTAACTAACCTAAGGACATCACACACATAGATCACCGAGGAAGCGTTCGAACCTGCGAACGTAGCGTTCGAATCTGCGAACGTAGCGGTCGCGCGGTTCCAGACTGAAGTGTCCAGAACCGCTCGGCCACTCCTTCCGGCGGCTGAAAGACATCTAAAATACGTCGCAAACGTTAAGTTTCGTTTTCTCAGAGACGGTCGACTATCTACGGATAAACGGAAACACGTGTTCGCTTATTTTGACTTCTCTTCCACTGAGCGAAGTTTCTGTGAAATCGGGCTATGGCATTTGCCATTTTCTCATCGTAAGGTAAAAGCATTCTTTATAATGTTGAAGACTGTCTAGGTCTCCGAAAGACGGTTGTGTGTTACATTCCATGCGAATAAGGCACGCCTTTCGTTGGGCCCAACAGTCGATGAGAGACGTAAGGAACATCGGAGACATAACCGACTAAAACTCGTCTCTAATGACCTCGATGTCGACGGGACATTAGAGCCTATCTTCCTTCCTTCCGATTAAAGCCACCTCGCAAAGCAGCTATCGTCGAGCGCTGCCTCGAAAAAGATCATAAAATGAAATTCAATGAATGGAGGCTTCTTGTGCTCACGCGACAGAATAATTAAGGAGTCTTTCGAAATAAAAACAGGGACGGACATTACAATTTAATTAACTCTTGGACTTACGATAGTCAATTTATTAAAATCTCACATGTCATCACATCCACCAGAACTGGAAATTGCAGAGAGAATTTGCGTTTCACGGAACATCTGTACGATCTCTGGAGAACAAAAGAGCATCAAACGGCGAAGTGGGCGTCGGGTAAGCAACTCTGTCATAAATAGCGGCGTCAGGCCAACGGTATTTGGCACTCTGGTTGGAATTAAAATGGTTCAAGTGGCTCTGAGAACTATGGGACTTAATATCTGAGGTCATCAGTCCTCTAGAACTCAGAACTACTTAAACCTAACTAACCTAAGGACGACACACACAGGATTCGAACCTGCAACCGTAGCGGTAGCGCAGTTCCAGACTGAAGCGCCTAGAACTGCTCGGCCACTTCGGCCGGCGGTTGGAATTCAGGCAACGTGTACACATAAAACCGAAGGTCGCGGAATCTGAATAAGATGACTGTGTCGCTTGTGATAATATTCTGCATTAAATAGAAACAAAAGTTTGGCAAGACACGCGGAAGCACACCGATAAGCGATAGCGCAAAGAAAACCTAAGAGATAACATGTCAAGCTACTGATCATGATTAATTTTTTTCTTCTTTAGATCAGTTAGACTTGTGTACCATTAAAATAAAATGCATCTTTTGTGCTGTAACAAAAGTGCTACAAAATTCCATGGAGCGGTTAAGGAAAATCATCGTCTTCGTTTTCTGCCCTAACGTTTGTACTTCACTCTTGCGTAATTTTGAGTGAAGTACGAGGATAAGTTCAGTTTGAATATTTTGTGCAAATAGGGGGCGCCTGAGGGTTTCGTAGATATTTACGGTTACGTCTCAAGACTACAGCGGTGTTAGCCACGCGTATTAGCTTCAGGCGAGATATTTCTCACGGATAAAAGCGCAAAGGTGTACTCCACACTTCCATAACCCTGTGTTTAAGGAGGCACGAGCAGTGAAGAGGTGCCTTTACGGGGCTATTGTTATGCGTTTGATCGCCGAGACACCGTTCGCGAGGCAATGTTCCGGCTATAAAGATCGGAATAATGGCGGGTCCCTGAGACTTTCGGATTAGCCGCTTCGTCGACCCGGGAGGGGTTTAGTTGTCCCATCGGTCAGAATGGCATGCAAGCCGCTGCTACCGAAAACGGCAGTAGATGTTTTGAGCCACCGAATGATCGTGTCGACTTGAGGCGTAGAAGATGTAAACTTTGCTTGCCATCCTGAAAACAATACACAATACACTACACTTTCTAAGATTTGTCATGGTTTCATTTTTTCCTCACGACGCGCACCTTTAATTTATTGATTTTTTTTTCGGTGTTGACGTTTTAGAAGAGTACATTGTCTCGTAAATATATGGTTTTATTTGCCTAGAAGAGTTTCTCTTGTTCAAGAAGTCCAGTTTAACCCAATTCCAGTAATAGTTCCCGTATGAATATGAACGTTATTACTCTACAGTTCATATTTTCTGCTATTTTAGATACAGAGCAGTCATTCGATAGACAAATGTTTTTGATAGTTCTCCTTAGGGGGTTCGAAAATATGTTCGTAATTAACCCTGTTCTCTCTTAAACTGTAACCGTAATAGGTACAAGGCTTACTCCTTCTCCAAAAATAGCTGTGTACATTACCTCTTATTTGTTACGGGAAATGTTCTCAGTTGTCAATTTATTATGGTTCTTCTGTCAGAGGTCCTGAAACATACCATACCTATATATCAACAATTCTTCAGTTGCCATGCAAAATGAGTCTCCCTACCGATTGCTATACACGTATTTTTACTTACCGAGCGACGCGGCACGGTAACGAAGATAGAATATTCTATTTTATATTAGCAAGCGTTTCATGAACATGTTTGATCTAGATTTCCCCAGATTACTTCTAAAAAATCTCAGGTGATTCTAGTCTCAATGACACTCTAGTTTTTTGTCGTTCTACAGATGCCCTGTCGCTGCTTCTGTAATTACATAGGTGTGGACATTTAAGTACATAATTTCCTTCTTTATAGTAAAGCTACGATGGCGTACCTTGAAGACAATTGTAACAAAATTTACTCACTTCTTTATAAATTTCTTTATTCGTTTCCCTGCACAAGATCTGCTTAATCCCGTCCAGTACCTGTTCAGCTTCATTTAAACACACACACACACACACACACACACACACACACACACACACACACACTTACACACACAAGCACGCACAAACAAACCTACACACTTCCGAGAATAAGTGCACCCACATGTTAGCCGTTATCGAGACGCCTGCAACTAAGTTATAGTGTACGTATGAAGCGAAATTTCTGCTATTATATTCATATGCAAGGAATTTCATCCGAATTTGTGGCTACTACATTTTTAATGTTAGCACGCTGTCCTCAGCAGAAACATTAAACTTGAAAATATTCTAAATTTAATCGAAACTGGTTGTGTGAATAAGAAGAGTAATTGACAACGAAGCGTTTAATCTGAATAAAATATTCAGAAAACTTGTACATCGCTCTAATTCAGAGCGGTTAAAGCAACCTGCTTTCCAAATTTTCAACTGCAATATTCTCTGCCGATTTCGGTTCGTCTTCGATTCTGGGTCTCCGCGCTAGTTACTACTTTGATAATGAATGAAACAGGATAGACTTTCCAGTTTTACAGAAATATCATGTCGAAAGCGTTCTCAGAATTTTTAGGTTTGTGATAAATATTCTGCCTTCCTGCAGTATGCGGTAGAATGTAGCAAAGACCTCTGGACCAGAATAACAGTGTGCTCCCTGCCGCCGTTGGATAAGCAGCTGCAGCAGCAAGTCGTATAACCCTAGCTTACTTATTTGTTAGATAGTTTAATTAATTTCATTGCGTGTTTTTGGGTACTTGCATTGTTTAATTCATATATCTCGGGCGTATTATAGTATTTGAGGGTTGTAGCATCGCGCCTTAGTACGTGAATAGTGCAATTTCGCGTAGTCGTCTGTCTTCTGTTTTTGTTGTGAACGGCCAGTGTTGGTTGGCCAGTCAGTGTGCTCCCTGCCGCCGTTGGATAAGCAGCTGCAGCAGCAAGTCGTATAACCCTAGCTTACTTATTTTTTAGATAGTTTAATTAATTTCTTTGCGTGTTTTTGGGTACTTGCATTGTTTAATTCATATATTTCGGGCGTATTATAGTATTTGACAGTTGTAGCATCGCGCTTTAGTGTTTACTTCGTAGATTCTTATTTAAATTGCGTGTGAGTTTCGTATAGGAGGTGCAATTTCGAGTTTTAGTTACTGTAATCGTAAATTCAGCAGATTGTAGCGCAGTCGTTAGGCATTTGTACAGGTTAGTTGATACATTCTTTGCGTGTTCCGCTTGCGTTATCTAGGCACGGACTCGTGTTTCGGTAACTGTTGTTAAACATCGATTAGAATGGACAGGGACTGCGATTGCTGTGTTCGGATGAGGGCTGACTTGGCATCCCTTCGCTCACAGCTGCAATCGGCGCTGACTTCGGTCGCGCAGCTTGAGGCTGTTGCCAATGGGCACCACTGTGGGGAGCCGGACTCGGGTATCAGGGGGATGTCAACCTCGTCCCGTCTGTCCCCAGATCGGTCCGCCGCTGTGGTTGCCCCGGTTGCTGCCCGCAGTGGGGCTGAGCCCTCGCCTGTGGTTGATTGGGAGGTCGTTCCAAGGCGTGGCAGGCAGCGAAAGGCGTCCCCGGAGGCTGATCAGAAAGCCTCCCCGGTGCGTCTGACAAACCGGCTGAGCCAGATGCAGCCGCCTGCCCTGTTTCAGAGGATCATTCTCAGCCTTCAAGGTCCGGGCAATCGCAGAGGTTGGGCTTACTGGTAGCTCCAATGTTAGGCGCGTAATGGGGCCCCTTAGGGATACGGCGGCTAAGGAGGGGAAGAAATCCAGTGTGCACTCCGTGTGCATTCCGGGAGGAGTCATTCCTGATGTGGAAAGGGTCCTTCCGGATGCCATGAAGAGCACAGGGTGCAGCCAGCTGCAGGTGGTGGCACATGTCGGCACTAATGACGTGTGTCGCTTTGGATCTGAGGAAATTCTCTCTGGATTCCAGCGGCTATCTGATTTGGTGAAGGCTGCCGGTCTTGCTTACGAGATGAAGGCAGAGCTCACCATCTGCAGCATCGTTGACAGAACCGACTGCGGACCTTTGGTGCAGAGCCGAGTGGAGGGTCTGAATCAGAGGCTCAGACGGTTTTGCGACCGTATTGGCTGCAGATTCCTAGACTTGCGCCATAGGGTGGTGGGGTTTCGGGTTCCGATGAATAGGTCAGGAGTTCACTACACTCAGCTGGCGGCTACACGGGTAGCGGAGGCTGTGTGGCGTGGACTGGGCGGTTTTTTAGGTTAGCAGGCCTCGGTAAAGTGCGGGATGGGCTGCAATGTCAAAGGGTGCTTGGCAATTACAGGACGTGCTTGGATCAAGGAACACTCGGAATTTTAGTTGTAAATTGTTGTAGTTGCGCTGGAAAAGTCCTTGAGCTTCAAGCGCTAATAGAAAGCACAGAGGCTGATATCGTTATAGGTACAGAAAGCTGGCTAAAGCCTGAAATAAGTTCTGCAGAAATTTTTACGAAGTCTCAGACGGTGTTCAGGAGAGATAGATTAGGCAGAATTGGTGGTGGAGTGTTTGTGTCTGTCAGTAGTGGTTTATCTTGTAGTGAAGTCGAAGTAGATACTCCGTGCGAATTGGTGTGGGTGGAGGTTATACTTAACAGCCGAATTAAGTTAATAATTGGCTCCTTCTACCGACCCCCAGACTCCGATGATACAGTTGCGGAACAGTTCAGAGAAAGTTTGAGCCTCGTAACAAATAAATACCCCACTCATACGGTTATAGTTGGTGGGGACTTCAACCTACCCTCGGTATGTTGGCAAAAATACTTGTTCAAAACCGGTGGTAGGCAGAAAACGTCTTCCGAGATTGTCCTAAATGCATTCTCCGAAAATTATTTCGAGCAGTTAGTCCACGAACCCACGCGAATTGTAAATGGTTGCGAAAACACACTTGACCTCTTAGCCACAAACAATCCAGAGCTGATAGAGAGCATCATGACTGATACAGGGATTAGTGATCACAAGGTCATTGTAGCTAGGCTCAATACCATTTCTTCCAAAACCATCAGAAACAAACGCAAAATAATTTTATTTAAAAAGGCGGATAAAGTGACACTAGAAGCCTTTCTAAAAGACAATTTCCATTCCTTCCGAACTGACTATGCGAATGTAGACGAGATGTGGCTCAAATTCAAAGATATAGTAGCAACAGCAATTGAGATAGTCATACCTCATAAATTGGTAAGAGATGGAACGGATCCCCCGTGGTACACAAAAAAGGTCCGAACGCTGTTGCAGAGGCAACGGGAAAAGCATGCGAAGTTCAGAAGAACGCGAAATCCTGAAGATGGGCTAAAATTTACAGACGCGCGAAATTTGGCACGTACTTCGATGCGAGATGCCTTTAATAGGTTCCACAACGAAACATTGTCTCGAAATTTGGTAGAAAATCCGAAGAAATTCTGGTCGTATGTAAAGTACACAAGTGGCAAGACGCAGTCAATACCTTCGCTGCGCAGTGCCGATGGTACTGTTATCGACGACTGCGCCGCTAAAGCGGAGTTATTGAACGCAGTTTTCCGAAATTTCTTCACCAGGGAAGACGAATGGAATATTCCAGAATTTGAAACACGAACATCTGCTAGCATGAGTTTCTTAGAAGTAGATACCTTAGGGGTTGCGAAGCAACTCAAATCGCTTGATACGGGCAAGTCTTCAGGTCCAGATTGTATACCGATTAGGTTCCTTTCAGATTACGCTGATTCTATAGCTCCCTATCAATTGATCCGTAATCAGCATGGCTTCAGAAAACATCGCTCTTGTGCAACGCAGCTAGCTCTTTATTCGCACGAAGTAATGGCCGCTATCAACAGGGGATCTCAAGTTGATTCCGTATTTCTAGATTTCCGGAAAGCTTTTGACACCGTTCCTCACAAGCGACTTCTAATCAAGCTGCGGAGCTATGGGGTATCGTCTCAGTTGTGCGACTGGATTCGTGATTTCCTGTCAGGAAGGTCGCAGTTCATAGTAATAGACGGCAAATCATCGAGTAAAACTGAAGTGATATCAGGTGTTCCCCAGGGAAGCGTACTGGGACCTCTACTGTTCCTGATCTATATAAATGACCTGGGTGACAATCTGAGCAGTTCTCTTCGACTGTTCGCAGATGATGCTGTCATTTACCATCTAGTAAGGTCATCCGAGGACCAGTGTCAGTTGCAAAGCGATTTAGAAAAGATTGCTGTATGGTGTGTCAGGTGGCAGTTGACGCTAAATAACGAAAAGTGTGAGATGATTCACATGAGTTCCAAAAGAAATCCGTTGGAATTCGATTACTCGATAAATAGTAGAATTCTCAAGGCTGTCAATTCAACTAAGTACCTGGGTGTTAAAATTACGAACAACTTCAGTTGGAAGGACCACATAGATAATATTGTCGGGAAGGCGAGCCAAAGGTTGCGTTTCATTGGCAGGACACTTAGAAGATGCAACAAGTCCACTAAAGAGACAGCTTACACTACACTCGTTCGTCCTCTGTTAGAATATTGCTGCGCGGTGTGGGATCCTTACCAGGTGGGATTGACGGAGGACATCGAAAGGGTGCAAAGAAGGGCAGCTCGTTTTGTATTATCGCGTTATAGGGGAGAGAGTGTGGCAGATATGATACACGAGTTGGGATGGAAGTCATTACAGCATAGACGTTTTTCGTCGCGGCGAGACCTTTTTACGAAATTTCAGTCACCAACTTTCTCTTCCGAATGCGAAAATATTTTGTTGAGCGCAACCTACATAGGTAGGAATGATCATCAAAATAAAATAAGAGAAATCAGAGCTCGAACAGCAAGGTTTAGGTGTTCGTTTTTCACGCTCGCTGTTCGGGAGTGGAATAGTAGAGAGATAGTATGATTGTGGTTCGATGAACCCTCTGCCAAGCACTTAAATGTGGATTGCAGAGTAATCATGTAGATGTAGCTGTAGATGTAGAACTAAGACTAATGAGATTATTCTAGGTCTCTAAAGCGATACAACCTGGGAGAAGGTAAGAGTGAAATTCCAGTTCAGTCACTCTCAGAAGTCAGATACTTTCACAGACCGCCTCCTTACGTAATAGAATAGAACAGAATAGAAACTTTATTGTCACATTACATGTCGTATACAATCAGTTGATTGGGACATAGGTGATTCGTTAGTTTAAAGCTACTTCTAATTGTAAGCACACAGAATACCGGTATTTTGTATTTCTAAGGTGTGATGCATTCCCACTTGGCAGCGACACTTATCATAAGGCATTTATAGCATGAGACTACTGAAGTTAAAAAAAACTACATTAAGAACAACAGGAAAATATTTTTATTTGCAAATGTCACAGGCAACAAATTGGTGACTGTTATAATCGTCAACATCATTCATCTCTGGAGACGAAAGTTTGGGATATCAATAGATAAAATTGATAAAAAATTTGGTACAAAATGTCTTTCACTTATGTATTTCGTACAAAGTTGTGGCAGACAAGCGAGACACTATCGTTGTTAGAAAGTTCTTTAAAAACAAGTGAAACTTCATGGCATATGTAATTGAAGTCGAAGCTTTGTTGATAAAGCAAATCTCAGTCATAATGAAAGCAAGGACAATAATTAGAGAGACGTTCAATGACGGCGGAACTAGAGTGCTGTAAATCATTGTTGGATGTAGGGTCCACCAGTTATGCAAAACACCGTTTTTTCAAAGTTTCCAAACGTGTTTCCGCACCTCTGTGCCATCATCAGTGGCTTTTTGTTTTACTTAATCTGTAATATAATCATTTCTTCTAAATGATTACAAAATTACGGAAATACTTAGTTCAAACAATTTTTATTTACGATTATTTAATACCTTACTATCGGTTTGCATGGTTTTTTCAGGACCACTTGCGTAATATTTCGTAGTGGTAGCTTGTCATCTGCAACCAAACGATGTTGATGAGAAATTTTGTTGGGAGCTAACCTATCATTTTATGCTTTAAATGTAATTTAGTTTGCCGCGATATATCGTGAATTTAATCGTTTATACTTACGTTTTTGTGGAAAGCCCCTTTTTTATCAGCATCCTGATGAGATGTTCTGAAGGCCACGTAAATATAACACATATTTTCACAAATTTTGTTGTAAGAAACACCTTAGACTTCACCAAAACACACTATAAGCTTAATAACAGTGTTCATTTGTTCCTCAGTGAGTTTGGAGCCAAATTTGAATTTTGTTTACATTTTATCTTTGTATGTCTGTGTATGTGTTTGTGTGTTCTGTACGCTTCTTAACTGTTTGTTTTGGGATTTACGTGGTGCTCCTTGAGTGTGTAAAATGGCAAGCCTTTGCAGGGTGTAGTTTATATATTTATCATGTGTGTATGTTTGTGTGTGTGTGGGGGGGGGGGGGGGAGGTTGACTTTTTAGCAATTTTTGCTGTCTTTTATGTAAAGTTCCTTTAATGCGTTAATTAGTGTGTCCTTGCAGAGTGTACTGCACTCATTTACGACATGTTTTCCTTCCACTATTGCCTTTTGCATTTGGAAGGTTTCCTTTCCAGTCTAGTCTATAGACTGTGGGTCTTAGTATTCTTCAGTCTGTTTCTATTGTAATTGGTTGGTGATTATGGGCTATCAGGTAGTCAGCAAAAGTCCTGTGATAGCTGTTCATTTTTAAAGCTCTGAGATGTTCATATTTCTAGTTTTGAAGTTTCTGCATGTCTGTCGCATGTATAATGACTGGCAAGTGTTGCATGTGAGTTCATATATTTCTGATCTGTTAAATTTATCTATGGGTGTTTCTTGTGTTCTGATCTTTTTCTGTGTTGGATTTTCTGTCCTGTATCCTATTTGGAGTCCCAGTTTCTTTAACATATTGCCCATTCTGCGAACTACTTTGTTATTGTAGGTGAGTATGTCCCATTTCGTTTTGCGTTTATGTTGTTGCTCTGTTGTTTCCCTCATGTGGTCATTGTTTAAGTCTTGTGTCATTCTATGTTCAGTGGGAATTTGTGTGTGTGTGTGGGGGGGGGGGGGCATGTTCATTTCTGTACTGTTTACATATTTTTTGGTTTAGTATGT
Organism: Schistocerca gregaria; assembly: GCF_023897955.1. Taxonomy (NCBI): domain Eukaryota; kingdom Metazoa; phylum Arthropoda; class Insecta; order Orthoptera; family Acrididae; genus Schistocerca; species Schistocerca gregaria. The sequence continues at coordinate 397,765,994 of NC_064922.1, forward strand.
CTACTATATACACTCCTGGAAATTGAAATAAGAACACCGTGAATTCATTGTCCCAGGAAGGGGAAACGTTATTGACACATTCCTGGGGTCAGATACATCACATGATCACACTGACAGAACCACAGGCACATAGACACAGGCAACAGAGTATGCACAATGTCGGCACTAGTACAGTGTATATCCACCTTTCGCAGCAATGCAGGCTGCTATTCTCCCATGGAGACGATCGTAGAGATGCTGGATGTAGTCCTGTGAAACGGCTTGCCATGCCATTTCCACCTGGCGCCTCAGTTGGACCAGCGTTCGTGCTGGACGTGCAGACCGCGTGAGACGACGCTTCATCCAGTCCCAAACATGCTCAATGGGGGACAGATCCGGAGATCTTGCTGGCCAGGGTAGTTGACTTACACCTTCTAGAGCACGTTGGGTGGCACGGGATACATGCGGACGTGCATTGTCCTGTTGGAACAGCAAGTTACCTTGCCGGTCTACGAATGGTAGAACGATGGGTTCGATGACGGTTTGGATGTACCGTGCACTATTCAGTGTCCCCTCGACGATCACCAGAGGTGTACGGCCAGTGTAGGAGATCGCTCCCCACACCATGATGCCGGGTGTTGGCCCTGTGTGCCTCGGTCGTATGCAGTCCTGATTGTGGCGCTCACCTGCACGGCGCCAAACACGCATACGACCATCATTGGCACCAAGGCAGAAGCGACTCTCATCGCTGAAGACGACACGTCTTCATTCGTCCCTCCATTCACGCCTGTCGCGACACCACTGGAGGCGGGCTGCACGATGTTGGGGCGTGAGCGGAAGACGGCCTAACGGTGTGCGGGACCGTAGCCCAGCTTCATGGAGACGGTTGCGAATGGTCCTCGCCGATACCCCAGGAGCAACAGTGTCGCTAATTTGCTAGGAAGTGGCGGTGCGGTCCACTACGGCACTGCGTAGGATCCTACGGTCTTGGCGTGCATCCGTGCGTCGCTGCGGTCCGGTCCCAGGTCGACGGGCACGTGCACCTTCCGCCGACCACTGGCGACAACATCGATGTACTGTGGAGACCTCCCGCCCCACGTGTTGAGCTATTCGGCGATACGTCCACCCGGCCTCCCGCATGCCCACCATACGCCCTTGCTCAAAGTCCGTCAACTGCACATACGGTTCACGTCCACGCTGTCGCGGCATGCTACCAGTGTTAAAGACTGCGATGGAGCTCCGTATGCCACGGCAAACTGGCTGACACTGACGGCGGCGGTGCACAAATGCTGCGCAGCTAGCGCCATTCGACGGCAAACACCGCGGTTTCTGGTGTGTCCTCTGTGCCGTGCGTGTGATCATTGCTTGTACAGCCCTCTCGCAGTGTGCGGAGCAAGTATGTTGGGTCTGACACACCGGTGTCAATGTGTTCTTTTTTTCATTTCCAGGAGTGTATGTATCATAACCATTTTCTACAGCTATTTGTTTTATTGTGTTTAGTCCTTGTGTGTAGTTCTGATGCTTATGGGTGTCCTGTTTAATATATGGAGCATGTATCTGATGTTTGGTTACTTATGTATCACTAGGTGGTTCTGCAGGTTGTGAACGGTGGTGCCTGTGGTTCTTGGTTTCCTGAATATTGTGAAGTCGTGAGTGTTGTTTGTTTTTTGTATGGTGAGATATAGAAAATGTGGTGTGTTGTTTGTTTCTGTTTCTAACGCGAGGTTAATTTTTGGTTGTAAATTCCTTATTTCATAGTGTAGCTGTTCTATTTGTGTTTGTGGCTCATCGATCAGGCATATTATGTCATCGACATAACGGTACCTGTTATAGCTTTGTAGATTCTTGGTTTTATTGTATGTCTGAAGATCATGTTCTCCAGGTTGTTCATAAATATGTTAGCTAGGAGGCCACTAATTGGTGATCCCGTTGGCAGTCATTCATGATGAGAATAAATTTCTTTGTTGTACACAAAATGATTTTGTGATGCCATGCAATCAAGTATGTTTGCTATATTATGTCATTAATGTGCGTGTGTCTGTTGTGTTTCCCTATTGTTTTAATCTTTGTGTGATGGTGTTGGTTGTTTCATTTATTGGAATACAAGTGTACACTGATAAGACATCAAATGATATTAGGTTTGCTGTGTTTGGTATGTGTGTGTTCTTGATTGTATAGATTAATTCCTTTGAATTTTCCAGGTTCCTGTTGTTATCAAAAGCGTACAATCTGTTTAGAAATGTGTGCGGCTAGGTAATAGGACGGAGCATTTCGGAAGTTGATGATTGGCCTAAATGAGATATTACCCTTTTGATCCTGTGATAGGGAATTTAGGATAGGTGCTTTTGGATTTTTCTGTGGCATCCTTTTTATCTGGCCTTCTGAGAATGTATTTCGTATGTTTTTCAGTGTCTGTTGCCTGTTTTTCTGGTACCTTGCTGTTAGGTCACTGGTCAGATTAGTGATGTTGTTGTCTTTCTTAAAATCTTTTTATCCATAATTACAGTAATATTCGCTTTGTCTGATCTTGCTACTATGGGGTTGTTCTGTTTCAATTTTTGTTTTAGCTTGCAGGCTTGCGATTTCCTCTGACGTTGTATTACTGGAGATAATGATGGATTTGTGTGTTCTGATTATCTGTGTTATTTCTGCAGCTACAAATTCTGTTGTGAAGTTTGTAATAAAATTTGGTGTGCTCCGTCTTTCTTGTTCACATTGTGTTTACGTATTTTTTTAGGCTTTATTCTTGTATAGTAAGATTTACGTCAGTTAGGTTAATGATTCTTTCATGGAATTTATATTGTTGGTTGTTATTGTTTTTAGTAGGTGTGCTCGTCCTGTTACTTATTCTGCTGTGTTTTGTGTTTTGTTTATCCTGTTTTTCTAGCATTACGTTCTGTATGTATGCTTTTTCTCTCTTGGTTATGTCCTCAAAGTGAGCTGGTATTCCAAATTTTTTGCCAATTCTAAACGTGTCTGGTAAAGTTCAGTGTTGAGAGTCTGCATTTTAGCATATAATTCCCTAGTTTCTTGCTTCAACCACATAATATCCAGTTTCTTTGTCACTTTCTTGGTGCCGACGACATGCTATTTACAGAATTTTTGGTACACTCTGGAATTACATTACAAGGTAGGAATTTTTTTTTTTGAACTGCATGTTGAGGGTTGTATTCTGAAGCTTCATGAGGTGTTCCTTTTTTTTATGGAGGTTGCCGTGGAATGGCTAGATGGGCCACGAGATACACGTCATTTGGATTACAGCTCTTGTATTTTTCGTGTTTGCAGTTAAAATTGTTAGATGTAAGGTCCGAAAGTTATGCAAAACACCGGTTTTTCAAATTTCACAAACAAGTTTCAGCACCTCTGTGCTGGTAATTAATTTTCAATACCGTATAAAGATTTTGTCATATTTTAAGTCAGTAAATTGGTAAAAAATTATGTATTATGCATTCTCGTATTTCAACGAAGGCTGACAAACGAGGTCGAAATGCTCAGTTCTGTCTTCCGAATTGATTACTGCAGAATAAATTTACCTGACTCTTATTCCCAATCATCACAAAATATCGAAAATATAGATAATTAATTCACTGATCACGGAGTACAATTAAGATCACTCGTCAGAGGGAAGATAATTGGATCTTGTCCGACACATGTACTATTCCATGCAAGTCATGCGAGAAAATTTTCTCTGTCCACATAGCAAATTATAGCAGACTATAGTAACAATGATGTGTTTCAAGCTACTGGGCAATGGAGTAGCTTATCCCAGTGTTAAAGAAAGATAGAATGACAGGCGTGCATACGTAATGGCCTATATCGTAGGAGTCATGGTACACGTTTTGGGTTTGCGTGTTACGACTCGTTTGAAGAGACGAAATTCCATAAACCTCGTTCTTAGAAAGTGGACTCTACTCATCCTTGAGATTCAGAGGGGCGTAGATAATGGTGCCACGGATGTTGCCGTGTACTTTCAATTCTGGAAGGCATTTAATACAGTTCCACACTTTCACTAAGTTTTGTTTTCCATAAGATGATCGTACCGCCAAAATATTAGCAAAACCAAGGAAGACATATATCAAATAGAAGACCAAAGATTGGTAGTTGATTCTCTATTGGAAAAAAGTGGTCAAGTCCACACACATTAATGGTAAGGACCATTACTTCTCGATTACTCGATTCGCACTAGCCACTATAAGCAAAAGCATCCGGTAAATATCATATATACGCACGGACGTAGCGTGGAACGACCAAATAAAAGTATCTGCAGGAAAATAAGACGTCCAAAAGATCACTCTGAAGGGTCGTATGGAAATGTAATTTACCTGCGAGAGATAAAAGTAGGATTCGTAAGAATTGTTCGTGAGCCTGGGAGCGTTACCTTATAGCAGTTGTGGAGGAGATACATTATCTGATCAAATTTCTCCGGATGCCTATTATTGACCACTAATAAGAGGTATGTGATGCCTTCGCCTTCATAATGGTTTGAACTATGCTTGGGTCCCCTTTAGTGAGGTATCTGAATGTCTGTGGAGGTCTAAACAGGAGAAAACAGTGATGCTGGACGCTAGGCTTTGGAGCGAAGTCGACATTCTAAATTAACCCTAAGGTTTTCCATTGGGTTAGGGTCCAGACTCCGTACAAGGGACTCCATTCCAAGAATATTATCGTCCAACAAGCATCGTCTCACAGATGCCGTTTATTGAGGTGTACTGTCATGTTGGTACAAACAGTAATCTTCTACAATCATGGTCTAGGTCATAGGACTTTTCCGTCTTATAATTACACAGTCATCTTTTTCTTGGTCTTCATACGGATATTGTACCTAAGAGTCGGCATTTTAGGCTTATTTTGGTAGCCAAGAATTGGCCATTCTTTGTAGATGTTCTAGCCAGCTTTGTAGAACATACTTCAGCTTCTCATCTATTGCATATATCCGAAGCTCTGGTCTTATGTCTTCGTTTCTTAGTTTACCTAATCTTCTGCAGCTTGTCGCTCCTCATAGATATTTCATTTCTGCTGTCTGGAATCTACTTTCTAGCTTTTTAGTAGTTGTCCTGGTTCCACTTCCAAATATCTATGTGGGGCGACCATTACCTTATAACAACTCTAGTGATGTCTCTTTCCCCAGTTTATTACTCAATTTCCTATTGATTGTTCACCACATCACTTGGTGTTTAGGGATTTCTTGTCAATGTTCAGTTCATTCTGGTAGCATGTAATATTCCCTGTAATTGAAATGAATAACTTACCCAGTGGTTTTGTGTCCTATTGTGAATAATATTTTATCGGTTTTGTCCCTTTCAAAGCCATCACCTTTCTTTTAGAGATGGATATTTTCGTATTATACTCTTTGGAAATTTGGTTATGTTTATAGATGGACATTTGTAGCAAAGTTTCGCTACCATGTACAATTGTAACGTCGTCTGCAGAAAGCACTGTATTAAAATACATTTTTTTTATATCCACATGACGATATTCAGCTGGTTTTGTGTTTATTTTTTGACGATTTGACAGAACTGAGAATGGTAACTGCAGATCGAAACCGGTAGTCAGAGGACCTAATTACTTTGTGATCATATACTGAAAGAAAGAAATTTATTGTACACTTACAGGAACACTGTTCGATTCGCGACCATGTGGCAGCTTGTGATTAAAGAACATGTTGTATATACAGGGTGTTACAAAATGGTGCGGCAAACCTTTCAGGAAACATTCCTCCCACACAAATAAAGAAAAGATGTTATGTAGACAAGTGCCCTGAAACGCTTAATTTCCATGTTAGAGCTCATTTTAGTTTCGTCAGTATGTACTGTACTTCCTCGATTCACCGCCAGTTCGCCCAATTGAGGGAAGATAATGTTGACTTCGGTGCTTGTGTTGACATGCAACTCATTGTTCTACAGTACTAGCATCAAGCACATCAGTATGCAGAATCAAGAGGTTAGTGTTCATCACGAACGTGGTTTTGCAGTCAGTGCATTGCTTACAAATGGGGAGTTGGCAGATGCCCATTTGATGTATGGATTAGCACGGGGCAATAGCCGTGGCGCGGTACGTTTGTATCAGACAGATTTGCAGAACGAAGGTGTCCGACAGGAAGACGTTGGAAGCAATTGATGGGCTTCTTAGGGAGCACGGAAAATTCCAGCCTATTACTCGCGACTGGGGAAGACCTACAACGACGAGGAACATGCAATGGACGAGGCAATTCTGAGTGCAGTTGACGATAACGCTAATGTCAGCGTCGGAGTAGTTGCTGCTGTGCAAGGTAACGTTGACCACGTCACTGTATAGAGAGTACTACGGGAGAACCAGTTGTTTCCGTACCATGTACAGCGTTTGCAGGCTCTACCAGCAGCTGATTGGCCTCCACGGGTACACTTCTGCGAATGGTTCATCCAACAATGTGTCAATCCTCATTTCAGTGCAAATGTTCTCTTTACGGATGAAGCTTCATTCCAACGTGATCAAATTGTAAATTTTCACAATGAACATGAGTGGGCTGACGAGAATCCGCACGCAATTGTGCAATCACGTCATCAAAACAGATTTTCTGTGAACGTTTGGGCAGAAATTGTTGGTGATGTCTTGATTGGGCCCCATGTTCTTACACCTACGCTCAATGGAGCGCGTTATCATGATTTCATACGAGATGCTCTACCTGTGCTGCTAGAACATGTGCCTTAACAAGTACGACACAACATGTGGTTCATGCACGATGGAGCTCCTGCACATTTCAGTCGAAGTGTTCGTACACTTCTCAACAACAGATTCGGAGACCGATGGATTGGTAGAGGCGGACCAATTCCATGGCCTCCAAGCTCTTCTGACCTCAACCCTCTTGACTTTCATTTACAGGGGCATTTGAAAGCTCTTGTCTACGACTCCGGTACCAAATGTAAAGACTCTTCGTGCTCGTATTATGGACGGCTGTGATACAATACGACATTCTCCAGGGCTGCATCAGCGCATTAGGGATTCCATGCGACGGAGAGTGGATGCATGTATCCTCGCTAACGGAGGACATTTTGAACATTTCCTGTAACAAAGTATTTGAAGTCACGCTGGTACGTTCTGTTGCTGTGTGTTTCCATTCCATGATTAATGTGATTTGAAGAGAAGTAATAAAATGGGCACAAACATGGAAAGTAAGCGTTTCCGGACACATGTCCACATAACATATTTTATTTCTTTGTGTGTGAGGAATGTTTCCTGAAAGTCTGGCATACCTTTTTGTAACACCCTGTATAATATGTTGACTTATGACTGAAATGCTTCTAACAAGGGTATAGCTCATCTGCCACACTTTTCGATACATATCAGAAAGTGTGGGTGATAAGCTATACCCCCATTAGACGCCTTGGTTTGTAAGTATGTCTTCTGATATAGCATGGTTAATCTTTATTCTTATTTTAGTATCTCTATATAGGACAAAATCTTACTTGGCCGCGAATCAGCAACTGTGTAAATCTGAAGTAGTTGAAAAAAATCAGCCAATCAGTTGCAAAGGTTTATTAGCCCTTGACCAAGGTTTCCGTATTTCTAAGAATATCTTCCTCAGAAAGAGTGGGCCTTGTTACATGACATGATGGTAGATGGAACATATGAAAACAGTTACTCGACTTAAGCTTTCTAATCTGCCACTTGATGCAACAAGGCCCACTCCTTCTGAAGAAGGTAATTTTAGAAATATCGAAGCCTACGTCAAGGACTAATAAGCCTTTGATTTGCAACTGGTTGGCTGACTTTTTATAACTTCTTCCATATAGGCTTTATGTCACCTTTATTACTCGCTCAGCGTACACTTTCTTGTGTAACATGTTCCATAAAATTTTCCTGTCTACATGGCGAAGGTTTTGTTCAAGTCTGTAAATACGATGTGAGTTTCCCTACTTATCTGTAATATGTTTAAGCGTGAAAACACAATCACTGCTGGATCTCACTGCTCTAAATCCATTTAGATCTTCAGATAACAGACGTTCGGCAGTAACTTGTAGATGTTGATAAATTATCTTGGCGTTGATCTTATACGTTGTGGATGTTCATGTTTTTCAATATTTATTCATGCATTCTGTTTGTATACCTTTCTTAAGGATTGCTGTTGTGCCCAGGAAAGTATGTCTGGCGGACGCTAAAAACTTATCCAAGTTCCACCTTGGCCGCTCACCGAACATGACCCGCCTGTGCTAATGAGCAGCAGAGCGGCAGCTAAGGGGAAATGTTGAACTAGTTATGGCAAACATGGAAGCTATCGCATCACGGATAAAGGACTGAATGCCCAAGCCATCACGGAAGTCGAGAAATACCGTCATACTAGTGAAAAAACAGTGTAGCAAGGAAGACTAAGTACAACGCAGTAATAAGTATTCAGGTGCTGAACCAGCAGAAAAGAGCCTCTGAAAGGTGAAGTTGCGGATGTATGAAGTCACTAGGAGAGCTGACAGTGAGAGACGATCAAGACTCATGATGCAATCCTCTGCAGCCATCCCTACTGCCGCCAAGTACGAGTACACAGGAGCTGCCAAAAAACGTACCTCATCGTTCTTAACAAATGTTTGATAGCTGAGTGCTGATTGCTGGCTGCCCAGTGCATAGTCTCAGCCCTTGTGTCAACTGCAGCTCTCAAGTGTGAGAAAAGACTGTAGAGGTCGATCCTCGGCACTTCAAGCTGTTTTCTGTCGTCTATGGAACCACGAGTCTGACTGGTGGGACGCTGCTGCTGCCAGCTGCGCTGACAACTGAAGGCCACCATCACCCTGCAGGTCTGCTGGAGGCTAGACCTGAGTGCCTGGATGCGGCCGCTGCTGCAGGTCACCCCATTCCTGCGTCGGACAACGATGCTTCCGGCTCTTGTGTCCAATACTGGGACTGAGAGCTGACCTCTACGAGCCAGTGATTACTTCAGGTGGACTTGAAGGTCTAATTACTACCTGCAAATCTTTGACGTCAATGACAGCACTTTGAAAATCTATATCTAGAAATGGAGACTGCCAGCGTCCACAGGTGGACGTCCTCCCCGTGGTGTAACAGCTGCCTTCCAATACTTTCCTGCGCTGGCGAAACTGCAAGTCGAGCGCAAGCCGACGAGAACACTGCTCTGCTGGCCTGACTGTGACGCAGCACTTTGGGAGAAAATCCAGTATTCATGCCTAATAAACGTGTTATTGTGAATGATGCTTTCTAGGAACTCTCAAGCGTAGCTAGGTTCTCATCACCGCATCCATCCTGGCTCTCTCCTGACGACTGCAGGGGCCTGTGGTCAGTCTCGTGTATTGCTACGACATCTGCAACTGTCCGTAGTTTCGGGATATGGCATTTTTTTCACACGCATATTGAATAAATGAATAAGTCTAAGCCTTAACACTAGGTCTCCAGATTTAATAAACCTTTGTTTAAGCCGTTAGGTCCCATTGCTTTGTGGATTTTGTTTTATTCAGCGCATCGTTTGGTTCATGGATCGTTATGAGTTCACCATCGTATGGTTTATGCATTTTGGGTGGGGCGTCCTCTATACATGGTGCACCATTTATCTTGACCACCCTAAATAACTCTTGTGTCCAGATGCAAATTACAAAATGTTTCAAGCAAATGTTCTTTAGCCGTCAGGGGGACTTCAATCAGCATGATTGCCTTCGTTGTAGCTTTTTTTTTTACAAAGGTATGTACAAAAGTATGACTTTTTTAAATGGCACCCTGTATTTTTTATTATGTAATTCATTTTCGCTCCTAAAGACCTATTCAAAAATGTATCGCAGTGTAACATTCACTGAATCACAACGTTATTAATTGCATAACACAGTTGTCAGGAAACAACTGAATACCAAGTAACAACATAACAAAAATTTGAATTTGACTCTCCTGTACCATTAAAAAGTGCTCACAGTGATGACCCTGGACACCGATACACTGGTGCACTCGTTAAATGAAAGAATTATTTACTGCTTCCAGTGTTGCCTGCTGAAGAGAATTACAACCAAGCACGATACGTTTCTGCAAGTCCTCCGGAGTTGTTGGAATATCGCGGTAGGCAACGTCTTTGATGCATGCGCAAAGAAAAAAAAGTCCGGAGAATTCGAATCAGGAGAACTAGCAGGCCAAGCAACTGTTCCTCCTCGACCATCCATCCTGCAGGATACCTTCCGTTCAGAACAGGACGTGCTCGCAAGGCATTATAAACTGGACATCTATTGTGTTGATACCACAAACATTCTGGTTCTTAGCGGCTCTTCATCCAGCAGAGGAGGAAGACATCGTCTGAGGAAGTTGGCATAGACTGTGCTGTTTAGACTACCATTGATGAAATAAGGACCAATAATTTTAGCACCAAGTATCCCATACCAAACGTTAACTCTCCATTGATGCTGATGTTCCCCCTGTCTAAGCCATCGTGGGTTGTCGCTGGACCTTTAATGCATGTTCCTGGTATTTACCTGTGCTTCGTTTGAGAAGGAACATTCATCGGTAAATAGAACGTTGGAGAAGAATTTCGAGTTGGCGAGCATTGTTGCTGTGCCCACTGACAGAACTGTACACGATTCGGGAAGTAATTACCGTGCAATTCTTGATATAGGTGTACATGGTAAGGATGGAACCGGTAACATGTAAGAGTACGATGCACATTGGTTTTAGGAATGCCAAGCTCGTGTTCAAGCTGTCGTGTGTTCACATGTGGATTCATAGCAACGGAAGCGAGAACAGTAACTTGGACAGCCTCTTCTGTACGAGTGCTACGACGATTGCGTTGTCGTGGGTTGAAACTTCTCGTTTCCTGAAGCGTCGCAACAAGACGAGAAAACATCCATCGGGAAAGCAGGTTCTTGTCAGGATATCGCTCTTTGTACAGTTTCGCTGCCTGCGTAGCATTTCGCCTACCTTCAACAACAACAACAATAAGAGAACAAAAGGTTACCAAATAAGCAGCAACCAGTCGGAAAATCATGTTTTATTTATTCACTTTTGAAAATCGATCGCAGCTGATTAACAGCCATCATCGGTGCTTTCAACAATGACTGTTAATCTGTGGAAATCTATTTGAAAAAGTGAATAAATAAAACATTATTTTGCGATTGGTTGCAGCTTATTTGGTAATTTTATGGTTTACGGTCGCTGCACAACTTGGGAACCACATGGAGCCCACCATTCATAAATAAAAGAACAGTTATGTCGATGCAGTTTGTAGGAAGGACAGCCTTTACTGTATGCCTACTCTACACAACTGTATTTGAGAGGACTAAACTACTGTTCGAAATGTAAACGTACATAAGAAAACATTATTCCAATTACTGTTCTGCTAACTTACATTCCCCATATATTAGTAGCACTTCCGTCTTCTCTTCTTTGGTGTACATTCTACTCACACAATTCTTCGAACTGACGATGGTTGACGGAATGACGGATGGCATTCTACTTATGTTTACATTTACCCTCTGTCAACGTCAGCACGTGGGTGTGTTCCACTACACTGAGTACCTGCACTAAGCGCTGGTAGCGTCAACGTCAGTGTTGTGTTATGTAATTACTAACGTTGTGTTTCAGTGAATGCTACACCACCATACATGTTGAATAGGTCTTTAGGAGAGGAAATGAATTACCGAATAAAGACTACAGTGTGCCATTTAAGAAAGTCATACCGTTGTTCACATCTTTGTAGAAAACTAAGCTACAACGAAGGCAATTATGCTGATTGGTGTTGCCATGACGACCAAAGAACATTTGCTAGAAACATTTTGTAATTTGCATCTGGACAAAAAGTTATTTCGGGTGGTCAAGATAAATGGGACACCCTGCATAATGTGCAATTCCGATATTATGTTTAGGTTTTATGTCTCTTTTTCAGTTTCTTTTAAATGATTTATCATCTTATAATCTACACATCTGATATGCTCGTTATTTTCCCTCGACTGCTTTTCTGATATCTTCGTTCCACACTTGAAGTCCCTTATTATTTCTCCTCTAATTCTTCTTTTCAAGTGACTCATTTGCGGCCTTTGACAAGTTTTAGCGAACAACACATAAACGATAATGGACATTGTCTTATAAATTTTGCCTCAAGTAATGGACTGAATATTACTAATCTTTTTTAAATTACTAATCTTTTTTAACTAGAGAAGTGTACATAAATAGACTTAGCGTGCAAGTTGACAGATATCTCTAATCGATTGTATGATGGTCAACAGTAAAATTTGCAAGCAAGTGCAGGATATTCGTGTTTTCAAAGGTAGTAGCATTTACTTGGACCATTAACTAGTGGTTTAAACAAGATGGGAAGAAGGTATTAAGATCTAGCTATTACAGGATGAGAGCATAAAATGTCTATGCCCAATTAGACTGAATATATATCAAAACCAATCAGATACAAGTGACAGTTTAGAAACCGAATGGCAAAGTACAGTAATCGTCTCTCTACTACATTATACGCAGGGACTCGTTGCTGTAACATGTCTTCATATCCTTCTGCATTTACCGTTTCATTAAACGCAATAAGGGGACCACACACTAACCACGAAGAACACACTCATCCCGTAACACATTCTCCTCCATACTTCTCTGTTGACCCTACACATGATGGTAGGTAAAGTTCTCCAGACATTTCTCACAGCAAATCATTCTATCGTGTTGCACATGGGATAGCGCGGTTCTTCACTTCAACACATTCGTTTCCAGTGGTGTCACACTTTACACCAACTTAAGTGTCGCTTAGCATAGGCTTTTGAAATGTGCGTCTTTTGATGAAATCATTCCGATTGTACCCCATATTTTAACTCTTTACGCGTTGTCATTGTGCTAGCTGGATATCTGAAAATACTTCGGATATCACGAGTGATTCCTTCCCGTGATTTCATGTGATTTTTAACAACCACCCCCTGAAATTCTAGATGGTCCTTGGCCGCCAGTACATGACGTCTGACCGGTTTCGGTTTATCTGCAGTTGTTAAATCGCGTTTCCACTTCACACCCATTTTACCAACAGTCGCCTTGTCCTGCTTTAGAAGGACTGACACGTCCCTCAGGGACTTGTTACTCATTTGGCATCAAGTGACTACTCCAGATTCGAGCTCACTGAGTTCATTTGACCGAACCACGCTGCTGTTATTGCAAGTGTATTGGCAAGGAGGTACTTTCCCCCCGCCCCCTCCACCCTTCTTTGATACTGTAGGTCTGCCACTTGTGACACTTAGTGATCAGTAACACATCAATAAGCGCCTCCAGATACGTTTGGTAAGTTAGCGTTGATAAAATTCCATACCAGAGCAGCACGTTTCACCACGAATGCATCTAGTAAGCGCCAGAAAACCACGGTGTTTTCTCGTCAATTTACGATGATGCCATAAGAGAGACCGTGTTCATCACAGGCAATTTTACTGCTAACATTCTGAGATACACGTCGCTCGAAGACTCAAGTGAGATATCGACCCTTTCCTAAGCCCTCGAGGTGTCCTGTGGAGTATGGATGTGGACAAAGCCAGTCACCATCCCTTCCCGTTCACTAACATTTCGAGGGAAAAATTAGATGCATATGTCTCCGTACGTCACCCAATCATAAGCGTGTCTTATGATTCACAGGTGAGACCAGCAAAATTGTTCGAAATTGTACGATGCTACTCTGTTAGAACACTGATAAGCCAAAACAGCAATAACACCTGGTTAATTACGTGTTGTTCCACCCATTCAACTCCGTACAGTAGCGATTCCGTGTGGCAAGGATTCCACAAGTGCTTGGTGCATCCTGGATGGTGTCTGTCCTCAACTGCCTACGCACAAATCACTTAACTCTCGTAAATTACGGGCCGATGCTTTCATGGTGCAAAGCTGTCACCCAGTTGCATCGTAAAAGTACAGGTTCGCGTTCTCATCTACCCAATTTTGTGGTCAAGATGTCATCGTGAGTAGATCATTTCGCTCCTCAAACTACTGCAGATTCCTGCCTTGTTATGAACAGTTATCCTCCCAGAAGATGCATCTCTGTCGTGGATGACAAGCAGCATCAACGAAAAACAAAATGGTTCAAATGGATCTGAGCACTATGGGACCTAACATCTGAGGTCACCAGTCCCCTAGAATTAGAACTACTTAAACCTAACTGACCAAAGGACATCACACACATCCATGCCCGAGGCAGGATTCTAACCTGCGACCGTAGAAGCAGCGCGGTTCCGGACTGAAGCGCCTAGAACCGCAACTAAAAACAGATCAGCACCAATAACATTCACGTAGTGCTTAGCTTTCTTGGAGCCTTCCATTATGACCACACATCCTATGGACTCCAAGGTGAATCAGCGCCATTGAATAATACTGCGGTTACCGCGATGCAAGCATGGTTGAGTGCATGTTACGAGGAGCGTTTCGCCTGGATGACATATCCGGAGATGACTATCGACCTGGTATAAAAAGAAATGTGTTTAACTCAACCAGCTGATACCTTTGAGCCGTTCGCTGGAGCTTAATGATACCTGACGAGACGGTCAAAGACCCTGCTGCTGCATCGTGGTCCTACGATTTTCGTCGTGCTCCTACTGCAGGCGTACGAAGAATAAAAGTGAAGATTTAACGCCGCACGGAAAAGGGAAAGGAGTCCTCCTCGCGTGTCTTGTCTCAAGAGTTCTTGTTTGGTACGCCACCTAGTGTGGAAGAGTGCAGAGGAGCCGCGTATTGCAGCGTACTGGTTGTAATGGCTGTTTATCGAAATGCAGTGTACCGCGGGGAACAGTGTTAGGGAAGAGTGTCGCTTGGCTGCGGGTTACTTAGACATTCTCACTGGTGATTTAAAACCATCTTATCTGCTCAGTAGTAGTGTGGCGGGCATGGTGAACTTTCATTTGTTAATTTAACCTAGTGCACCTTGTTTAGTGAGAGGGCTGTTTCATTGTAATACAGCTGATCGCGCTTTGGTGATAGAAGTATTTCCGTTGAACACTGTTTTCAGTTTCTTTGCTGAAACCAGTTAGTATTCTGGTTAGTTTCCGGAAGTCTGTTAACGTAAAGCACGAGCCAGCTAGGCAGTGATATTACACTAACTATGTGTGGTGATTATAAACAGTCTGAAAAGCATGTAAGGGTATTGCAATATAGTTTGTGCTGAGAAAGAATTGTTAAGAGAAAACTCGATAAGTTTCCCCTTTCCCAAGTTAATTAGCATTCAAGTTAGCCAATCAGGCTGCAGCGTGTGCAAATTCAAGTGGTCCGCCACATACAGCTACATTCATTTCTTCTCACAGCGTAGATGATACAGCAAGAGACTACTCAGAGTTTGGGTCTGGTTCGATGCCTACTACCGCCCCACGTTCCATATTTCTATCGCTCTCTGGCTCAGTTTTGGGAAACCAACCGGAGAACATGTTTGTTGACACCCTCTCTTGCGGGCTGCTTATATTGCGTGTGCGGCGGTCTGATTGGCTAACTCGAATTCTAATTAACTCTGAGACGGAGCAAGGTATGGAATATTTTCCTCCACCATTATCTCTGAGCAGAACCTATCGTGCCACATCCGTACAAGCCTTTAGATTATTTCTGACCACGCTGTGTTTCTGTTTTCTTATTTGTAATCCTGTGTACTGCCTAGCAGAGCTCGGTGCACATTTCATGTTCCGTTGTCCACTGACGTTTTCAAATGTTTATGTATCCAAGTGTATAGCATTTGTGTACCTCTCCCTTCTGTGTGTTGTAGTCAAGCGGCACCTTGGCCCTGACAGTATTCGTAACTTGTAAGTCACACACACACACCTACTGTACCCAGCCGAGCATACAGGGGAGATGATAAGAATTGTTACTAATTTTGAAATCTCTTTGTCTGCCATTATTGATACTGTCTAAGTATTTGAAGCTGCAATTGAAGTGTGTCATTTTATTCATTTATTGGTTTTAAAACTGCTTTGATTCAAGCTGTAAGCTTAATAGTCAAGAAAGTTCAAAAAAATACTCTTACTTTATTTCAGTTGATTGCCGGTTCAGAGTGCTTCCCTTAAACTGTTTTAATTTATCTGGAATATGTTTTTTTTAAAGATTGTGCTAAGTTTCCTTTGTGGAGAACTCTGTAAAATAAAGGCATTTATTGTATTTAAACCTTACTGCACTGGAGCCCAGTCCTTACCGCTGGCCTGCTGTATGCAGTTGCCAACCATCGTTAATATCCTCCACCATATCAATCTTTTCGTTGTTCCACAGTTCGGTCTTGATGATCCCACGCCCACAGCAGACGTAACTGACGACATCACTGGTTCAACATGGGAACACTTAGAGGTCGTGTGCTGTGGAGCCCCATGTTCAACGGTGTGCGATGAAATGTGTGTTACAGAGCACTTGGGCCTGCGCCAGCAATGATCTCTGTCGTCAGATGTATCACACACACCGCTTTACAGAAGGGACAAACCGCCAGCGTTCACGTTCCTTGATGGAGACGTGGACGCACAACACTGGGTGGTCTATTCGGGGTTTCACACACCTTCAACCACTCTTCATACATGCTCACGTCAGTAGCACGCAAGAAACGAATGAGTTACGCCGTTTCCGACATGATCGTCACAGAAGCAAGACCATAAAAATCAGAGCTGCTTATGTCAGTAGTTTGCCCCCACTGCGGCCGGTACCGCCACTATAATAATTCCATGTTAGTCTCTACTTTACTTATATACCGGGTGATCAAAAAGTCAGTATAAATTTGAAAACTGAATAAATCACGAAATAATGTAGATAGAGAGGTACAAATTGACACACATGCTTGGAATGACATGGGGTTTTATTAGAACCGAAAATACAAACGTTCAAAAAATGTCTGACAGAGGGCGCTTCATCTGATAAGAATTGGAATAATTAGCATAACAAAGTAAGTCAAAGCAAAGATGATGTTCTTTACAGGAAATGCTCAATATGTCCACCATCATTCATCAACAATAGCCGTAGTCGAGGAATAATGTTGTGAACAGCACTGTAAAGCATGTCCGGAGTTATGGTGAGCCATTGGCGTCGTATGTTGTCTTTCAGCATCCCTAGAAATGTCGGGCGATCACGATACACTTGCAACTCCTGGTAACCCTAAAGCCAATAATCGCACGGACTGAGGTGTGGGGACCTGGGAGGCCAAGCACGACGAAAGTGGCGGCTGAGCACACAATCATCACCAAACGACGCGCGAAAGAGTTTTTTCACGCTTCTAGCAATATTTTTTGTTTGTTTGTTCTAATACAACCCCTTGTCATTCCAAGCATGTGTGAAATTTTTACCTCTCTATCTGCATTATTCCATGGTTTATTAAGTTTTCAAATCTATACTGACTTTTTGATCACACGGTATTTTTCTTACCAATACATCTGCTCGTAAATGCGCCATTCAGTCACGCAGTCAAACATAGTAGTGACGTTTTATCTCGTTAGTGGAGATTTACCAAACAAAGCTAGGCAACAACGTTGTATTTCCTGTAAGAGTTTCAATTTAAGTTTACCGAGGACCTCTGGTACCCTTTTGTGTGCTTTATAACTATCAGCTACACTCCCAAAAGTGCGGAGCTCTCAGGTCCCCTAATATGGGCAGCAGATATTAAACCGCATACGTTATTCTAGTGCAGGGCCGCACAAACACGGAAAGTCGCACGCGTGCAAAGCGAGGTGCAGCGAGTGCCTGCACAGTGCATCGGTTCAACTCGGCGTACTTCGCCTCAACTCGGCTTGCTAGGTGCCGAATGCGCTGCCAGACGGGTTAGTCAACACTGGAATACGTAAGCGCAAGACAATTACCGTAATATTGAAACCATCTGATCAAAAAAAAAAAAAAAAAAAAAAGGAAAATTGCTGAAAGTCAATTGAAACCGGAATGCGAACTCTCCTACTTTTTTGTGCGTTGTGACGATAAAGCCAAATGTCTAAGCTGCGGTACACTAATTACGTGTGTCAGAAAATCGTCTATTGAAAGGCACTACAGCAAATTACATTCAGAAAAGTATAGTGATATAAAAGGGGATGCCAGAGAGGAATAATTACGGAAGTTGCAAACTCTTGCAGAAGAGAATTCTATATCTACAAACGAGGTTTGTTGCAAGTACTTTAGCATCTATATTTGGGTTAAAGGTCATGCAAAACAAAATTGCATTTGTTTAGATTCATTTGTTTTCGTTTTCGCATAAATTATTTCTAAGATATCTTATTTTCTCTACTTTAGGGTGAAGGAGATGAGGGATGTTGCGAAAGGACTCTCAGAGCTGGTTAAAAAGTTGCTCTACGTTTAGCAAGAGCTGGGAGGCCATTTATGGACGGGCCATTAATAAAAAACATTATGTTGGATGAATCCCACATTAGCCCCCGCGTACAGCAGAATATCAATTTCTACAATGACAATAGATTGGAGAATCAACGCCATTGCTGAGAATTTGCATGAACAAGTGGCAGCCAAAATGGAAAACTTCCTAGCGTTTTCCATCGCACTTGATGAGTCCACGGATATTAACGACACGGCTCAGTTAGCTATATTTTTCCGTGGCGTGGACGACGACCTACATGTAACGGAAGAGCTCCTGGATATGATTTCGTTGAAGGACACTGTTACAGGGGCGGATATTTTAGCAGCTGTTGAAATGGCAGCTGAAGGAGTAGGACTCCCTTGGGAAAAGCTGTTTTCCGTAACCTCAGACAGGGCACCAGCAATGTGCGGTAAAGCAAGAGGGTTTATTGACCTACTGCGGAAAAAAACTTAACGAATTTACCTTCCGTTCATTGTTTTGCACACCAAGACGCTCTTTGTACGTAAGTTATCGGTCTTCAAGATGTGATGAAGGTGGTGGTGCGTATCGTAAACTACATTCGTTCTCATGGACTCACTCAACGTCAATTCAAAGAATTTTTGATTTCCTTTGAAGAGGAGTATCCAGGTATTCCCTACCACTCTGAGAAGCACTGGCTGAGCAAATGGAAAGTGATTTCCCGAATTTTTCGACTACGCCACACTGTGACTCAGTTTTTGGAGAGCAAACGATGCCCGGAGCCACTTTTTCATGTCCCTGAATGGGTAGCTGATTTAGGATTTTTTGCAGACATTATGGCTCTCCTAAACGATTTAAGTCTAAAACTCCAAATAGAAAACATTCTCATCAACGATATAATCAGCAGAATAAACGCTTTCCAGTGTAAACTAAAGCTCCTCAAAAACAACCTTTCAGAGAAAAATACGCAACACTTTCCTGAACTAGGTAAGCGAGATATAAATTGTACCTTTATTAAAACAGCCTGATGTTTATAACCGCTCTAATCAAAACGGTACTATGTTTTTGTTTGACATCGTCTGTGTAGGAAGGAGCGCGCTTTGAAAAATACGTCGAGGTGCTACAATCCCTTGAAAATGCGTTTAACGACCGATTCCAGGTAATGTGCCGGTATATGACATACAGCTAAATAAAGGAGATTGCGTTACATATGCAAGTGTAAGATTACATTAAAACCAATAGTACACATTACATGTTTATTAAAATGTATCGCATTTTAGTATTTCGAAACAACGGCTTACATTACTTTCATTTATTAACTTTGGCTTTGTTATTGTTTCAGGAAATTACCTACCTGCAGCCAATTCTCGATGTTTTTGTGAAACCTTTTTCGATGGATATTAAAAGAGCGCGTTCAGATTTACATTTCGGACTAATTGATTTGCAAAGCGATGTTCACCGAAAGGATGTGTTTTACAATAGAAAAGGTTTGCTCCAATCCTACCAGAATTTGCCAAAGGAAGAATTTCCCAGGTTACACAGTGAAGCAGCGAAGATTATTTCTATGTTTGGTTCCACTTGTGTATGTGAAAGGTTTTTTCCTGTTTTGTCTTGTGCAAAAACTAGATTGCGTGCGAGTATTTCTAATTGTAATTTAAAAAATTCTCTCAGAATTGCTGTCAGCCAATCTCTTGTTCCAGATCTTAGTAGCATAATTGCAAATAAAATAAAGAGCACATAGGAAGATACATTTGTGTTGAAATCAAATTTAAAATTGTTACCATTACAGTTATTATATAAATCTCTTTTGTACCGGTACATCAAACCAAGCTTTCCACCTAGTGTACATTAGTATTTGGCAATGTCGAAGACAACAGGGTAAAGCTTTGAAACAGGTCACGACAGGCGGCGCGAGCGACACAAGCTAAGGAAGTGAGAGGCAGCGCCTGTTTCACAAAGCCGAGGAGTGGGGGGTCTGCACCGTCGTCAACATAGCGCAGCCGTCTTCTGAACTGTGCACTGCGCGATGCACCGGTGCATGCACCTTGTGCGGCCCTGTTCTAGAGTAATCCTTTTGCCGATAACTGACAGCCGGCCGCGGTGGTCTCGCGGTTCTAGGCGCGCAGCCCGGAACCGTGCGACTGCTACGGTCGCAGGTTCGAATCATGCCTCGGGCATGGATGTGTGTGATGTCCTTAGGTTAGTTAGGTTTAAGTAGTTCTAAGTTCTAGGGGACTAATGACCACAGCAGTTGAGTCCCATAGTGCTCAGACCCATTTGCACCATTTTGATAACTGACTTTTCGTTGTGTTTCCTCAAGATATATATTTGAAGCATGTGCCTTGCCTACTACTTTTTAAAAGTATTGCTTCCGTTTCAAACTGATTCGTCGCATAACTTGACATACACTCACGGAACAAAAGTCGCGGCACCAGGAAGGAGTTGAGCGACATATACCACTGGTTGCAAGCACGTGTCTACATTTGAAAGGTGATGTGTCCTCAAATTTCCTGCCAGCTGAATAAGTGAGGTGTTCTAGAGCCACTATGAGGATTCAGTTCAGTTTGCTTTAAATACAGCTGTAACGGTCGTGAGCGTTACTTACCTTTGAGACTGGACGTGATGAGCTGAGGCTAGTCAAGAATGACGTTAAACCGACAAAGACGTCATGATTAGCACCTCGCGGAGTCAGGACGAAGCCGTGTAATAGGGCTACGAGAAGCTGACTCTCCCTTGTGCGATGCGGCAGGAAGACTTGGCAGGAATGTAGCCACATTACATGATTGGCGGCAGCGGTGGTTACCAGAATGTACTGCCGCAAGAAGTCCGGGCTCCTGACGGACGCGTGGCCGTACCGAGTGGGAAGACCACCGAAGCTGGCGTATGGCTCTGGCGCATCGTTCTACATCTGCAGCACCAATTTAAGCGGCAGTTGGCACCACAGCCACACAACAGACTGTTAGAAATCGGCTACCTCACGGACAGCTCCCAGCCTGACGTGCACTCCACTCACCTCAAACCACCGCCATTTGCGACTTCAGTGGTGTCAAGCGAGAGCTCCTCGGAGGGCAGGGTGCAGCTCCGCTGCATGTTTTACCTGTTGTGATGGCATTCATGGACACGATTCTAGAGCGCATTTTACAACAAGGTAAGGCTCGCCTACATACCACTGATGTAACCCAACATGCTAAACGGAGTGTCGACATGATGTTTTGGTCTGCTCGTTAACCAGCTCTGTCTCTACTCGAGAACAAATGGGCCATCAGCGGACGACAACTCCAGGCTCATCCACAAACAATATTATCCGTTCCTGTATTGACCGAACGTGCAGCAGACATGGAACCCCATTCCATGAACTGACCACCGGCACATGTAGAACTCAATGCATGCTTCCGTTCAACATTCTGATGATTAAATTGGTTTCACATTTGAAATGGCTTATCTTGCGGTTATATAGACCTGTGACCTTGAATTGTTATTTATTTAAATATGTTAGCTAGACAAATACATTCCCGAAATATCAGAACTCCACATGAATTAATTTTTAGTTGTGAGACTTTTTCCGGCGGTGCATTCAAGTGACACTGTGGCTTCAGAAATGTATCGCTAGTACTTCAGTCTGATAATACCGACATCTTTCTTTTGCTTACTAGCATTATCTCGTCTTAATGACTTTGAGGGCTTTCAGCATCAGAAGAGTATATATCGGATACATCATCTTCATATCTTAGGGATTTACTTTAAGACCTGCAGTGAAAATAACTTAATATAAAGAAGTACTTAGCCATGTGAAGTGGAAATGTAATGACTGCACTGAAAGTACATGAATACATATTATACATCGTGAGGATAGGATATGTACAAATGGTTCAAATGCCTCTGAGCAATATGCTACTTAAGTTCTGAGGTCACCAGTCCCCTAGAACTTAGAACTACTTAAATCTAAATTACCTAAGGACATCACACACATCCATGCCAGAGGCAGGATTCGAACCTGCGACCGTAGCGGTCGCGCGGATCCAGACTGTAGCGCCTAGAACCGCTTGGCCATTCCGGCCGGCTAGGATATGTACACATAACACTGTTTTGCGTGAGATGACTTTTTACTTCAAATAAACTCTTTGGGTAGTTTTGTTTGCACAAACATAATCACCATGAACACAACAATCACTGATGTAATGGTCTATATATGGCACGAAAGAAGCAGAGTAATTCAGTAGGTTTTGTAAAAGTTCAACTGTGGTTGCGCTGTACTCTTAGGTAGGACGTGATGAAATGATTTTTTCTCTGCAGTAGCGCGTGAGACATCACGTGGTGTAAGCCTGATGCCACTCGACATTCCCAAAGAGACGGAAATTAACTAACAAAAATGCAATGAACTTCTGTACACAGCAAACTGTACCTACAAAGCCACTGTTTTCAAGAACTTCAGAACGGATTTGTACCGAAACATAAAAACGTCACAGTGTGGTTCGTTTCACGGCGTACTCTCTTCCTTGTAATGAGGCCCACTGGTAAGTTACCGAAGGATTGATTTCTATAAACTTTCTTGTATGCTGCGTCAACATTATTTGGGGTCGACGTGGACGAATAGGACGCTCCAATTTATTCTACTGAACAAATTCCAGTTTGGGAAATTGCTCCGTCAGTTCTCGTGATTTTGCGACTTCTAACTCAAAGCTTCTGTCTTAATCCGTATTTTGTGGCTGCCTGAAACTCCTGTGACATTTCTGTTCCGTCAAATAATTCAGATAATTGCATCTGCAACAGTTATAACAGTGTCACTCGCATCATACATCAAACGTCTCATAAGCTGGATATCCTAAAAACAAGAATGCCATTTGTATTTATCGGATTTGAGAGCATTAACGGATTCGTTAATTATAAAAACGAATGTAGATTACTTTATCAGACATCATATTTTAATCGTATTAATTACATTGTTTGCGCACCATTCTGATCAGTTTGTGCAGCGATACGAGGGTTAGCATGAAAGGCTTTTGTTTGTTAAATTGGAATTTTCCTCATTACTCCGATATTGCAAGCCATGTCGTAATCGATTATAACGGGTCGCTTTGTTCATTGTCCACCCGTGTGTATGCAACGTTTAGTTGCGATAATGCTCGTTTTTCCAGATGGCGTTGTCGCATGTCGCGCGGCATCCAGTTCGGTCACAAGACTGATCTGCTCCCCGGTTGATCAACCGCGGCGATCCTCGGTAGACGTTGCCCCGTCTCTAAAATTTAGTCTCCGTTTACTGCTTAGTACATGGGAACAAATTTTCGTTTGGTAAACCGGTGAACCAGCAGATCCATAAAAGTATAATGTAGAAACAGAAGCCCAGTGCAGTAGGGTCGAATTAAAGTTTGAGTTACAGTTTCTCTTTTAAATCACAGTGCAGAAAATCAGTCTTTCCCTAAAATAACGCATCATCGAAGAGAGTTCAAATCAGAGTTTGCGTATGTTATACCTGACAGACAGTTGTGAAAACCGTTTAACTCTGAGTCGTGAAACGAGGATCCTCTCTGTTAGGGATCCCATCTAGATCTTGCTACGTGATACGTCAGAACCATCCAAATAAATTTTCTCCTTAACAGTACGCAATTGAAATGTTTGATCCTCCTTACTCACCTTCTTTATTGAGCAACTAGCTGCAGTGCCTACTTATCGTAAGAGATGAATGTTGAATAAGTAAGGCTACAACTTCTCAATCTGTGATAACGGATATTCGAGTCGCTTTCAGCTGAAGTAAAAGACGGTCGATCCGCCCGCCTTTTGAGTGCCCATAATGTGTGAAGAGTTTCGTCAGAGTATTTCATTAGGGTATACACTCGCAAAATCTCATACTGCATATTGGGTTATGTGATAATTTTACAAATTTAAAATGTTATGCAGGGAGAAGTCCCGATCAATTTCTAGGAAATAATGAGTGCATTTATATAACACGTCATTTTATGTAGCCAGCGCTACATAAAAATGCGTACTACATTCGGTTGCTTCACAAATTAGATGACCGACATCACGCAGCTAGCACTCTGTGTGTTATAATTTGACAGAAGTTGCACATAACAAACAGCTCAGGCTCGGCATTTTGTTTACTGATGACGCCAAATTTTGCATTTGTGGAAAAGTTATAAACGTACGAGTAATTGCCGCTTATTGTGTAACATGTCACCTCAGGCTACTTCTGCACGGCACCAGAACTGAATGGGTGACTTGGTTTCACGAAGACTGTAGGATATGGCACCTTCATTTCCGCATTAGCTACAACTACGGCTTTCATGTACCTTGACACGCTGGAGCAATTCCTGGAACCACAGGTCTCGGATGAATGCATTGCTGAGTCTGTGGTAATATAGTAGAATGGAGCACACAGTCATCTTTCTCTCATAGCAATGTGTAATGTTATGTGACCCTCACTGCCTTTTTTTTAAAAAACTAATTTGTGCCTGATTTTATTCTGAGAAACTCAGTAATGTATGTAAATATCGTAAATGTAAATTTGATTCAAAAAGTACTTGAAGTGAAGTGAAGCGCAGCTGGGCAGCAACAAACGCTTTAGCACGCAATCTCCGCAACGACAGTAGTAGTGAATCTTTGAGTATGGACTCTAATAAAAAAAGAGAGAGACAGAGAGACAATTGATTTATTAAAAAAAAAGGACTGTTAATCTGTATGTTGTGGAAAGAGGACGAGTTGCTAGGCCGTCGCTCAGAACGTTTTGTTACATTTAATGAAAATTGCTATTTCAGTGGTAAAACCGAGTAAAGTATGTGTAATAGTTGCCAAACACTTATGTATACAAATTTTCTGGAAGTGAAGAAGAGAAATATCTTGTCTTTTGGGAAAAGAAGGTGAACTTCATTGTCGTCGCCGGCTATCAATCGACACAACTGTAAGTGTACAATGTTCACAAAAATACAGGACAGGAAATGCATTCTCTGATTCAATACGTAACAACCTCTCATAATTTCTTAATTGCAGTAATTGGATTATGTTCTTGTATAATATTATGATGCTGAACTCGACTGACCAATTTTGATGCAGCAGGACGTGTAGTTTGAAGGAGGTTTGTGTGCCAAGCAATGTCCTTTTCTCACGAAAAGCAGATTGCTGTTTGATCTTATTTACTTACAACAGTGGCCCCTTAGGTATGAAAAGCTTCAAAACGTGAGCTCAGTGCTATCCGCAATAGGGCCAAGTAACTAACAGAGTCGCATTTTAAACCTTAAAGAACAATAACTTCCTCCAAATTATGTCACCAACTGGTGCAAGGAGGCAGCAACCAAAATTCAGGTACCAGTTACGACTTAAAGTAAAAATCTCAATCAAAAATCAATCACTCTCTTTCCAAACATATATATATATATATATATATGTATGTATGTATATATATATTATTAAGATAAAAGTCATTTTATAAATTGAGTTCCTAGATTGAAGTTTCGCGAACATAGGGATGGACAGATACTTATCAAGACTTCGACCATCGCGTTCACCTGACTTGGTACACATGGACTACTTGGTTCTGGGGTACATAAGGTGATGGTCTCACAAAGCGTAGCTAAGAATTGTCTAGGATCAAAGAGCTGGAATCCGTGTGCAAGCCTCTAATAATTCACAATATATATTTCAGAGTAAGTTATGGGCTACTGTCCAACTTCTAGATCAATGCATAGAAACGGAAAGACGCCATTTTGAACTGTTATGAAAAAGTGTACTTGATTAAAAAGACATACTTGCATATTATTTAAATTCATCCATTACTTCTTGGAAATAAATGGAGCCTCATTACTGGTGGTAGTTCTGCTTCAGTCAATGAGATTTCAGGCGGAATACGTGTCTGTAGACACACCGGACATCGGTGTGACACCACTCTGAATATTGCACGCCATGCGGCCCGACACCCACGAGTGATGATGACCTGGCACTCATTTTAATTTCATATTAGTATCCCTTTGGTCGTCATCCACTGCATCCTTAGAGAACAGTGTTGAGTCGACGATACTGTATGCCCCGTTTAGCTGCCATTCAAGGCAAGCAGTTCTGGGATTACATTTCGGTCAGATTATGTCTGCCCTCACAGGGTGAGAGTTTCTACTGCTGGCCAAATCCTATCTCAGTCAACAAAGGTGTCGGATCTAGCCACACTCGTGAACAGCTCGTGAGTTTGATGATCTCACTGGACAGATACTGGCACCATATCGCACAGGAGGAATTCCGTGAAGGAATTCCAAGCGCAATGATTGCTTGAATAATGGCCCGTGGTGGAGCAACGCGTTATTGAACTGCTCAGTTTGTGAACCACTTCCTCTTAAATCAATCAGCTATTTTTTACGTAATTGTAATCATTTGTTTTTCATTACATGCAGATCACATCTACCGATTTTCATCCTATTAGGGTAGTTCCTTCGTGGTGCGTCTTTTTCTTTCTTAGGCTGTACATTGCTTCCCAGCTCAATAATTTAACAATTACCTGCTACTTTTAACTGCTCAGAATTGTTAAAAATTATGCTTTTAGTCACCTCGAATAAAGTCCTCTAGGGCATACTGCTGTAACAACTGACTAAACAACAATAATGAATTGAACAAAATAGAGAGAACTGTAAAGAAAGTCACACGGGCAATTAGAAGATATTAGAAACAAACATACACAAACAATAACACTACAACACAGATCTCGGTACGGCAAAAAAAGAAATCAATGCACTCTAATAATTATAATAATCTTCGTCGTACCGGTACCTTAAAGCTACAAAACTCCCCAGAATCGGTTATAGCGAGTTTGTATTACCGCTAATGTCATTTGAAGTATTTACATAACCAAATGGCGTGCGAGATCTTGAACCACGAGCACTCCAGAAGTACGACGCACTAGCCACTAAGGAAACTGATATTTGCATATACAAAACGGGAAACAACAGTCCACGATCCGCCATACAAGATGTGTCCTTACAAGTTCATCTGACGTTAAAAGAGTGTAGTGTTATATAAAACTTTAACTTAAGAAATGATGTCCCGCACCAGACGGTTCAGACAAAGTGGCTGTGACTGCTGGAACTTCAGCCACATAACGCCATGCTTGCAACCGTGAGCTTAATGCTGCTGACACTAACTTACCACCCTTAGCTAGAGAAACAAAGCTTAACAAAAACCAGCTGAACTGATTATTCTGCCTCATTTATCTGCAGAACTTCTATCAAGCGCACGTAGGCCGATACAATTACACAAACGACTTCATCTTAATTGAGATACACTGGGCACACTCACTCACAACAAAAGCCATACCGTAATTGAACTTCACGCAATCAGAACCGAAACAGCAGGGACGCTCTTTCACGAACAGATGCATCTTATATCACCACCATTATCACCGTGTTCTCGATATTAAACGGAGAATATATTCCACAGAGGTTTACCTCCTGCTGTATGAACGTCAACTAACTGCCCATTGGCTCCGGCCTCGACAAACCCATCCCTCTCGGTGTAAACACCATCCTGCAACACACTCCGTCGGAGACCCACAACAACTACTGTATCCTGGGGTCGACGTCCTCCTTATCTAGCACACGCCACGCCACTAAATACGCTTCTCACCGGCCACCGCTACCCTCTCCAGGAGTAGGTGAAAGGCCCCGCGCAAAAAAATCAAAGAGTACGTGCGTGAAGCATCGATACCGAACAGACAACACAGGCACAGCACAATTATGTGTCTGAAAACCTCACTCTCTAAGTTCGTCATGTTTATGTTGCCTAGGACGCCACTAATTAGTGAACACAAGTCGACCTTACTAACATTAATTTTAACTTCAAGCACGACAAACGCAGCAGCAACAAATCGAAATGATGAATATTTATATTTAAATTTAGGGCAATTATTTAGACCCTGAGCTGACAAAAGTCATGGCATACTTCAAAATAACGTGTCGAGCTTCCTTTCGCCCAGAATAGGATGGTCTCGACAATTCGTTAGAAGCCCCCTGCAGAAATATGGAACCTTGCTGCCTCCACAGCTGTCCGTAATTGCCGAATTGTTGTCGGTGCAAGATATTGTGCACGAGCTGACCTTCCAATTATGTCTCATAAATGTTCGATGGAATTCACGTCGGAGGAGCTCGATGGCCAAATCATTAACACGAATTGTCCAGAATGTTCTTCAAACCAGTCGCGAACAATTGTGGCCTGGTAACGTGGCCCAATGCCATCCATAAAAAGTCCATCGTTGTTTGGGAAGATGAAGTCCATGAGTGTGTGCCTGTGTGAATTTCTTCCGGCCGCTGTGGTCGAGACACTGTAGGCGCTTCAGTGAGGAACCACGTGGCTGCTACAGTCGCAGGTTCCAATCCTGCCTCGGGCGTGGATGTGTGTGATGTCTTTAGGTTAGTTAGGTTTAAGTAGTTCTAAGTCTAAGGGAATCATGACCTCAGATGTTAAGTCCCGTAGTGCTTAGAGCCATTTGAACCATTTTTGTGTGAATTTTTAAGGGACAAAACGGCTGAGGTCATGAGTCGGTAGACTTACATACTACTTGAACTAATTTAAACTTACTTGTTCTATGAACAACTCGGACACCCATGCCTGAGGGAGGACTCGAACCTCCGGCGGAAGGGGCCGCTCAATCCGTGAAGGCCTCGGGAAAGTACGGGGTGGGCTGCAATGTCAAAGGGTGCATGGCAAATACAGGACGTGCTTGGATCAAGGAACAGTCGGAATTATAGTTGTAAATTGTTGTAGCTGTGATGGAAAAGTCCCTGAGCTTCAAGCGTTAATAGCAAGCTCAGAAGCTGATATCGTTATAGGTACAGAAAGCTGGCGAAAGCCTGAAATAAGTTCTGCAGAAATTTTTACGAAGTCTCAGACGGTGTTCAGGGAAGATAGATTAGGCAGAATTGGTGGTGGAGTGTTTGTGTCTGTCAGTAGTGGTTTATCTTGTAGTGAAGTCGAAGTAGATACTCCGTGCGAATTGGTATGTGTGGAGGTTATACTTAACAGCCGAACTAAGTTAATAATTGGCTCCTTCTACCGACCCCCAGACTCCGATGACACAGTTGCGGAACAGTTCAGAGAAAGTTTGAGTCTCGTAGCAAATAAATACCCGACCCAAACGGTTATAGTTGGTGGGGACTTCAACCTTCCCTCGATATGTTGGCAAAAATACTTGTTCAAAACCGGTGGTAGGCAGAAAACATCTTCCGAGATTGTCGTAAATGCTTTCTCCGAAAATTATTTCGAGCAGTTAGTCCACTAACCCACGCGAATTGTAAATGATTGCGAAAACACAGTTGACCTCTTAGCCACAAACAATCCAGAGCTGATAGAGAGCATCATGACTGATACAGGGATTAGTGATCACAAGTTCGTTGTAGCTACGATCAATACCGTTTCTTCCAAATCCACCAGAAACAAACGCAAAATAATTACATTTAAAGAAGCGGATAAAGTGCCACTAGAAGCCTTCCTAAAAGACAATCTCCATTCCTTCCGATCTGACTATGCAAATGTAGACGAGATGTGGCTCAAATTCAAAGATATAGTAGCAACAGCAATTGAGAGATTCATACCTCATAAATTGGTAAGAGATGGAACGGATCCCCCGATGTACACAAAACAGGTCCGAACGCTGTTGCAGAGGCAACGTAAAAAGCATGCGAAGTTCAGAAGAACGCGAAATCCCGAAGATTGGCTAAAATTTACAGACGCGCGAAATTTGGCACGTACTTCGATGCGAGATGCCTTTAATAGGTTCCACAACGAAACATTGCCTCGAAATTTGGTAGAAAATCCGAAGAAATTCTGGTCATATGTAAAGTACACAAGCGGCAAGACGCAGTCAATACCTTCGCTGCGCAGTGCCGTGGTACTGTTACCGACGAATGTGCCGCTAAAGCGGAGTTATTGAACGTAGTTTTCCGAAATTCCTTCACCAGGGAAGACGAATGGAATATTCCAGAATTGGAAACACGAACATCTGCTGGCATGAGTTTCTTAGAAGTAGATACCTTAGGGGTTGTGAAGCAACTCAAATCGCTTGATACGGGCAAGTCTTCAGGTCCAGATTGTATACCGATTAGGTTCCTTTCAGATTACGCTGATACAATAGCTCCCTACTTAGCACTCTTATACAACCACTCGCTCACCGATAGATCTGTACCTACAGATTGGAAAATTGCGCAGGTCGCACCAGTGCTTAAGTAGGGTAGTAGGAGTAATCCATCTAACTACAGACCTATATCACTGACGTCGGTTTGCCGTAGGTTTCTGGAGCATATACTGTATTCAAACATTATGAATCACCTCGAAGGGAACGATCTATTGATACGTAATCAGCATGGCTTCAGAAAACATCGCTCTTGTGCAACGCAGCTAGCTCTTTATTCGCACGAAGTAATGGCCGCTATCGACAGGGGATCTCAAGTTGATTCCGTATTTCTAGACTTCCGGAACGCTTTTGACACCGTTCCTCACAAGCGACTTCTAATCAAGCTGCGGGCCTATGGGGTATCGTCTCTCTTGTACAACTGGATTCGTGATTTCCTGTCAGGAAGGTCGCAGTTCGTAGTAATAGAAGGCAAATCATCGAGTAAAACTGAAGTGATATCAGGTGTTACCCAGGGAAGCGTCCTGGGACCTCTGCTGTTCCTGATCTATATAAATGACCTGGGTGACAATCTGAGAAGTT
The DNA here is from genome assembly GCF_023897955.1 of Schistocerca gregaria. Taxonomy (NCBI): domain Eukaryota; kingdom Metazoa; phylum Arthropoda; class Insecta; order Orthoptera; family Acrididae; genus Schistocerca; species Schistocerca gregaria. The sequence goes on from NC_064922.1 coordinate 397,796,836, forward strand.
CTCTTAGGTTTTTCGCAGATGATGCTGTAATTTACCGTCTAGTAAGGTCATCCGAAGACCAGTGTCAGTTGCAAAGCGATTTAGAAAAGATTGCTGTATGGTGTGGCAGGCGGCAGTTGACTCTAAATAACGAAAAGTGTGATGTGATCCACATGAGTTCCAAAACAAATCCGTTGGAATTCGATTACTCGATAAATAGTAGAATTCTCAAGGCTGTCAATTCAACTAAGTACCTGGGTGTTAAAATTACGAACAACTTCAGTTGGAAAGACCACATAGATAAAATTGTGGGGAAGGCGAACCAAATGTTGCGTTTCATTGGCAGGACACTTAGAAGATGCAACAAGTCCACTAAAGAGACAGCTTACACTACACTCGTTAGTCCTCTGTTAGAATACTGCTGCGCGGTGTGGGATCCTTACCAGGTGGGATTGACGGAGGACATCGAAAGGGTGCAAAAAGGGGCAGCTCGTTTTGTATTGTCACGTAATAGGGGAGAGAGTGTGGCAGATATGATAGGCGAATTGGGATGGAAGTCATTACAGCAAAGACGTTTTTCTCGCGGCGAGATCTTTTTACGAAATTTCAGTCACCAACTTTCTCTTCCGAATGCGAAAATATTTTGTTGAGCACAAACTACATAGGTAGGAATGATCATCAAAATAAAATAAGAGAAATCAGAGCTAGAACAGAAACGTTTAGGTGTTCGTTTTTCACGCTCGCTGTTAGGGAGGGGAATAGTAGAGAGATAGTATGATTGTGGTTCGATGAACCCTCTGCCAAGCACTTAAATGTGAATTGCAGAGTAGTCATGTAGATGTAGATGTAGATGTAGATGGGGCTTTAAACCACGCGGCCACTCATCGCGGCAAGTCCATGAATGGTTACAAATCGTCTGAGTAGTCGCAATTCACCATTTTCAGTCAATGAACGGTTCATTTAGTCCAGAGAAACCAGTCCAGTCGTATATAAACACAGCCCGCACGATTATGAGATAAGTGTCAGTTTTCACAGTGTCTCGTTGATAACTTAGGTCCATTGCCCCGTGGTTTCTGCGCCACACACAAACCCCGCCATCAGCTTTTACCAACTCTATCTGCGACTTCTCTGTCTGGGCCACCGTTTTTCATCCGTCGAAAGTCCAACAGGTATGGTCATGAGCCCAGGATAGGTGGAGCAGGCGATGTCATGCTGTTATCACAGGCACTCACGTCGGTCATCTGATGCCATAGCCCACTAACGCCAAACGTCGCCGCATTGTCCTTCTGCATACGTTCGTCGAATTTCCCATGCCAATTTCTGCGGTTATTTGACGCAGTGTTGCTTGTCTATTAGAGCTGGCTATTCCACGCAAACTTCGCTGCTCTCAGCCGGTAAATGAAGGTCGTTGGTACGGCGTTGTTCGTGGTAAGAGGTAACGGCTAAAATATTCTCACGCTCTTGACACTGTCGATTTCGGAATACTGAATTCCCTAACGATGTCCGAAATGGAATGTCCCATACGTCTATTTCCAACTACTATTCCACGTTCATAGTCACTCCTGAAACCTTTTCACATGAAATAATGTAAATTTCGTTTGACTAGGGCCTCCCGTCGAGTAGACCATTCGCCGCGTGCAAGTCTTTAGATTTGACGCGACTTCGGCAACTTGTGCGTCGATGGGGTTGAAATTATGATGATTAGGACAACACAACACCCATTCCCTGGGCGGAGAAAAATCTCTGACCCAGCCGTGAATCGAACCCGAGTCCTTAGGATTGACATTCTGTCGTGCTGACTACTCAGCTACCGGGCGCGGGCTCCTTTTCAAACGAGGCACCTGAGTACAAATCGCAGTTGCGCCAATGGACAGCTCTTATATGCCTCATGTTACTACTCCGTGTACATTAATGTAATCTGACTGGATCAGAACTGGACGGGGTTAGCCAAATAGAGTTGGTTTAAGACTTCACAACTCTAATTTAATTTCAATGTCAACAAAAACAAAATCGACATGAAGTAGTCAACACACTACGTAAGACTGTAATCTGCCCTGATGATAAGAATAACCATATACATAAAGTTACGGCAAACATACTCACATGTACTTCAAACAGAGGCTGGGATCGGTACTTCATAGTTTGAACGCGCAGAAATAAGCGTATGGATTAATGAGCAAAACCATTAAACATGGACTCAAACACTCTATCGTTCATACAAAAATAGATTTGGCAAAAGAAAAGCTATTACACTACTGTATATCATGAACCTATTTCAGACCGGGCTGATAAGCTTGTCATTACAATAAACAGAGACCTACTAAAACAGTGAAAGTGTATAAGAAAAAATACTAAAATACTGTTACAAATATAGGTACTAGTTCGGAAGCAAAGTTCTAGTTGTTGTTGTCTTCAGTCCTGAAACTGGTTTGATGCAGCTCTCCATGCTACTCTATCCTGTGCAAGCTTCTTCATCTCCCAGTACCTACTGCAACCTACATCCTTCTGAATCTGCTTAGTGTAGTCATCTCTTGGTCTCCCTCTACGATTTTTACCCTCCACGCTGCCCTCCAATACTAAATTGGTGATCCCCTGATGCCTCAGAACATGTCCTACCAACCGGTCTCCTCTTCTTGTCAAGTTGTACCACAAACTCCTCTTCTCCCCAATCCTATTCAATACTTCCTCATTAGTTATGTGATCTACCAATCTAATCTTCAGTATTCTTCTGTAGCACCACATTTCGAAAGCTTCTATTCTCTTCTTGTCCAAACTATTTATCGTCCATGATTCACTTTCATACATGGCTACACTCCATACAAATACTTTCATAAATGACTTCCTGACACTTAAATCTATACTCGATGTTAACAAACTTCTCTTCTTCAGAAACACTTTCCTTGCCATTGCCAGTCTACATATTATATCCTCTCTACTTCGACCATCATCAGTTATTTTGCTCCCCAAATAGCAAAACTCCTTTACTACTTTAAGTGTCTCACTTCCTAATCTAATTCCCTCAGCATCACCCGACTTAAATCGACTACATTCCATTATCCTCGTTTTGCTTTTGTTGATGGTCATCTTATATCCTCCTTTCAAGACACTATCCATTCCGTTCAACTGCTCTTCCAATTCCTTTGCTGTCTCTGACAGAATTACGATGTCATCGGCGAACCTCAAAGTTTTTATTTCTTCTCCATGGACTTTAATACCTACTCCGAATTTTTCTTTTGTTTCCTTCACTGCTTGCTCTATATACAGATTGAATAACATCGAGGATAGACTACAGCCCTGTCTCACTCCTTTCCCAACCACTGCTTCCCTTTCATGTCCCTCGACTCTTATAAATAAGAAAAGAGAGAAATCGATTCCAGAAAGCTATAGCACGCCTCAGCAGCATCTATTGACACGTTGGACGATAAAAACAACCGCATAAAGAAATCACGAAGAGACATTATATCTGAAATCAGAAAACTAGATAAAATTTTGCTGCAAAAACAGACAATCATTCTATGAAAGACAGACAGAACAATCAAATATTGGAAGTTATGGCATACAACATAACTAGAAGAACACCTGTGTCAACAGTGAACAATCATGTGAGAAAATCATGAAACGACTGGAAATCGGATTTCAGCTTAAATTCAGGAACATGAATTTATATAATGAAGAGAATGTAGCACAATTCAATGGAGAATACGTATAGGCACCTCAGCATAATCTAGTGAACATGTGGTGGAACACTGATGAAAACTCGAAGTATGAAAGTCGATTATTTAACTCCATCACCATACATTTATGAAAAATCAGTCACATTTCAGATAAGCAATGAATGTGCAAGCAGTTGTGAAAGAGTACCAAAGCAAAAGACATCGATCCAATCTCAGTATGACACGGAAACGAGACTAAAACAAAAATGCCATTATGAAGTTTGTTAAAAATCGAGAAATTTAGAATTCTAAAAGCTTTTTATGCGCAAACGAAGCCCCATTTTTATCTAAAGCATTTAGAATGAAACAGATTGATAAAATTTCTAACTGATCGCGGTACCTTTGTCTTACCACCCCACATAGTAGGCAAACAACCTATAATCCAAGTACTACTTACATAAAAGTCAGAGACACTGGCACTGTAAGGGAGTAACATAAATTTTCTTCTAACAGTCTAAGCCTGAAACCTCAGTATGAAACTATTAAAGTATTGCAAGAGCATTCCGTTACCCGTTTCCGCATTTGCAACAGACTACACGACTTACCAAGAGCTCGAACGAATGTCCAGCGATACGACTGACAAGCTTACATTCAGTAAGCCAGTGAGGGGGAGAGCACTAAGCCAAAGACAACTGCAACCTGACACCAACCCTTCCGTACAGTTTTTTCGTAAACTTCGCAGCGCTTATCCCTAACCACATTTTCTTGTGAGAGAACTGTCGTAAGGTCACGTCTTCTTGGGATATCCGAGGAAAATACGATACAGCTCCACCTCGACGTTATGGAACCCGTGCAAGGACTTTGAGAAAAACCCAGGGTTAAATTTGCCTTCAATTATTGAAACAGCAAGATGTCCCGAGACATCATGCAAATGCTTTTTCGTGGACTTACGAAATGCTGGATGCTTTGTTTCAATTGTATTCTGGTTTAACTCCACCCTCTTTGCTGTTGTTATAGTTACAGATAATCAAGCGATAAAATATAATTTTAGGAAAAATTTTTAATAGATTTGTATTACACGGTGGTGCAAAATAATTGTTAGAAAGTTTCTGTTTACTGCAACGCAACATGTGGTAAGATATTCTTGTTATCATATTCATCCTACAGCAGACAACATGAAATTTAATATCGAAGATTTTCGAAGTGCTTTCCTTCCGCATCAATGAGTGTCTAAAGCCTTGAACTGAATTTCGTGATGCATTTCTGAACAAAATTAATTCAGACTGCAGGAATATCTCTGGATGCTGAGTACCAACATTTTCGTGTATTCCAGATGGATCTTTGAAGACTCTGTCCTTCACTTTACCCCATTAGATACAATCACACAGGTTCAGTTCGGCACCGTAAGTAGGCCATTACAACCATCTTCATTGAACGCAAAGATACCCAGGGCAACGATATGATCACTGAAAGCCGGCCGCGGTTGTAGAGCGGTGCTAGGCACTTCAGTGCGGAGCCATGCGACTGCTACAGTCGCTGGTTAGAATCCTGCCTCGGGCATGGATGTGTGTGATGTCATTAGGTAGGTTAGGTATACGTAGTTCTAAATTCTAGGAAACTGATTATCTCAGATGTTAAGTCCCATAGTGCTCAGAGCCATTTGATCACTGAACATATCTTGAAAAATACGAAAACGTCCACATTGCGGTGTGGACTTTCTCCAACGTGCATGATCCAGCAGTTTCGGAGCATTCGGCAGCGTCTTGTAGCCGGTATAAATTCATGTGCCTGTATTTACCTGCTGTGAGAGGTAACTCAGTACAACTAGGCCCAATAATGAACTGTGCGCTCATTGCGACACGAAAGTGGCTTTTTGTTGATGAGGTGGAGCAGCAGCTCGATTGTGTGGATTCCCAGTAGTCTAATGGCGCCACTTCTGTTCTTTGACGTACCCATGGAGATGGGAGTGTGCCTCATCACCAAACAATACAAGACTCGTATCGACTGTTCCACTTCCAGAGGGATCAGTCATCTCATTACCAAAAGATTATTGATGTTCCACATCCCTGTTGAGTTTTTATGAAGGAACGGATTAAGTTTCTTGTTTTTTATGTTCTAGAGTGATGGTCGTGACATCCTGAGCTGCTGCGATGCATGTCTGTTGTTGTAGCAGGAGGTTCGGCACTCGTTCCACAATCTGCAGGTTTACAGCAGAGGCTGGTTGTCCTAACTGGCCCTTCCAGAAATCATGTAGGAATCCCTTATTTTCAAAACAATTCCCCCGATTAAAATCGGGGAAAACATTACAAAAAGTCTCGGTCAGCAGACGCTTAAAATTCGTCATCTGACTTCAATTCTGTACTGAATTTCTCCGAGAAGTGCTCAGTCCCGACGTGTGTATCAGTCACTGAGGGACGAATGTTCTCAGCTTAAAGATATGTCCAGAAAATGGGTCAAATGTATTTACGATCAACGAGTTCTCTTCCGTTGTTCACGTTTCCATACTGAAATGTGAACTGGAGGACACTAAAGTTTAACGCCCCTTCGGCAACGATGTCGTTAGAGACGGAACAAAACCTAGGATTAGGGAAGGATCGGGAAGGAAATCGGCCGTGCCCTTTCAAAGGAACCACCCAGGGATTTGCCTGAAGCGATTTATGGAAATCATGGGTCACCTAAATCAGGATGGCCGGACGCGGGTTTGAAACGTCGTCCTCCCGAAGGCGAGTCCAGTGCGCTAACCGCTGCGCCACCTCAATCGGTGAAAGACGAACTGAGAGATCGGTTAGTGATCTATAGAATTTTCATCGGTAGAATACCGCAACACCAGAGTGAGAATGGTTCAAATGGCTCTGAGCACTATGGGATTTAACTTCTGAGGTCATCAGTCCCCTAGAACTTAAACCTAACTAACCTAAGGACATCACACACATCCATGCCCGAGGCTGGATTCGAATCTGCGACCGAAGCGGTCGCGCAGTTCCAGACTGAAGCGCGTAGAACCACTTGGCCACACCGGCCGGCCACAATGAGAATCATTTACTACGTGCTTTTAAATCACAGTAAACACCTGTTTTGCGCCACCGTTTATAATTCACTAGGAGCCCCTGATTAATTGTAGCTGTATTTACAATGTCTCTATCAATCGATCTTCCTGAGGTAATGTAACGTTATTTCCTTCAGCCTGTGAAGTGCTTACTGTTAAGAAAGTCCTGCCATCCCGTTTTAACTCACTCACCTATGGAAATTACTTAATACGTCTTTCAATTAGCTAAAGCATGCTACGGGTTAATCTGATAAGAAGCTTCCGAAAAGAAAATTTATATTAGCTGAAAGGGAGGTAGAGAATAAGGTTGTGTTTAATGAACCCTTGGTCGCTCTTAATTAAGTATTTCTTCAAATATTACGAGCTGTATGTTACCAGCAGCACAAAATCAAATTTCTATTTTTCGCTCAGTGGGGCTGTCTAGTTTTCAAAAGAGACATTCGTCTATTGAAGACACGCGCATGGAGAGCAATACAAATACTAACGTCACGCGTGAGGTAAAACTCAAGGTTTGTTTGACATATCCCTCTGGGCACAACGTTGGACATGGCGTCCTCTCCCGTTCCACCATGTGATTCGAGAGGCCGCAAGGGCTGCGCTATTTTTCGAGGCCGGTTGCCGATCGCGGGTAAACAGGCGCGGCGCGGGGTCCGCTATCTGGGATAACGACCGCCGCCGCCGGACATGGAGGCTGATAAATGCGGGGCGCGCTATTTAAGCCTCGCCATTCATAACCGCAGGGCCAGGCGGCTATCGACATGGCCGCTCAGGTTTCGTGGCCAGAGGACACGCGCCTTGGCCGGCAGCCAGCGCACCCACCGAGCCGTCCGCTGCGAGCGATCCCTCATCGATTCCGCTGAGCTCCAAGAGCATCCGCACAGGACCGTCACCTAAAATTCGTAATGCATCACCTTGGGGCTCTCGTTGATGGCAGCTCCGTGAACCCGCTACGCGAGAAGGCGAATAGAGATCTAGCGAGGAAGAGAGATAGGGAGGGAGACAGAGATATACAGAGAGAGAAAGAGGGTGGGGGGGGGGGAGACAAAGAAGAGGAGATATACGTCTTACGTTGAAGAAAATAAGCTCAGTGTTCAGTAAACTGAGCCCAGAGAAAATCGAGGAAAGGTCTTTAAACCCTCTTACCTAAACTCCGTTACCTGCCTCCCCCCCTTCCCCACCAGTAAGAAAACCGGTGGGCTCTTGCGTAGTTCATTACTACTGATGTAGAAGATACTCGAAGAAAAACTATAATGTCATTACTTTTACACTCTGAAGTTCTCATAATTTCTGGTATCATGTGTCAATACCACGTCAAGGAGTCGCGACGAATTTCAAGTTTGCGTTTGACACTCATAGCGGTCGTGCACGATATAGTGGACCCAACGGCGTGCACTTATTGAGGCACGGCTCCAGCGGCTCTGTATCATGAGTGTCCTCTGCCGCCACGATGTAAGATGGCCGGCGGCAGCAACAAAACCCACTTGCATTTGGAGCCTCATGGCTACGACAACATTGTTCGTGATTAGTACAGCCAGCCTCATTCTAGTTACTAGTGTATGAGCTTCTCTCTAATTTTTGCCTCACTATTTGTGATGAGTCTTCGCATGCCTGGAGAAAGGCAAGCTATTATGGCTTCTGTTTGTTGTATCAACTTGTTATCTAGTGATTTTTGCTCGTCTCCCGCTTACCTACGACGACAGTTGAAAGACCACTCTGTAGCCCACATCTCTGAACCATAATTTTATTTTCTGTGTAATGCTATCACAATACCTTTTGTTATGATCGAATCTTCATAAAGTACTATGGAGAACAAACATCAGATTATAAAGAAGGTTGGTTCAAATGGCTCTGAGCACTTCTGAGGTCATCAGTCCCCTAGAACTAAAAGCTGCTTAAATCTAACTAACCTATGGACATCATACACATCCATGCCCGAGACAAGATTCGAACCTGCGACCGTAGCTGTCGCTCGGGTCCAGACTGTAGCGCCTAGAACCGCTCGACCAACCCGGCTAGCTATAAAGAAGGACTTTGAAACTTCTGTCACCTTGACTGTACTAATGTATGTTTTAAAAAAAGCTCAAAATGAAAGAATGTTCATTCATAACAGTCAGGACGCGCAGAGGTTAGTAACTGGACACGGGAGGGTAACGGTTCATATTCTCGTGCGGCCATCCATATTTTGGTTTTCCATGGCACCGCTAAATAGTTGCAGCCAAAGGCAGGGATGATTTTTTTTAACCAACAACGTTTCCGGTTTCGTTCCCAAAGTATCCAAGTTTATGCTCCATATCTAATGACATCTATGTCGACGGAACTTTGAATTCTAACCTCCCTTTTTCCATACCTATCAAACAGCATATGATTATGTAAGATACAGTGTTAGACACAAAATCTGGCCACTGGGTGGCCTCAGCCGAGACGAAGGATTTTTCTTGATGGTTGTTCAATAACGAGCGGGAAATATCAACAATAGAATTGAGTGCATTATCCCAGAAGAATAACTGCGTGAGCGATGACGTCCGAAATAAACCTTGACTCCAAGAGGACATATGGTATCATCGTAAGCTAAGGATTAACTAAGGAAAAAATAAACACTGTAGCTTATCGAGTATCGTGTCACAGTGACGACTGGATTCAAGAATTCCTTGAGGATTGAACTCAAGGTGTCATCCATAATGGGGACCGTTACTGTTTAAATTTACAACGTGCTTAAATAATCAAGTAGAAATAGTAGGAAGCTCTTTAAGATTGCTCGCAGGTGATTCGGTTTTCTATAAGGAAGTCGCACCGACAGAAGATGTTATCGGTTTGCAGACTGAGCTGCAGAAGCCTGATGAAAGGTGCAGGCTCTAGCAGTTGGCTCAGAAGGTAAATAAGTGTAATACACTGCGGATACGTAGGAAAATAAAGTCACTACTGTACAGCTACACAACTGATGAGAAACTGCTGGAAACGGTATCTACCGTGAAATATCTGAGCGTAACTGTCCACAACGACCTGAAGTGGAATCACCATATAGAACAAATTATCGAAAAAGCAGATGCCAGGCTGAGATTCGTAGGAAGAATTTTCTCGAAATTTAACTCACTGACGAAGGAAAAGGCACACAGCGCGCTTGTTTGAACTATTCTTGAGCACTGTTCATCTATTTGGAATCCTTACCAGTCAGGAGTGATAGAAGAGATAGAGAAGATCCAAAGAAGCACTGAGCGTCTCGTCACGGGGTCATTTAGTTGGCGCGATACCGCTACAGAGATGATCAATAAATACCAATGGCAGGCGTCGCAAGAGAATGGTTGTGTGTGCAACATCAAGAGATTTACTACTAAACTTTGCAGAGAGCCCTTCACGGGGAAAGTCTGATAGCATGTTACTGACCCCAAACACATTTCGTGAAAAGACGAGAAAATTGAGAAATTAGAGCTAATACAGAGAATTACCGACAATCATTCTTCACACGCGCTATTTTCGAGTGGAACAGGAAAAGGGGAATCAGCTACTGGGACCAAAAGTACCCTCCTGCACACACAGTTAGGTAGCTTGCGAACTATGATGTAGATGTTAAAATTTGCAACTAATAGCCTGGGCCTTTGACACATTCTGTAATCCAGTGGCCATTAAGCTGCATTGTTTGTAGAAGTAATATACGATAGGAAAGTATTGTTTCAGAATTGGTTGGTAAGTAAATACAATCAAAATTTCTGACGTTCAAAACATTGGTTCTATGGAATTACATTTAACTGCCAAATAGTAGGAAGACAACGAGACAGATAGCACAGAGACTTACGAAATACACCAGGATTCTATTGGCAGCTGGAAGCTCAAGATGGGCAGAAATGGAAGACCTTGCTGGGATCACACGTTGCACGCCGACCCAAAAAAGCCACGTGATCAAGTGACTGAATCGGATGGCGATGATGACGGCGGCGACGAAGACGACCGTTAACGGGCAGTAAGGTGAGGACGAAAGAGGTGGAGAAAAGACAGTAAAGTGTTTATTATTTAAAAATCCATTACTATGTAAGTTAATACATTTGTCCTACTGTGAGACAAGACGATCAGTTCCTTCACGGAAAAATATATACATTTCCCTAGGGAACTATGATTGTACACAAGCGTGCACGTTTCGGCTGAAGGAAATCGACGGCCATGAACGTTTTCCCTCAGGGCTCCAAAATCATAGAAATTACTTGGGTAGAGATTGGGACTGTAGGAAGGATGTGTAAAGGCTTCCCAGTAAACTTCTGCTTGGGAGTTGAAACAAACTTGGCAACATGCTGACAGGCTTATCCAGCAACAGAATGATGCCATCCGTCAGCGGTCATTTGTGTTTGGACATGATGGCACGCTTCAATATCTGCAGTGTGTCCACGTACCACTGTGCGTTAATTGTGGCGGCGTGTTCCAGAAAGTCAATGAGCAGCTGGCCCTTGATATCAAAGAAAAAGGTCATCATGACTTCCCCGGAGATAGCGTGTCTATTCTTTCGACCATTCTGGAGAAGTTTCACTGGGAAGCTTAAACACATCCTCCATACAGTCCAGAACTATCCCCATACGATTTCAAAATTTTTGGAGCCCTGATTTTTGGGCGTCAGTTTGCGTCAAACAAGGAGGTGCACGCTGGGGAAGAGTCATCTTTCTTCATAGAGCTTCAAACATAATTCGATGAAAGCATTTTGTGTCTAGTCTTGCATTGGGATACCTGTCTAAACAGTTATGGATATTGCTTTTGAAATCATAAACAGATCACTTAACTTTTAGGCTTTCCTACCTCAACAGGTAGAAATGGAACTCTTATAGAATCACTTCGTTGTTTACCTCTGTGTCCACTGTAAAAAAAAAAAAAAAAAAAAAAAAAAAAAAAAAAAAAAAAAAAAACTGATTTCCCAGGAACAGGCAGCAGCAACAAGTTGAAATTACTGTCATATATTAAGGTCTATAGCCCCTAGAAAGTGTTAAAAATTGTCGTAGCTACTGAGTCAGTAAAATCTAAAGAGACGGCCATTTATGTCACATATTTTGGTAGTTGCAAACTCACTCATAAAAATATATAGGGTACTTCCCGTTGACCCGTTGGCATAGAATCAGGGAATTTGGCAAGGAGCCAGATTTCAGAGTACGAGTAAAGGGAAAAGAAATGTGAAAGTTTTCATTTTTAACTATATCACACAATATTTCTTTGTCATTTGATGTCCGTCTACCTGACTGTCTGTCTGCTAAGATCCCTTTTTCTCAGGAATAGTTAGACATACCAAGTCCACATCGTCCTTTGGTGATGTATAAAAATGAAGCTTCTAAGTCACTTTAGTCAAACGACATGGCCGTTTATGTCACGTATCTTAATACGCTCGAACTCACCGAAACCTGCAGAGTACTTCTCGTTGACACAGAATAATGAAATTTGCCTAGAACAGGGTTTCAAAGTACAAGTAAAGGAAGATAGCCGAAAACTGTTAACCTTCAATTATATTACAAGAAAAAAATATATTTTAACACTTGTTATCCGACAGCCTGTCTGTGCGTCCTCTTCCTCAGGAATTACAACAGCAAATGCGAAATTGCATAGAAAATTGAAGCTTAAGACTGAAACGTTCTCACAAGTCTTGGTATATCCGGGACCGATATCTCGGCGGTATGAACAACGAAAACATGCAAAAATCGTCCAAATTTTAATATCTGTTTAATATCTGCCACACAAAGTGATTTAACCTGTGCATTTTGGATGCTCATCGCGAAAGCAAGCCACATGGGAAACTGCAATCGCCTTAAATTAACTGGGATCGACGGAATTCTAGGAATGAATACATCTTCACTTGTGGCATATTCTGTGACGACGGTTGTCTCCCTATCAATCCGCATTAGCTTCTTCATGGTCAGTCTTGTTCCGTTGCAAAAGTAACAATGGCTACTACTCAATAAACAAGAGTTTGCGATCAAGTTTCTGTCAAATTTTGGAGGTTTCACTCGTCTTGCAATCTAATAACGTCTGGTGTCACCATCTCCAAGACACGTATTGTCACTTAATTTATTCTCACAATAGCAATTACAGTCAGTTTACTACTACATATCTCTGTGGTTAGGCTATTAATTTTTCATTAATTTTCTTCATTGTAAGTCGACCAGGAACTTTGAAGTAGGTCTGTCAAGCACTTTTCGAGATGTTTGGTATTAAAGCCTCTCATCCCTCACATCGAACTGCTCCGCATCTTGTGCACTAGCCACAGAGTAGATTATTATAACCACATTGACTCACCTCTTACCAACTACACTGGTAACGCTTCCTCACCACAGTCCTCCAAAACGTTAAACCTTTCCAATGCTCCAACCTTCTTCATTACACCTCCCTTGCCGCCCACTCAGTCTCTCACCTCAACAACTTCGCCACTTACTCTCACAACCAAGTCCACTTCCCTTCACCCACCTCGACAACCTAGTTTAAACCTCATCTCTCCCCTCTCTTCGCCCCCCCCCCCTCTTTTCCCGTCATGGCGCAGCACGAGTGCTGCATTATCTTACAGGGTCCTTCCACAGCAACAAACACCTACTCATAAACACCATCTCCCATCACCAGGTTGACACTCTATACCAGAATAAAACCTTTCTCCAGCCCCACCATACTATCCTTACCTCTCCCTATATCCTCCACCGAACTGATGCTCTTGGTCCTGGAGCACAGGCTGCAGTCGCCATCGGCTACCTTAAGCGTATCCCTGTCCTGCCAGAACCTGTTCTCAATCACCCCACTGAACACCTTATCCCCAGCACCTTCTTCCCCTCTGTCACAGTTACGTATGCCATCATCTATGTCCACTTCACTGCTCCCCTTCCCTATGATTTCATTTCCCACATTGACACTACCTTCTGCATCTATATGATTTTTGCTGACATCAATATCCATTGCCACTCTCCTGCCACCATTTGGCGGTAGCGTCAGGTCCTCCTCACGGTCAAAGGTGACCTTGTTCCCCTTCCCCAGAAGACATGTCCTGTAAGCAACACCATCCCCAATGTTGACATTGCCTTTGCCATCCTCCTTGGGCATATCACCATAGACATGCTTGATCCCTCAGGTTTCGACCACCTCCCCGTTCTCCTCACCATGTCTGCTCACCACCCCATTCTGGCTCCCCTTCCTGCACCCCATCCCAAAGCAGTCTATGACTACCATCCAAACAAATGGGACGCCTACTGGAAATCCTTCGCCACCCAGGTCGAAAGCCACCCTCTTACCGTAACACCATCCAGATGACATCAACCATGCCTCGTCCTGCCATCAGAATGCCATTACTGACACCGTTGAGTCCCACGTCCATACTAGAACCATCCAACACCACCATACCACTCTCCCTTTGTGGGCTGGCTTCCTCATCCGCGAATCTCGCCGCCTCTAACGCTCCTTCCTGCGCAATCATGACAGGGGTACACTCCAACACCACTGGCAAATATATTGACACCTTTGGAATCTCATTACAGCAAAAACCCGCTGGGACTGGCGGCAAGCCTATACACAACTCAACACCACCCTCCCTATAAACTCCTTCAAGTACTGGTCAGCCCTTCATTGCCTTACTGGTTCCCATTCTGCACCCCATTATCCCCTTCTCCATAATGACCACCTCCCTCCTGACAACCTCACTAAGGCCAACCTCTCCTCTTCCCACATTTCCAAGGTCTTCTCCATCCCTGATGATCCCCAGATCGATTATTCCCTTTTCCCGACCATCATGCAATGTGCCGATACCCCAGCTGCTCCACTTGCTTCCACCCTCTAGTACATGGGGCAGTTGCCGCCTCTGACAAACACTCCATTAACAGCACAAGACATTAAACTTATCCTCTGGCTGAAATACAACATGGCCCCTGGTCATGACTGTGTCACCTACCACCACCTCAGAGAATGCCCCATCTCCTTCCTGACTGTCCTTTCCAATTTACACAACGTCATCTTCTCTACTGACTTCTACCCCAACCTGTGGTAGACTTACCACATCCTCTTATTCCTCAAACCCAACAAATCCCTTCTGTCACCTTTTCCTCTAGTCCCATCTGCCTCACCTCCATTTTTAGCAAAGACATTTAATCCATCCTCTCCCATCGTATCCATCACCACCTCAATCACCATAACCTCCTCCCCCTTTACCAGTGTGGCTTCCAATCCTCCTTCTCCACTGAAGACAAACTCCTTAAACTTGTCCACCTTCTCTCCCTCAAACTTAACTACCGTCGCTTCACCATTTTTGTTCCCCTTCACCTCCAAAATCCCTATGACCATATATATCATCCCAGTATGCTCTTTAATATCCAAACCTACGCCCCCCTATCAATTTTGTCCATCTGGTCGCTTCCCTCCTCTCACATTTTCCTTCCTATATCACCCTCAGCGACACCAAGTCCCATATCTTTTATCCCACTGCTGGTGTCCCACAGGGCTCCATCCTTTCGCCTCTCATGTATGTCCTGTACACTGTAGATATGCCCAACCCACACCCACCTGTCCACATTCTCCAATATGCTAATAACACCACTCTCTTGGCTCTCTATCCTACCCTTCAATGGTCCCAAAGCAACCTCCAACTCATCTTGACTAGTTCACCAGTTTAAACCAGTGATTTGTTTATATCAACCCCCTACAAGACCTTAATGGTCATCATAGGCCGCACTACCTGCTACTTCCATTACCATTGTTTCTACCTAATCACTTATGGTCGTCCCATCAAACTCACCCCACCCTGAGACACCTTGGCCTCACCCTCGTCCATTATGTCACCTGGAACCTTATCTTCAGACCATCCAGCAGAAAGCACATTGCCAAGTCTGCCTCCACTTCTTGAAACTACTATGTGGCTGGGCATGGGGTTTACATCAATCTACCATCCTCTACACCTACAAACCCCTCATCCATCCTATCCTCTCTTATGCCAGCATTGCCTGGATGTCCATCCCCTCTTCTCCCCTTTTAAAAGGCCCTACAAATCTTATAATGCCATGCACTCTGCCTTGCCTTCCATATCTGCCTTCTTTCCTCCACATGAGTCCTGTATGATCTCATCACCTTCCCCCAACTCCTCTTATCCCTCTAACATCTCCGCATCCTTATGCTGTCTTCAGGCTTGATTTCCCCCAGCCCCTAGTTTCCCTCTTCCTCTTTACCCCACACCTGCTGCTGCACCTCTATCGCTGATTCCCTCCTGCTCTCCACTTCCACACCCTCCATCTCCTTCATCAGGGCAATTTCCAGCACCTTCCCCTCTCAAATGCTGAACTTCGCTGTGACCCCTACCCTTAATACTAACTATAGCCTGGCCTCATTCCCCCCACCCTCCTCAGGGCCCCCTTTTCCTCTGCCATCCTTCTTTCAGATCGGTGGGGACCTATAGTCACTGCATCCCCCTCAGCTGTTTTCTTCTCCCGTCCTTCCCTCCTCGACCCCCTTCAGTGTACCACCTACCTAATCCCCCTTTGTCTCCCTTCCTTATCACCTCCATTTTCCTTCTCCCTTGTCCCCCACCCCTGGCATCTCCTCCCAGGTTTTTATTCATCATCAAGTGCACTACGTCAGTGTTGTGTTCAGTGCTATTATACAGTGTCATCAAGTGATGTGGTTTTAATTGTGTGCTCGACCTATATACAGTTTGCTGTTCATGATTATTCCATGATATGCAATCTGTCAGGTGGCTGTTTTAATCATTCTCCAACACTTTATGCTCTGGCAATACTTTTCCTGGCGCCTTTTAATCCTTATAGTGTGTTATTTTGTGTAAAAAATTTTTGTAGGATTCTAACACCGTTTTACACTCTTCCCTTTTTGTTGGCTTTTTCTCTTATGTTCTGCCTTTTTTCTACGTTCCATCATGTTTTATTCTTTATATAGTTTTAAATGTCTTCGTGTCTACTTGTAATTTCTCTTGGCTGAAGAGCAGCGCCAATGCTGTTCCCAGCCTGCCCCAGCTGGGGAACTGAAAATACGACAAAGAAAAAAAAGATATACTGGTAATTACCTCCACAAACACATCTTTCCATCCCTGCACCAACACACACTGCATATCCTATACCAACGCAACTTCAGCCAACTCCCTCTCCCAGACGATGAACTGTGCCTGATATTTGTCCTTCCTACCAACTTTAAGTCTTCCCTGACATATCCCACCCCACATCAGGGATCCTCTCTCCTTTTCCCTCTCCTTCCACTCTCATTTCTTTCCTCTTGTAACTACAACCCTAACCACATACCACATTAATTCCCGGTCTCTCCCACCAACTATATTTCCCACTATCTATCTCAACACCTACCTATCACATCCATAATTTTCCTGCCTAACAGGCTCCTATGTTTTTACACAAATCCCTGAACCCTATGCAATATACACTCCTGGAAATTTAAATAAGAACACCGTGAATTCATTGTCCCAGGAAGGGGAAACTTTATTGACACATTCCTGGGGTCAGATACATCACATGATCACACTGACAGAACCACAGGCACATAGACACAGGCAACAGAGCATGCACAATGTCGGCACTAGTACAGTGTATATCCACCTTCCGCACCAATGCAGGCTGCTATTCTCCCATGGAGACGATCGAAGAGATGCTGTATGTAGTCCTGTGGAACGGCTTGCCATGCCATTTCCACCTGGCGTCTCAGTTGGACCAGCGTTCGTGCTGGACGTGCAGACCGCGTGAGACGACGCTTCATCCAGTCCCAAACATGCTCAATGGGGGACAGATCCGGAGATCTTGCTGGACAGGGTAATTGACTTACACCTTCTAGAGCACGTTGGAAGGCACGGGATACATGCGGACGTGCATTGTCCTGTTGGAACAGCAAGTTCCCTTGCCGGTCTAGGAATGGTAGAACGATGGGTTCGATGACGGTTTGGATGTACCGTGCACTATTCAGTGTCCCCTCGACGATCACCAGAGGTGTACGGCCAGTGTAGGAGATCGCTCCCCACACCTTGATGCCGGATGTTGGCCCTGTGTGCCTCGGTCGTATGCAGTCCTGATTGTGGCGCTCACCTGCACGGCGCCAAACACGCATACGACCATCATTGGCACCAAGGCAGAAACGACTCTCATCGCTGAAGACGACACGTCTCCATTCGTCCCTCCATTCACGCCTGCCGCGACACCACTGGAGGCGGGCTGCACGATGTTGGGGCGTGAGCGGAAGACGGCCTAACGGTGTGCGGGACCGTAGCCCAGCTTCATGGAGACGGTTGCGAATGGTCCTCGCCGATACCCCAGGATCAACAGTGTCCCTAATTTGCTGGGAAGTGGCGGTGCGGTCCCCTACGGCACTTCGTAGGACCCTACGGTCTTGGCGTGCATCCGTGCGTCGCTGCGGTCCGGTCCCAGGTCGACGGGCACGTGCACCTTCCGCCGACCACTGGCGACAACATCGATGTACTGTGGAGACCTCACACCCCACGTGTTGAGCAATTCGGCGGTACGTCCACCCGGCCTCCCGCATGCCCACTATACGCCCTCGCTCAAAGCCCGTCAACTGCACATACGGTTCACGTCCACGCTGTGGCGGCATGCTACCAGTGTTAAAGACTACGATGGAGTTCCGTGTGCCACGGCAAACTGGCTGACACTGACGGCGGCGGTGCACAAATGCTGCGCAGCTAGGGCCATTCGACGGCCAACACCGCGGTTCCTGGTGTGTCCGCTGTGCCGTGCGTGTGATCATTGCTTGTACAGCCCTCTCGCAGTGTCCGGAGCAAGTATGGTGGGTCTGACACACCGGTGTCAATGTGATCTTTTTTCCATTTCCAGGAGTGTACTCTGTCCTCTCACAATACTTTTCACCCTATGCAGATCCTCCAGATTTTAAGTGAAGGTGCAGTCCTACAGCGATTTTTTGTGAGAAGATTTTCTACTACATGCAACGTGTTTTCAAAATTGTATAATTTACCTTTTTTTAGAAAATTCTTTGTCTTCGATTTTTAATTAAAGTAAAGAACAGTTCCATATATCATAATACAATTGTCATTATTTTTAAGAATTTGGTGAAGAATGAATATTGTACCCCTGACAGCCCACCCTAGCCCATATGGGATGAAGGAATTAAATAACAATAAATGGAAAACATAGCCAAATTTCTCCCAAATATTCGTTAAGGAACCATGTAGAAATTTGAAGTAAATCGACCAAGAACTTTCAGCGTTTTTTAGTAACACATTATTCCCTCTATATATTATACACACATATATTTCAAGTCAGTTTACGAAATCGAACAGAGAGAGTGATATTCTACTTGCCTTGACGGAAAAGCGTGCAAAAATTTATCAAGGTAGAAAAAAAGTATAGATTAGTATGAATTACGAACAAACAAAGAAACCGATGCTCTTCGTTATATATACCGGTTGTTTAAAAGTCTCTTCGCAGTGCCGGGCGTGCCGTATGCCGCAATGAATATACCGAAATGAATCTCAGTGAAATACAAGCTATTAATTCAATGAATATTCATTTTTACTTACAAATTTTTACGTTAAATGTTGAAAGTGTCCTCCTGTTGTTGAATATTTTCACAGAATGAAGTGGTTCCCCATGAATACGCAATGGATTTGGAGTACTCCACATCCGAGAATTTAGCGAGTTCATGTACCCGGATAAATGAAACCACGCTACATCATTGAAAAATATTTCATTAAGAATATCCCTTGTATTTTGTTGAACGAAATTTTTAAGCCATTGCTAATAATGCAGTCTCTTGACATGATCTGTATTCTTCAGTTCTTGCTCGACTGTCACTTTGTATGGGAAAAGTTCTAATTTTTTCCTTACAGCTGTGTAGGACGTTCCGACACTAACATCGATTTTCTGGGCGATTTTTCTTACTGATTTGTTCGGACTCGTGGACATTTTATCGGAAATATCGAGTAGTTTATCCTCAGACAAAACGCTAGGACGATTACTTCTCGGTGCATCTGTCACTGGACCCTACTTCGAAATTTGTTAATGTAATCTCGCACAGTACCGCGATGCGGGAGTGTTGTCTGTGGGAACACTGAATTAAATATGTGACCCAACTCAAACTATGTATTTATCGCCAGCTTTGAGCAATTGTTCGACTAAAAACACGCGTTGTTCAATAGTTAGCATTATAATAGTGACAGAAACGAGACAAACGAACAAAGGAACTAAACTTACAAGGGGAGGCCACAACGTTTGGAACGCGGATTTACTTCAAACTTCGTACAAAATGTGTAAGCAGTAGCTCGTACTTCTCAAGCGTTACTGAGAAAATCGCAAGATAACATCGGTCGTCAAATATATATGTCTTTGCGTTGCCGGCACAACAGCTCAGCGTGTTCGGTCATAGCATTACGTACCCTTTGTAATAAAAAATTTGAGCGAGCGGATGAACGAAGAAACTGAAAGGGTGTCATCGTACGTCCACTCTGAACAATTTCAACGAACACTGTAGAACAAAATGAAATTTAAAAAAAAAAATTGTTGACTTTTAAGCCCGGTAATCGCTGGATCGAGTTCCGTTCGTCAGTTTTTTTTATTTTCAACCGTCATTTTCTTTACTATTTATATTACAGTTGATATAGTGGGAAAAATACGTGTAATCGGATGAACTTTTATTGAATTTTCAATGTTATTTGGCAGTCTACTAATTTTTTATTATCACAAATAATATAATATTCCTAACTATCGATTAGTAAACGACCAAACGCATAAAGTGATAGTGAAAATGTATGCTTGTCCGTGTCTCCAAAACTGTTCGTATTTAATCGAAAGAGAACGAGAAATTGCTTGTCGGAAGAAGCTATTAAAATACGCTCGATACTGCATAACCAATTATCAGCACCGATTATTAAGGAAATACTGTGTTTTGCATGGTTTGCTTCCTAATTATTGTCTGAAATAGAGGTTTTTCAAATTGTTATCGAGGTTTGTTTTTCCATGGAAAACCTCAAAAGACCTTGCGTATGCGGAAACATAGCATTTATTCAATGCAGCTGGTGCCGTTTAACGTTATTTTTTCCATGTTCTTCCGAAAAACACCATACTGCAACTTGTACTCGTCATGTCGAAAGCTACGATTAATTGTACATCTTTGGAAAGCCGTCTGTGCTGGTCAAAACTTGAAGGTAACAAGTCGTTATGCGCTTCAAACCAGGTATAAGGGATTTCTCAAATCACGGACAAGCATACATTTGCAGTATCAGTTCATGCGTTTGGTCGTTTCTTGGTCGATAGTTATGAATATTATACTATTTGTGATAATAAAAAGTAGTAGACAGCCGAATAACACAGTAAATTTAATAAAAGTTCATCCGATTACACGTATTTTTCCCTTTACATAAATTGTAATATAATTAGTAAAGAAATTGACTCTGTTGAAAAAAAAAACAGACGTACGGGACTCGATCCAGTGATTACGGGGCTTGGACCGTAACCACTCTTGGTAGCGATGGCAACGCACAGGTGTATACCGTATGATCAAAAAGTCAATATAAATTTGAAAACTGAATAAATCACGGAATAATGTAGATAGTGAGGTACAAATTGACACACATGCTTGGAATGACATGGGGTTTTATTAGAACCAAAAAAATACTAAAATTCCAAAGATGTCCGACAGATTGCGCTTCATCTGATCAGAACAGCAATAATTAGCATAACAAAGTATGACAAAGTAAAGATGATGTTCTTTATAGGAAATGCTCAATATGTCCACCATCATTCCTCAACAATAACTGTAGTGGAGGAATAATGTTGTGATCAACACCGTAAACCATGTCCGGAGTTATGGTGAAGCATTGGCGTCAGATGTTGCCTTTCAGCATTCCTAGAGATGTCGGTCGATCACGATACACTTGCGACTTCAGGTAACCCCAAAGCCAATAACAGCACGGAGTGAGGTTTGGGGACCTGGGAGGTCAAGCATGACGAAAGTGTCGGCTGAGCACACAACATCAACACTAAACGACGCGCCATCTGTCGGACATTTTGTGAACTTTTTTTTGGTTCTAATAAAACCCCGTGTCATTCCAAGCCTGTGTGTCAATTTTTACCTCTCTATCTACACTATTCCGAGGTTATTTAAGTTTTTAAATTTATATTAACTTTTTGATTACCCTGTATTTGAAGACCGAAATTATCTTGCGATTTTCTCAACAACGCTTGAGAAGTACGAGCTACTGCTTACACATTTTGTTGTCCTCATGCAGTACTCCGAGTGTACGAAGTCTGAAGTAAATCCGCGTTACAAACGTCGTGGCCTCCCCTTGTTAAACGTTCACGTCAACACATAACGATACACACCAACGATACTACTGATGCTGGCTGAGATAAACGCAACAGTTGAATTTTGGAAGAGTTCACTTGAAGGAAAGTAACCCAGGCAGGCGAACTTCATACGGCACGCGCGGCTAACAATCATACGGCAATGCGGAGAGACTTTTTGAACACCCCGTATAAACTTTCTAAAACAGATGTCTCAGAGAGCGAATCCTACTAGAGTAAGTAGGCTGTTTAGGTTTTGTTATTGGTAACGCCGCCGGCACGTAGCGCTCTGTATGAAAATCACTGGCTGTGCCGTGTGCAGCGTCTGGCTGGTTTCCATTGTTGTCTGCCATTGTAGTGTTGGGCAGCGGCAGCTGGATGCTAACAGCGCGTAGCGTTGCGCAGTTGGAGGTGAGCCGCCAGCAGTGGTGGACGTGGGAAGAGAGATGGCGGAGTTTTGAAATTTGTAGGATCAGTAGTTAGTGACTTCCGTAGTTTGAATCTTTTATTTAGCTGGCAGTAGTGGCGCTCGCTGTATTGCAGTAGTTCGAGTAACGAAGATTTTTGGTGAGGTAAGTGATTTGTGAAAGGTATAGGTTAATGTTAGTCAGGGCCATTCTTTTGTAAGGATTATTGAAAGTCAGATAGCGTTGCGCTAAAAATATTGTGTGTCAGTTTAAGCACAGTCATGTATAATTGTTCTAAGTGGACGTTTCACCTATCCTCACGATGTATAATATGTATTCATGTACTTTCAGTGCAGTCGTTACATTTCCACTTCACATGGCTAAGTACTTCTTTATATTATTTTCACTGCAGATCTTAAAGTAAATCCTTAAGATAAGGGGACGTTTCACTAGGACTTGGCCAATTTCTTGTACATCTGTTACGTTTTCATGTGACGGCCCCATACACATTTCTCAGCTGCGGAACCTACCTAATTCCTTTTCTTCACTGAATATGTCACATTTACGGGTTTTGCTGAGTCTCAAGAAGCTGGTAAGTTGTTGCTTGAAATACTGAACAGCAAAATAAATACGTGAGTAGTTTGAAAGTTTACTGTCTAACCTCCTTGCCTAGGGACGCCAGATGAAAGTTGATGTCGTCAAGCCCTGAATGAAAAATTGTGCAACGGATAACTGGGGAGGGGAGCTTGAGAGCGCTACCTAGAAAGCGTGCCATTTCTGTACGATACTAGGCAAGGGGCTGGAGGGCACACACGCTGATTTGTGGGTCCCTGCATTCTATATCTTCTATTTTTAAATGATTTCCGTTAACTGGACTTCTATATGATTTTTAAGGTATGTTAAAGATTGATGACAATTGTTTACGTATCTATTTTAAATATTACCACTCGATTTTTTTACAGCGATTGCAGCAACTGTTCCAGTTTACAGATATTACAATTTTACAACTTATAGCTCGAGTATATTATATACTGATCTGCACGCACATTTCTACGGGCAAGACGGAATTGCGTTGGCCAAATGTATACCACCAAAGCCTCACAATATTTTACATAGGACATCCACTATGTGAGGAGGATAACAGGCAAACTGGGGACCAGGTACATTAACACAGGGGGTCAAATTTCCTAAATTAACGAGATCATTCATTTCCTTACACAATCCGAAGCTGGAAATAAAAGAATTAGTACAAATATTCAAATACCTTTCTTCCATGCGTGAACATTGAGACAGACGCACTGAGGGCACGTCTGCTGTAACGTCTTCTGTAACACTCCTCGAATATCGCGGTCACCCGGTGGTCTTCCTGTGCCCCGGTGGAGGGGGTGGTCGAACCACTTGGCCGTGACCAACCTCTCCACCCCAAATCTTGTGACACTGGAAAGTCTTTGACTTTTACCTGCCTGTGCTGTCTCTCTGATCTCCTAGCCAGGAGCAAGGTTGGCACTACTATACTACATAACTACTTCCCAACAAAGATTTGGCCACGCTTTACGGAAAGGTGTGAGGAGGATTAGGAAAGTTCATGTTCAGATTCACATTCACATACAAGAAATGCATAATACACGACACATATAAATAGGTATTATGAAGCCTGACACATTTCTTGCCACCCGTCCACCTGGGTTCTGTTGCACCCACGGCCGGCCGCGTCGTGTAACAAAATTGGCGGCGGAGCCGCCTCTGTTTCTATTTCCCGGTGCGAGCGAGCAGCGAAACCTGCTGCTTATAGAGCGGAAACTACTGTACCGTTTCAAGTTGAAGCTACATAAGGTCGAAAGATTTCTGTTCACCACACGCCATTGACCTCACGAGACTAGGTGCGTCCACGTGGGTTACGTATCCGCCACTGTGCAGTCACTGCCACATCGGCGGCTGCCAGCCTGCAGAAGCCGTGAGTAGAAGGCGACCGGGCCGCGGCACGCCCGCTGCCGCTGCCGCTGTCGCGCGGCGCGCTTTGTGTTTTCGCCGGCTTATCTGCTGGCTCCCCATTCAGAGCTCGCCAGCCGCCGTTGGCCGAAACCCAGCCGCGCGCGCTCCATCTCCTGATTGGGCGGTAATCGCAGAAACAAGCAGCCTATTTCCATTCAAATCCCGCGCCTGCTATCGCGTTCCCTCCACTCCGCGGGATCTGTTCACAGCCGCGCGCTGGCTGGCGTTGTTCTCTACCCACCGCGCGCACAGGCTCGCGTGTGTATGCGTGTGACGGTAAATAGATAGGGTTTTCACACGGCAGAAGCTATACGCTATATTCAGAACACATTATGTTGTCTCTGGTTTCTCTGTCAATGGTTGGAAGCTAAATTCTCTCGGAGGCTTTGAAGCGAGGGCGGCAATCAGGAGTCAATAATTCCGCCACTGGTACTTTTAGGCATAATTGGTGAAATTGCAGCGTGACAAAAAGAGCTGAAGAAATCTGTGAAGCGTTTCAGAGCTGTTGGTTGTTCCAGATTAACAATTCTTACGCATTGTGAGGAAATAATAGCCAATAAAAGCAAGTTTACCATGCTAATTATTCTAACGTACACTTGATTTTGTACTACTTCTTTTATGAATAGCGCCAAATGAAATTACTGAGACATTATTAATTTCCAATATAAATTTATAAAACTTTTTCCTGTTTCTGTTTGTTATTTAGGCCTATAACTTATCTGAGGTGTTATAGAAAAGAAACCTCAGGAAGTGTCAGATGACGATCGGTTTGTCTTCAGGAAAGGAAAAAGCACCAGAGACGAAGTTTTCTCGTTACGGTTCA
Organism: Schistocerca gregaria; assembly: GCF_023897955.1. Lineage (NCBI taxonomy): Eukaryota > Metazoa > Arthropoda > Insecta > Orthoptera > Acrididae > Schistocerca > Schistocerca gregaria. The sequence continues at coordinate 397,821,987 of NC_064922.1, forward strand.
TAATGGAAGCAATGACTCCTAGCACTATGGGACTTAACATCTGAAGCCATCAGTCCCCTAGAACGTAGAACTACTTAAACCTGACTAACCTAAGGACATCACACACACCCATGCCCGAGGCAGGATTCGAACCTGCGACCGTAGCCTTCGCGCAGTTCCGTACTGAAGCGCCTAGAACCGCTCGTCCACCACGGCCGGCAATGGAAGCAAGACTAAAGAAAAATCAAGAGACCGTCGAACCATTTGTCGACTTGGAGAAAGCATTCGACAATGTAAAATGGTTCAAGGTGTCCGAAATTCAGAGAAAGAGGTGTAAGCTTTATACAAATATGGGTAACATTTTAATATGTACATGAGCCGAGAGGGAACAATAAGAGTAGAAACCCAAGAACAATCTATTCTAACTAAAAAGTGTGTAAGACAGGGATGTAGTCTCTCACCCCCTACTGCTCAAGGGAATACGGAAATAAAAGAGAGGTGCATGAGCGGAATTACAATTCGAGATGAAACTATTTATCTGATAAGATTAGATGATGACATTGCTATACTCAGTGAAAGTGAAGAACAATTACAGGAACTGCTAAATGGCTAGAAAAATGTAATGAGTACAGAGTACAGATTGAGAGTAATTAAAAGAAAGGGTAATGAGAACAGTAAGAAGTTTAACACCAAAATTGTTGGTCACGAAGTAGACCAACTTAAGGGGTTCTGCTGTTGACGCAGCAAAATAACCCATGACGGACGGAGTAAGGAGGACATAGCAGACTAGCACTGGTACCAGGGCATTCCTGGCAAAGAGAAGTCTCCTGCTATCAAACGTGGGACTTTGAGGATGGTATATCGAAAAATGTGCGTTAGGAGCACGACATTGTGTGAGACTGAAACATGTACTGAGAAAAAACCGGAAGAGAAGACAAACGAAGCATTTGAGATGTGTTGCTACAGAAGAATGTTGAAAACTAGGTGGATTGACAAGGTATGCAATGAGGGTCACGGCAGACTTGGCGAGGAAAGGAATACATAGCAAACACTGACAAGAAGGAACAGGGTGGTAGGACATTACAGTATAGCTTTCATGATACTAGAGGGTGCGGTAGAAGGTGAGAACTGTAGAAGAAGGCAGAGAGCGGAATACATGCAGCAAATAATTGAGAACGTAGGTCGCAAGTGCTACTCTGAGACGATACGATTGTCACAGGAACAGTGTCTATGGTGGGTCACATTATACCAGCCACATGACAGATCACTTTAAAAAAAAATTGTGAAATATATCTCATGGATGGTTGGGTGGTTGAAAACATGTCCCAGCGCTTCCAATATTATACATATAAGAAATATTTTTTTAATTTTATATTTTATTCCAATTATTAAAGTAATTCAGTGCCTTTCCTTTGCCATTTAGTTCTAGTATTCGTTGCTTACTACGATTATAAAGGTCAATTACATGATGAATTTTAAAAAAATTTTTTTTATATTATTTGCTTTCAGACGGTTAACATTGTAAAGTCGAAGCGACATCGATAATAAGCCTTACTGCCGTAGTACAGGCAACAGCTCCTTATCATCATAAAAGTAGTCGTTTAATAAGTTTGCTGTGAAATTTAGTGTCCATCCACTACAATTACTCGATCAAGTGAGATCTTACTCTTACTCATTGAGTCACATTTTAAGTTTTCTATTACTCAAAAGTGATATTGAGTGCGAGGACCGGTGCGAAACATACTAAATTATTAGCTGCAGCAAATACAAATAATGACATTGCACAGGCATGAGTTTAATTTTCAACATCACAAACAGGCCTGGATCAACATTTGCAAGCACGTGACATCGAAGAGCGTTTCACACGTGAATTAAATATTACGTAAAAAGGTTTAATATGTTGTAAATTTCGTGTATTAACATTAATTCTTACTGGCATTTTGTCCTGCGTCTCTTATGAAGATCTAGAACATGGGTGATTACTTTATCGTCTGTAGAGAAATACCCTTACCCTATGTCCAGTTGCAGTGAAGGCCAAGGTACGCTGAAATCGTTGGGCATTGGAGCAACTTCTACAGTTTTGGATCCGGTGACTTTAATAACTGCAGTAAGGGATTTCAGTGTGCTGTAGCTACAATTTCAATACAATAATTTCATCTATGATTATACGAAGAGAGTAAACACGATTTTCAACAGTAAACGGTTTAAAATATTATTCGACGCTTATTTATTTATTTTTTAACTATTGAACATCTTTAGTGCTCTTTTGCTGCAAGTTGTGTGAGCTGTTGTAGAATAAATTCAGTTCTTTTCAGCTAAATAGCCCAGTGGCTGGGAATAGGACAGAGAGGGTTCCAGGTGAGAAACTGAATATTAGGAGATAATTTCCATTCGTCTGCTGAATTTACGAAATGTCGTTCGCAACTGCAGGGACTGCATCCGTTCTGAACTTAGTACTGTAACTTGGTACCATTGGTCCAAGACTAAAATAAAAGAAAAATATATGTGTATTTATGAATCTCTCTCTCTCTCTCTCTCTCTCTCTCTCTCTCTCTCTCTCTCTGTGTGTGTGTGTGTGTGTGTGTGTGTGTGTGTGTGTGTACCTTATCACTTGCATGGCAAACGTTGCTTGCAGCGGAGATAAAAGTAAGGCTGTATGCTCATTGCTCGTCTGTACAACGCAGTATATGACTAATCTTGCGTGCAGTCTTCTTTTACTCTCGTGTTTGGTGTCCACCGCTGCGACGCCATTCGATTATCCGACCAAAATTCTGAAACACAAAACACGATAGCTGTGGCTGGCAGTGACCCCTTCTGTCAAGAGCACCAGATGACAACGGGTACCGTTAATTAGCACCTTTGTGACTATTAGGTCCCCGAGATGACCGTAACAGAACTGGGCGTTGTGTTTTTGGAGCCCACCCTCAAAGTTGTGTCGACGTAGTGAGTGTATAACGGTCACAAAATTATATACTTGAAGAAACATGTTTGCCAAGATCACGCCGCCGTGACCGCTCTACACAACAGCAACAGAGAATGCTGCAGCTCGACTGACTACAGTGCGTCGTCTTTAGAACCGTCGAGCAAGAATGAATAATATTCAATTGAGTGGTTATTGTAAACTGTTTCAAAAACCCACACGTATTTTTATATCAAAAATCATGCGATGATTCCTAAATGTTCAATACCAACATTTCAAACTCTAATCAAAAGGTCAAGTAACTGTTAAAAATGCAAATTTCTACCGTTATGTTTTTCCTAACGATGTAATTTTTTTCATTCCGATTAATGTACTAAATGATTTGAGTTTGTCAATGAGTAATGTTTGTAAATTTTATGAGAAAATTTTGCATGCAATAAAAAAGGGAACTGGATGCCTATGCCTTTCCTACCGTTTCGCCAGGTTACGGCAGGATCGCACCCGAATGGGAAGGCAAATTACATTCCTGGCAAACATAACACAGGCTCCAGCTCAAACAAATAAAATGACGAAAAAAGGACAACCGGGAGACTAAAAGTTAATGAAGCGATGTAAATTTTTAAAGCTGTTTACAAAGGCTTGACAAATTTTTAAAAATTTTGTGGTCCGTGTAATGTTTCTCAAGTGTTTCGTGAGCGTGTTTTCTAGCAGTAGTGCTGAGACGATTTTATCGCTGATAATAGACACTAAGAATATAATGAAATTAATGTCACTGTAATTGAATTATCTATGGAATTTAAGCGAACAAGGACTCGCAACTTTTGGTTCTCTCTCTTCCTTTTCAACCATTATCTGGTATGATAATAAAATATATTGGTTAGTGTACGTTACGTAGGTATTTTGTTATATGTTCTGATTTAGCATAATAATAACTGTTTAATCTCATCATGTTTGCTGTTACAACAAATAATACCTTTTTCTCTCAGTTCTCTTTTTTTGATGAATTTGATAATTAAATGTGGCATACTTTGTGTGGGGATGTCTGTTAGTGAATGATCGCGTATTAACGGCACCAATCAGTGTAATACGTTTGGTTCGCTTTCAGAACAGAACCTACATCTAAAATTTCACGAAGTCCCATAACCTTTAGGCGTAAATCACGTCACAAAATTATACTCGCCGACAGACAATGCCGGTAGAGGAGCCTAGGTAAATAATATCAGTCTTTAATTATTATGGTGATAACTGCGTTCAAACTGCAATATTTAAAAATATTTTTACATGAAGTTTCAAGTACGTAATTTTCTTGTCTTAATTGAGGATTCACTTAGTCAAAGATAATTTTAACTTCATTCAGACTTGCTTTTGAGTGCAAACATTTTAAAACCCTTAATAATATAAAGTTAAATAATAATTTAAAAACCCAGTAATAAACAACAAACATAGAAAATGCCACCATTAAGACGCGCAGTTATGCGACTCCACCTCTCTCAAAAGAACATATTTAAAGCCAGACCCTCAGCCCCTAAAGTCATGACGACGGTCTTCTAGGACTCTGAAGGGGTTACTTTGGTGACGTCCTCTCTCATGTGGCGACGATCAAGTCGGAAGCGTTATGCGCTATCCTCAATAAATTGAAGACATGACCTCAGCGTGTACCTTACCTAAAAAGTTCGAACGAACTTCTCCTTCTCCATGATAACGCTAGGCCTCACAAATGTCTGCGCACCCGACAGGAGCTCACCAAATCTCATTAGTCTATTCTCCCTCATCCACCCTAAAGCCCGGATCTTGCACCTTCCGACATCAATCTGTTTGGCCCCATCAAGGACGCACTTCGCTTGAAGCAGTACATGGATGATTGGGAGATTATTGATGCAGCAAGACGTTGGCTCCAACGTGAGCATTAGAGTGGTACCATGCGGGTATACAGGCCCTCCTAGTGTTGTGGTGTAAGGCGGCAGCACTCAACGCAGATCGTATTGAAAAGTAGGGTTTTGTAGCCAAAAGAGTGGGAAATAATGTGATGTAAAGAAATCCTGAATACAACTAACCTGCTTTCAGAAAAAAATGTGCTCCATCGATTATTGAAAGCTCCTGCTAATAGATAGGTTTAGCATGGAGTTGGGGCGATTGGGCCTTGGGCGGGATTCACATACACCACCTCTCACAGTTATAACCGGTAACTCGAGGAAAGTACAGTATCAGGAGAAGACAATTAGAACTATTTCCCTGGCATGCAGTTCTTGGTTGGTGTTTCAAGATACTGTACTAGTGCAAGCACCGATTCCGTAAACGCTGTCCTCTTGAATGCAGCCATCAACGACATGGAAGTACCTTCACTTCCTGCTAACATAAATCAAATTGAGTGCACTTGGGACCAATAAAAATACACAGTACGTCTTCGCCGGAACCCACTCATACAACTGATAACCTCAGATGCATCACAGTTCAATTACACAAAAATGCCAAGGTGTACACTTTGAAAGAGATTGCTCCTGTTCTGGTTACGCCACTGTTTTTATTAACTGTACAGCTTTTTAAAGGATATTGTGGTATTCATTCCATGCAGCCTTTTAATGTTAACCCTCAGACGTTCGCAGATGTACAGGTGAAGCAGAACTACATTCAGAAATTTATTTCGAAGTAGTGGATTTCGATCACAAACTTCAGAAGGAAGACGTTAGTGCCAACAACATAGAAGCACCTCTCAGGAAAACTAATATATAGCCACGAAAGACTTGCCATTTGATGATATTATTACCGTAACGAGTTGCATTTCAGATATTTCTGACAATTAGAAAAAGATGTTCAAATGTGTCTGAAATCTTATGGGACTTAACTGCTACGGTCCTCAGTCCCTACGGTTACACACTACCTAACCTAAATTATCCTAAGGACAAACACACACCCATGCCCGAGGGAGCACTCGAACCTACGCCAGGACCAGCCGCACAGTCCATGATTGCAGCGCCCCAGACCGCTCGGCTAATCCCACGTGGCAGACTATTAGAGATGTTTGCATATGTATGTGGAACCATTACTTGCCTTACGTCAATGGTGTTAGTACTGTTTTTGTGAGTCCCAGTCAGACATTACACTTACTGCGCATCCATTCGCTTATTGTATTATAACGTATTTCCTTTACTTACAAGAAGGGTGTAGCGATATGAAGCATGTTTGTGAAATATATCCATTTACTACTGCATACTGGAGTTGTTTCGATTATTTTCAATTGAAATGTCACCATTTAAGTAATTCCTAAGGTTCATGAATAATTAGACATCTGTGTTGGAAGTGCGAAACTGAAATATATGAATGAAATATGGAGAACAGCAGAGCGATGTTGTTGTTGTTGTTGTTTACAGTCCTGAGACTGGTTTGATGCTGCTCTCCATGCTACTCTATCCTGTGCAAGCTTCTTAATCTCCCAGTACTTACTGCAACCTACATCCTCCTCAATCTGCTTAGTGTATTCATTACTTTGTCTTTCTCTACGATTTTTACCCCCCCACACTGCTCTCCAATGCTAAATTTGTGATACCTTGATGCCTCAGAACATGTCCTACCAACCGATCCCTTCTTCTTGTCAAGTTGTGCCACAAACTCCTCTTCTCCCCAATTGTATTCAATACCTCCTCATTAGTTATGTGATCTACCCATTTAATCTTCAGCATTCTTCTGTAGCACCACATTGCAAAAGCTTCTATTCTCTTCTTGTTCAAACTATTTATCGCCCATGTTTCACTTCCATACATGGCTACACTACATACAAATACTTTCAGGAACGACTCCCTGACACTTAAATCTATACTCGATGTTCAGCGAAGTAACAGTTTTGAAAAAGAAAATTAAAGAAATCGTATCTACATGCACTTCTATTTAGTAGAGTTACTTTGTTCCCTTGCATGCATTTTGCCTCTACGTGCGAAAGCCTCTGTACATGTGGGGTAGTTATACAGTTGTCATCGTCACCATTAAAAATTAAACTTATGTCATTTGTCTGCCAGTAGGTATACGTCTACAGTCATGTTAAACTTTAAAATACTCGCATCATATTACGGTAAAACGCCTTTAGCAGAGCCAAAACAAACCAGCACACTAAATCTTTTCAAAACTGTTGCTCCTGTACTCATTTACTGTATATCACTCCTTGTGCCATACGCCCTCAGCAGAGCCAAAACAAGTCGATGCACTAAATCTTTTCAAAACTATTCCACCTATATTCATTAATTTCACTCCTTGGTTTGCATAATAATTTAATGAAACTGAGTTGCTTCATTCTGATGCTTCTAAGGTTGTTATCCCCACATAAATTGGAGTGAATGAGTAAGGATCTGTCATGTATTAATGAGGTGACATTTCGTAGCTATTCACTATTCTTTTTGAAAAATACCAATGTGGAACATCGACCCACATTTTTGTTCACATTTGCTGTCAATATTCATGTCTAACTCGTGTACCTGCTGCAGCATTTTTTAGCACCAAACTATAGTTTGATGTTAAGAGTAGTCCATTTATTGTGTCAACCAAATTCTCCTTACTTTAGTCCGAGAAAATTTCCGCCATTTCATGATTGTATGTTACTTGGAATAAAATAGATATAAATCAAAAGAATAACTGAAGTAATACAGGATAGGAGTGTATTTAGATGAAGGAAATGTGTGCATAGAATCAAATGTATAAAACTTAGACCTCTTCAATTGTAACAGAATAAGTTACAAGTAAACGAAAGTGTACACAAATATAATGTGGCTCTGTGTCAGAGTTCTTTCAGTTATGCTGCTGACTTATTTATGTCACATAGTAGGACTGAGAAGTGGCACGCCGCACTCTCACTTTAACGACACTGTCATTCGGATTAATATTCATATTTCATGTCACCATCTCGGTGTTCCCTAGTGCTACATGTGGTTGGAAACTGAGATTTTATGCCAATGGTGGGAAGAACATAAAACTCTGTGCATTCTCATGTTACAAACTGGGACACCATGGATAGAACGGCTGTTGCATGTGTTTAGTGGAGACCAGACTGTAACTCCCCTGACGCCAGAAAGCGCTAGGTTCTTTCAGCGAGCAGCAAAAACGTATATATTTCATGAGAACGGTAGTCTGGGAAGATTAACAGCCGTCTTTCTGGAACTGAAAAATGGTTGGTCTGAAAAGATTAGGTCTCTCTGTAAATGAAGATCTGTGGTCCCATCTAGGCAAACACTTTTTGCCGAAACATGGCCATCCTCACTAACAGAACGACGCCTCCCTATGTACAATCTTTTTTCAACAAGAGCTGATGGGCTCCTCTCAGGATATGTGAAGTGAAGGCTTGCTCCCTGAGAGTCGGAACCCCAATGCTGTGACTGGATTGGCTACCATGCTAACAGGACAGTCAAGAGGGAGTTTCAAAGAGTAGAGCATAGTTCGACTGGTTTGTACAATATGGAGCGATTTCATTTTTGCTAATTTTGCTCCCATACCGAGGCTTCATGATTTCTTGATCTTCTGATCCTCCACTGGTGGAGAACATCAGGTGTTTCCATGTTGGGTGAGACTTGTGTTCTGTACCTTGCAGCGGACTAAGAGTGAGTGTCAGTTTCCTACTCTACCGATATTGGAACTGCTTATCATCTCGGACATATCATGTGTCACGAGGGTAAACTTATTAATTCTGAGCTGACTGTCTGACGTTTGACAATTCCACCACGCACCATCGAGCTTGTGAGTCAAATTGGTTTGGCGTGACGAGTGAACGTGTGAACTTCACACTGAAATTTGCTAGGTTTTCATGGCTCTGGAAGGGAAGTTTCCCACGTTCTGATAATCAGAACGCCATTCCACACAGCTCGCAAATTTTCGTCTATGCTTGAGAACATTACAGATGCCGCAGTGAGTTGTTCCTCACCCACAGCGCGCCGTTATGTACTGCCAGCGGAATAAAGGTAAAAGCGCAAAGTATTGCTCCACTCTCATAGGGTTCTTAAATGTTACTCACAAACTCTGTTCCTGGTGGACCATAGTTTGTGGCATACTTGCCCGTAGTTGATTCCATTTGAACAGAGTCAGTCCTCTCAGTGGATTCAGGTAACCAAAGTCAGATTGCATTGCTAAAGGGGTTAATTCAGGGGAGAACTTGTATAACTACTACCACAACGAATATTATGCGAATTACGCACCATCCCTTTTGTGGTTTGTGTTTGCCACGTTTTTGTTCAAGACTTATCAGGTCATTGTAGTTATAAAGGAGGTAATAAAACTAGTCATTACTTTTGTAAAATTAAATAAACCACTATTGTCATTCATACTCCCTCAACTATTGACTGGTGGGGATGATGAAAGGAAGGGCAGTGGTGCTGTACGGATGACAATTGAGAACTCTGTATTTCTTGAGAACGTTCAGTACTACAAAAATTAGTCGGTAGCTCAATCCCCGCAGTTGCTCGTGTGGCAGAGAAGTGAGGCTATGGAGAGGATTCATTGATCCAGAATTCTAGGAATGATTGATGAATTACATACTTTCAACAAATGGAATATGGTGCTGTTAACGATATCCACATTTACATGACAGAACACCCAAAATTTGTTTCAATTTTAATTTTACATCTAATTAATAACAAGACAATGTCTTTCAATCGGTATGTAAGGTACTGGAAACCATCATCTCGACGAGAAGGAGTATGAAATCCTTGGATAATCCTTATAGTCAGATTTTAATATATACCACTTGTCTGTGAATGATATCAAACCACAAAGTGAAATGATAATACTGATATTAGATTCAACATCTCGATAAATGATACATAACTTAACAGATGAAGGCTACATACTTAACAGGCTCATATCCATCTATAGTATTAATGATTCTCGTTCATCACCTAGATATGAGAAATGAGTTAAATAGTTCAATGATATAGCAACAAATGAAACAATTTATTTTGTTGCTATTTCTATGATTCCCGGCGCTGCAACAATTGGAGTGTATGATTACATTCTTCCGTCATATAGACTAAGCATTTCCAGAAACATGAGTGCTTTAAAAACTGGAATACACTTAACCTGAATTCTCACTCAATGAAAGTTTAAAATTTAGTTGATGAAACTTTAACATACGCAGTTAGTTTGACAGATTGTTGATTTTTTATGGTTTTTCTTTGACGTGATTCGACCAAACGTAAACTCAGGAAACGAAAATTTGTCTCATTTTAACTTCATAAATGTAGTGTGATCCTTGGTAAGGTGCCAGACAACAAATCGAGAATTCTTGGGTACAATTCCTGGACAATCGTAAGATTTTACCTGTCGTTCATCACTTCTTCAACCACTATCTAACTTTATTGATATAAAAAATGCCGAGTAGTACCGTAATGGGAGAAAGGCAATGGCGCATCACCATTGACAGGACCATGCATAGTAAGTCATTTTGGTGTGCAAAACGGGTTTCGGATCGATAACTGCTTAACTTTTTCCTTTAAAGCATGTGCAATAAGTGCCTCTAAAACCAACTTTCTTACATATGTCCTACATATGTGGTTTCCAACATTTGAATGGAAATATGTATTACAGGAAAGTGTATTTATCTAAATAATCTTTCTTAGTTCAAACCTTAAGTCTGTGGAAGCTCCTCAGTGATTGCTTTGATATTCTGAAAAAAAAATTGCATTTGAATATGGGCGTGTTTTATGTACCTACTGGAGCACCACATTATAATATACAAATACAAATAAAATGAAGAAACGGGAAACGATGTTTTTAATATTTTTGGAGAAGTTTTTACCACTTCAAAATTTTTACACATTGCTCTAATAGATAGAAACAGGCTATACATATATAATATAAAATGTAAATGCCTGTGTAATCCTTGGGCCGACCGGTGTTGCCGAGCGGTTCTGGGCGCTTCAGTCTAGATCCGCGCGACCGCTACGGTCACAGGTTCCAATCCTGCATCGGGCGTGGATGTGTATGATGTCCTTAGGTTAATTAGGTTTAAGTAGTTCTAAGTTCTAGGGGACTGATGACCTCAGATGTTAAGTCCCATAGTGCTCAGAGCCAGTTGAACGATTTTTTAAAACCAGTGTAATCTATAATAATGAAATGTTATTAGAAAATATCTCGAAACGTTCTTGACCAACTTTTTTTCAATATTTGCACAGAATACTCTAATATTCATTCATATGCTCATAGGTAACATGTATTTCTGTAAAATAAAAGCGTACTGGTTATCTGTTAAAACGGCCTGTGAGAGAGAAAATGCTGTGATCTGCTCTGCTATGCATGTGTGTATCTTTGTTTTGTTTCTCGAAAGCAGTTTTAACTCCGATAGTAGGGTATTTAATCCATTCCAAAAATGAATTTTCCCTTGTAATAACAATAAACGAAGCTCAAGGTCAGAGAGAGGGGAAGTAGTAGATGGACAGAGGAGGGGAGGAAGAGAAAATTTACATAGGGAGGATGAAGGTGGAGATGGGCAGAGGGAGGCGGAAGATGAAATGGATAGAGAGAAAGGAGGGGGTGTAAAGAGAGAGGATTGAGGAACTGATGCACATATAGAGTGGGAAGGTGACGACATGGAGAAAGAGGATGGGAGGAAAAGATGGTCAGAGAGAGGGGGAAGAGCGCATTAGTACACATATACACTTACACACGTATTCAGCCATTGTGAAACCTCTGGGTTCGTTACTTTTTAAATAAAGAAGTACACAACATATATAAAAAAAATACATCACTCATAAACCAGATTTCACACAAATATTCAGGGAGCACATCTTTCCTTTTATTAAACAGTGAGTCCTTTGTCTAATACATTATGAGTCTCTTCTTTGTACGTAGTGGTAAATTTCTTTGTACAATGGTTGACGAAGTATATTGTTAAATGTTAGTGAATTATTAAATGATTCCTCTATCTCTGTCTCTGTCTGTCTCTCTCCTCGCCCCCCCCCCTCTCCCTCTCTCCCTCTCTCTCTCTCTCTCTCTCTCTCTCTTTCATACACACACACACACACACACACACACACACACACACACACACACTGAGTTGAAGGATCTCCTTGCATGCCTAGTTTTAACATAAAACCTAATCACCTACTTATTAGAGAAATGAGTCCTTCAAGTATTTGTGTCAAGTACTCTGCTTAGACTTTCAGTTGCGAGCAAAACGAACAGAGCGAAATGTGCACTTGCTTAATTTCTGAAGTTCTGGCGAAGAAAAATGATACGCTCTTTATATTGAATTATTGTTTCACTTCATCAGGGAGGAGTTTAGACTTCTTACTCGGAGCTAAACTGTATAAAACTTTGACTTCATACATCACACTTAACTTTCAACAAAGTAATACCAAGAAAAGAAATGGCTTCTGGAAAACAGGAAAAGAGTCTCAGAGACAGAGAGAGGGAGGGAGAGAGAGAGAGAGAGATGGGGGGCAGAGAGAGAGAAAGAGAGAGGGAGATAGAGCGAGAGCGAAAGGGAGAGGGGAGGGGCAGAGAGAGAGAGAGAGAGAGAAAGAGAGAGAGAGAGAGAGAGAGAGAGAGAGACAGACAGAGACAGAGAGAAGGGGGAACAGAAAAGGCACGAGGTGGGGAAGCAAGGTTCCAGATATGTTCCGAACAGAAAAGTTGCAGCAAATCCCTCGCCTCTTATACCAAGAACATCTAGTGGAAAGTAAAGGTACTTAACGAGACAAGCGAATGCTATTATAGAGTACTTATTGCCAATAATAACACGTAATCGCACTGAGAGGCAATATAATTTATGTTGTGGTCACTAACTGCAAACTGTTCCAACTATTTTCCTAATTTACCTACTCCCAGAAACCACAGGATACCCATAGAATGTAGCAATTTCTTTGTTGTGACTCAGCGTAGATGCAGTTAATTTTATTAGAGCAGGATGCAACGAGTGAAAAAGCCCAATACTCAGCTGGATAGTACCCCGTTACGCAATGACGTCACCACACTTCCAGCAATTCTCGTTCGAGTGAAGTAGGATCCACGAACAGCTGGCACAACGCTCAACTTTGCAACTAATATTTCCTTCACTGTTCTCTTGATTCTAGAAACTCAGATTTACTTCCACCATTTTAAGCATTTTGTAACAGATCGTGAAGTATATTAAATTATGCTAACGTCTTCGTCTCATTGTAGCACTTGCCACCAACGTTCTCAATTACTTGTTGGATATACTCCTATCTGTGTCTTCCTCTAAAATTTCTACCCCTTTCGGTTCCCGCAACAGTAGTGGAATTCGGTATAAAAGCATGGATATTTGTAGGACAATTAACATTGTCGGCTGGAATAGCTGTGAACAGTGTATATGCAGTAGCATGTGATCCAGTATGCTGATAAATTCAGACAAATGTTATCGCATTTTAGGCCAGTAGTACAGTATATAAGATACCACCTATTCAGGTGGGAGACGATTGGATACACTACAAAGGCAGTCGGCTCTGTGTTGTGTTAACGTGTGCGTATTTTCATCTACTGCAGATAGGAAACAGACACCATTAGTAAAAGTGCATCTTATGTACATGAACCAAGACTGTGACAATGTCACGGGAAAACAATTATCATGATATGAAAACGCAAAACTTCGCGTGTACAAGGGAATGGAACTCTGTAGCCAACAAATCACCAAGAAGTTGAACCTATCAAGTACAGCGATTGATAATTTCGTTATATTGAGTGCAAGATATGAACAGAACGTAAAATATGGGCTGAGCAAAACATTATTTGAGTCATTGAAACTGTTCTTTTGCACAAAGCGAGGGACGCAAACAATTATTCTTCTCCACTTGTTGCTAGTCGACAGCTGTCAGTAACTGCCAGACCTCTAAAACAACTTTTGTTAAATGCGAAACCTCTTGCATTCAAGAAACGACTGCAGAAATCTGCTCTACGGTCCAACCACACAGAGATTTTGTTGAAGTTCACTTAAAAACATATGTCATAGCCTTCAGAATGCGATATAGTGATCATCACTGACGAGAAGATGCTAAATTTAATTTGGCTTGCAGGATGTTAATATTGGTTGCGTGATCTGAGAACAGAACAGTAGCTAAGAATGAGCAGAAATTTTGGTGGTGCACATGTTAAGATTTGGGCAGACTTCTTCGCTAAAGATAAATCATGCATTTCTTGGCTGAACACTACAATGACCTCTATGATCTGTAACATGTACACTGAGATTTTTCGCATGTTTCCGCTGTTACCAGAAACAGTTTGAAGATAAAAACAATGATGTCTTGCCCGGAGCTGCACTTAGTAGTGATATGAACCCTGTGAAAAAACGTTGGGGAATACTTGCAAGGCGTGTTTATCGCAATGGAAGGCCATTTAAGCCCATATTTGAGCTGAAAATGCGGTACGAGATACGTGGGCGACACTTTCAGTGCAAGAACCATAAACCTAACAAAATAAATGCCGAATAAATTTTTTAAGTTAATTAGGAAGAGTGTGGAAAAAGTACTAACAGCGTCTTCCTATCAATTTCCACAAATGAACTGCAAACGCTTTAGTGTTATGAAAGAAACTATGTACGTTCCATCAAGATTGTTAATAATTAATTCGATACCTTATGCTACAGATATTGTACTATTACTTTAGTAGGAACGCAGACTTTATACTGATTTCTATTACTGTAGTTCCTTGAAAGTTAGTCCTTGAAATCTCAACAGCATGTCCCATTATTCTTTCTCTTATTCTTTGGCGATCTGGATATGCTCCTTCCTTATCTGATCCCGCGGGAAACCTCCACCCACTTTTCAATATCAAAGCTTCTCAGACGCTTCGATTCTTTTCTTTTATTGTTTCCCAAAACGCCATTATTGGATACCATATATAGGCGTGCTGTAGACATATATTTTCAAAAACCTCTTCCTCAATCGAAGTCCAACTTTGTATACGAACAGTCTTAATCTGGCCAGAAATGACGTTTTCGCCTCTGATAGTATACTTTTTATGTGCTCCTTGCTTTGTCTGTTATGTTTTATTTTGCTTCCAAGATAGCAGAACTATTTAATTTCGCCTGCTTCGAATATAATTTAATATAACAATAAAGTCAAATCTACGTGGTCAAGAGATATAAACAAAACGTGCAAGACATCTTCAAAAGGGCCACAGTGCTCATAAAGTCATAATGTGAACAGCGCTACTACTCGCAATAAACTGATAATTTTCTGCCGTGAAGATTCATCACGTATTCACGCGAGCTGTGTTATTTACATCCTCATACTAAGACCCAGTTCACATTCATTGTCAGCAGTTCCAAAATGACAATAGATAACAACGAATTGTTATTTCTACATTATTGACAACAGTTCTTATCCGTAATTCAACCATTTAAAGTTAATACCTGAAGGATTTGTATCATAAATTCACATTCATTTTAATGCCCAACACCAGTACGTTAATTATTTGTATGGTCTCTATCAATGTATCATATTAAACAAAACGGCTGTAGTCGCCGCAGTGCCTGTTCCTTCGGACAGGCATGCAAGTCGAAGGACTACTGCATCGTATTTTAGAATAACAAAAAAAAAAAAAGGAAAAGGTTCAAGTGGCTCTGAGCACTATGGGACTTAACGTCTGAGGTCATCAGTCCCCTAGAACTTAGAACTACGTAAACCTAACTAACCTAAGGACATCACACTCATCCACGCCCGAGGCAGGATTCGAACCTGCGACCGTAGTGGTCACGCGGTTCCAGACTGAAGCGCCTAGAACCACGTGTCCTCAGCGGCCGGCTTGGAATAACATAGGCCCTGCAATGTCATATTCAGATATCTTGTCCAAAACATTCTGCAATCTGTTTTGATCATCTGATGACCCATTTTGTTGCAATCAGTCTGCTGACTTGTTTTATGCGGCACGCTATGAGTTCCTCTCCTGTGCCAACCGGTTCATTTCAGAGCAGCACTTGCAACCTACATCCTCAATTGTTTCAGGATGTTTTCCAGTCTCTGTGTTCCTCTACAGTTTTTATCTTCTACAGCTCCCTCTATTACGAT
Source organism: Schistocerca gregaria (assembly GCF_023897955.1). Classification (NCBI taxonomy): domain Eukaryota; kingdom Metazoa; phylum Arthropoda; class Insecta; order Orthoptera; family Acrididae; genus Schistocerca; species Schistocerca gregaria. Next base: position 397,837,878 of record NC_064922.1, read on the forward strand.
GGAAATTATTCCCTGTTGTCTTAACAGATGCCTTATCATTCTGTCCTTGTTTTTTGTCAGTGTTTTCCCTATATTCCTTTCTTAGCCGATTCTCAGGAGAACATCCACATTCCTTACCTTTCAAGTCCACCTAATTTTCTACATTCGTCTGTACAATTTCAAACAGATTGCACCTGTTGACATTGTAGAACGCTTTTTCCAGTTAGACAAATCGTAGAGACGTGTCTTTATTGTACTTTAGTCTTGCTTCCATTGTCAGCCCTAACATGAGAAATGCCTCTCTGATGCCTTTACCATTCCTAAAACGAAACTGATTGACATTTAGATGACTGAGCCGTGCCTTCCTTTGATGCCCTTCGCATGATAGTTTCTCTCTCAAAATTACGAGCCTTGCGGCGTCCTGATTGGCTAGCGCCTTCTATTTAGGACGGCAGCGGCGCGCGAGGTGAAACTCAGTTGGTGGCAGTGTCGGAGACTCGGTCGGCGGTAGTAACGGATGAAGACAGCGCACGGAGAATCGCGAGTAGTCAGTCTGCGCTTGATGCACTGCGAGGACGCACCGTGTTGACATTCCGGCGATTGGGTCTGGCGGCGAGCGGAACTGGGGTGCGGAAGCAGTCACCGTCAACAAGGCTCTGTTTAAGAGTCGTGTCTATCTCGAATCCTGAGGAGAGCGCGGGAGTTTACCCTAGCGTACATATTAACAACGAGCTCCTGAACTAACTTTAAATGGGAGTCGTGTTGTGGTGGAACTTCTGGATGAGATTGCTCCTTGTAGCCACTTTGATATTCGCTAGTCATTCTTTAAACCAATTGGACATGTGTCCGAGACACTCGGTATTTCAAGTCCTTGTAACTGCGCTGTGCCCTGGTTCAGTTGCATTTACCTTGAATTACAAGTATGATCGATATTGGCGATTATATTTTTATTAATGTTGTTAGTATGTTAAGAGGTCAATTTTATGAATCAAAGTTTATTTTCTGTATAAAACTTCGGCCGCTAGTTTAAATTGGAATTGCAAACTTCTTCCTTATTTGCATCTACGGTAGCAACAATTTTGCGCCGTGAAACGTTTCTTTGGTATTTAAGGTTGTGTGCGGATTGTCTGGTCATTATCATCTTGAGGTAGTTGTGGTTTATAAATTTACGAAGTGAAATTTCACGTCATTGGACATTGTTTAATGAACTATTGCTTCAATAGTAGCTGCGTTTGACACACTATAACGTTTAACATCTCTTCCTACGTTTGGCGTTACCCAGTGCTCTGCTGTTGGTTTTATTATTTCAATGAAATGTGTATTAAAATTGGGTTTGTGTGTTCCAGAAACCGTTACTGTTGTTGTCACCTGAGCTCTCGAGCACGCAATTCAGAAATTGTGCGCGGCTGATGTGAACGCCAAACGTCGAGAATGTGCTGATTGCTGTGTAGGTCATCCAGGCTATCATAACATCGTAATTCCGGATATTTTCCATAGTAATTAATTCACGTATTTGTGAGATATTGCTATTTGAGTATTGTTTGAAACCTCATAGCTTTTATAAAATGTTAGTTTTCCTATTCGGGAGGCCTGTTAATTGACTTAATTTCACAACTAGTGGGCTCAGATCTCCAGATATGTCAAAGTTATATTTGTGTGAAGTAATTTTTTTATTATTTTCAAAATGAGGCCATAAAGCTGTTTTTCTTTCAGTTTTTTAAATTATTCTCATTGTTTTTATACAATTGAATAATTGGTATGGATCACAGCAATTTGAAAATGCTAATTAATCATTGCGTTTTTACCAGTCCTCTGTTTTAATTATGGTGGTGAAGATAAATCGTTGTGTACCTAAATGGGGATTGCCGGCCGGTGTGGCCGAGCGGTTCTAGGCGCTTCAGTTTGGAACCACGCGACCGCTACGGTCACAGGTTCGAATCCTGCCTCGGGCATGGATGTGTGTGATGTCCTTAGGTTAGTTACGTCTACGTAGTTCGAAGTTCTAGGGGACTGATGACCTCAGATGTTAAGTCCCATAGTGCTCAGAGCCAATTGAACGATTATTTAAAACCAGTGTAATCTATAATAATAAATGTTAATAGAAAATATCTCGAAACGTTCTTGACCAACTTTTTTTCAATATTTGCACAGAATACTCTAATATTCATTCATATGCTCATAGGTAACATGTATTTCTGTAAAATAAAAGCGTACTGGTTATCTGTTAAAACCGCCTGTGAGAGAGAAAATGCAGTGATCTGCTCTGCTGTGCATGTGTGTATCTTTGTTTTGTTTCTCGAAAGCAGTTTTAACTCCGATAGCAGGGCATTTAATCCATTCCAAAAATGAATTTTCCCTTGTAATAACAATAAACGAAGCTCAAGGTCAGAGAGAGGGGAAGTAGTAGATGGACAGAGGAGGGGAGGAAGAGAGAATTTACATAGAGAGGATGAAGGTGGAGATGGACAGAGGGAGGCGGAAGATGAAATGGGTAGAGAGGAAGGAGGGGGTGTAAAGAGAGAGGATTGAGGAACTGATGCACATATAGAGTGGGAAGGTGAGGACATGGAGAAAGAGGTTGGGAGGAGAAGATGGTCAGAGAGAGGGGGAAGAGCGCATTAGTACACATATACACTTACACACGTATTCAGCAATTGTGAAACCTCTGGGTTCGTTACTTTTTACACAACATATATAAAAAAATACATCACTCACGAACCAGATTTCACACAAATATTCGGGGAGCACATCTTTCCTTTTATTAAACAGTGAGTCCTTTGTCTAATACATTATGAGTCTCTTCTTTGTATGTAGTGGTAAATTTCTTTGCACCATGGTTGACGAAGTATATTGTTAATTGTTAGTGAATTATTAAATGATTCCTCTATCTCTGTTAGTTAGATAGTACATCGCTAGACTCAAACGTTCTACACACTAACGTCTAGTGTCATTTTGTTGCTACTTCTCCCAACGATTTTAGATATTCTGATGGAATGTCATCTACCCGTTTTGCCTTATTTGATCTTAAGTTTTTCCAAAGCTCTTTTAAATTCCGATTCTAATACTGGAGACCCTACCTCTTCTACATGGAATTACGTTTCTTCTTCTGTCACAACAGACAAGTCTTTCCCCTCACAGAGGTTTTCCATGTACTCTTTTCCCCTATCCGTTCTCTCCTCTGCATTTAACAGTGGAATAGCCATTGCACTCTTAATGTTACCGCCTTTTCTTTTGATTTCACCGAAAACTGTTTTGTCTTTCATATATCCCGTAATCCCCCATGAACCATGGACCTTGACGTTGGTGGGGAGGCTTGCGTACCTCAGCGATACAGATGACCGTACCGAAGGTGAGACCACAACGGAGGGGCATCTGTTGAGAGGCCAGACAAACGTGTGGTTCCTGAAGATGGGTAGCAGCCGTTCCAGTAGTTGCAGGGGCAACAGTCTGGATGAATGACTGATCTGGCCTTGTAACAATAACCAAAACGGCCTTGTTGTGCTGGTACTGAGAACTGCTGAAAGCAAGGGGAAACTACAGCCGTATTTTTTCCCGAGGGCATGCTCCCTTACCATATGGTTAAATGATGATGGAGTCCTCTTAGGTAAAATATTCCGGAGGTAAAATAGTCCCGCATTTGGATCTCCGGGCGGGGTCTACTCAAGAGGACGTCGTTATCAGGAGAAAGAAAACTGGCGTTCTACGGATCGTAGCGTGGAATGTCAGATCCCTTAATCGGGCAGGTAGGTTCGAAAATTTAAAAAGGGAAATGGATAGGTTAAAGTTAGATATAGTGGGAATTAGTGAAGTTCGGTGGCAGGAGGAACCAGACTTCTGGTCAGATGACTACAGGGTTATAAACAGAAAATGAAATAGGGGTAATGCACGAGTAGGTTTAATAATGAAAAAACAGTAGGAGTGAGGGTAAGCTACTACAAACAGCATAGTGAACGTATTATTGTGGCCAAGATAGAAACGAAGCCCGTGCCTACTACAGCAGTACAAGTACATATTACAACTAGCTCTGCAGATGATGAAGAAATTGATGAAATGTATATTGAGATAAAAGTAATGATTCAGGTAGTGAAGGGAAACGAAAATTTAATAGTCATGGGTGACTGGAATTCGAGAGTAGGAAAAGGGCGAGAAGGAAGCATAGTAGGTGAATATGGATTGGGCTTAAGAAATGAAAGCGGAAGCTGATCATAGCTAACACTTGGTTCAAGAGTCGTAAAAGAAGGTTGTATACATGGAAGAATCCTGGAGATACTAGTAGGTATCAAGTAGATTATATAATGGTAAGAGAGAGATTTAGAAACCAGGTTTTAAATTGTAAGGCATATCCAGGGGCAGATGTGGACTCTGACAAGAATCTGTTGATTATGAACTGTAAATTAAAACAGAAGAAACTGCAAAAAGGTGGGAATTTAAGGAGATGGGACCTGGATAAACCGACTAAACCAGAGGTAGTACAGAGTTTCAGGGAGAGCATAAGGGAAGAATTGACAGGAATGGGGGAAAGAAACACAGTAGCAAAAGAATGGGTAGCTCAAAGGGATGAAGTAGTGAAGGCAGCAGAGGATCAAGCAGGTAAAAAGATGAGGGTTAGTAGAAATCCATGAGTAAAAGAAGAAATATTGAATTTAATTGATGAAAGGAGAAAATATAAAAATGCAGTAAATGAAACAGGCAAAAAGGAATACAAACGTCTCAAAAATGAGATCGACAGGAAGTGCAAACTGGTTAAGCAGGGATGGCAAGAGGACAAATAAGGATGTAGAGGCTTATCTCAGTAGGGGCAATATAGATACTGCCTACAGGAATATTAGGCCTTTGGAGAAAAGGGAGCCACTTGTATGAATATCAAGTGCTCAGATGGAAACCCAGTTTTAAGCAAGGAAGGGAAAGCAGTAAGGTGGAAGTAGTATATCGAGGTTCTATACAAGGGCGATGTACTTGAGGCCAATATTATGGAAATGGAAGAGGATGTAAATGAAGATGAAATGGGAGATACAACACTGCGTGAAGAGTTTGACAGAGCACTGAAAGACCTGAGTCGAAACAAGGCCCCCGGAGTAGACAACATTCCATTAGAACTACTGACTGCCTTGGAGAGGCATTGATGACAAAACTCAAGCATCTGGTGAGCAAGATGTATGAGACAGGCGAAATATCCTCAGACTTAAAGAAGAATATAATAATTCCGATCCCAAAGAAAGCAGGTGTTGACAGATGCGAAAATTACCGAACTATCAGTTTAATAAGTCACTGCTGCAAAATACTAACGCGTATTCTCTACAGAGGAACGGAAAAACTGGTAGAAGCCGACCTCGGGGAAGATCAGTTTGGATTCCGTAGAAATGTTCCAACATGTGAGGCAATACTGACCATACCATTTATCTTAGAAGAAAGATTACAGAAAGGCAAACATACATTTCTAGCATTTGAAGACTTGGAGAAAGCTTTTGACAATGTTGAATGGAATACTCTGTTTCAAATTGTAAAGGTGTCAGAGGTAAAATTCATGGAGCGAAAGTCTATTCACAATTTGTACAGAAACCAGATGGCAGTTATAAGAGTCGAGGGGCACGAAAGGGAAGCAGTGGTTGGGAAGGGTGTGAGACAGGGTTGTAGCCTCTCCCCGATGTTATTCAATCTGTATATTGAGCAAGCAGCAAAGGAAACAAAAGAAAAGTTCGGAGTAGGTATTAAAATTCGTGGAGAAGAAATAAAAACTTAGAGGATCGCTGATGACATTGTAATTCTGTCAGAGGCAGCAAAAGACTTGGAAGAGCAGTTAAACGGAATGGACAGTTTCTTGGAAGCAGGATATAAGATGAACATCAACAAAAACAAAAATAGGATAACGGAATGTAGTCTAATTATGTCTGGTGATGTTGAGGGAATTAGATGAGGAAATGATACACTTAAAGTAGTAAAGAAGTTTTGCTATTTGGGGAGCAAAATAACTGATGATGGTCGAATTAGAGAGGATATAAAATGTAGACTGGTAATGGAAAATAAAGCGTTTCTGAAGAAGAAAATTTTTCTAAACATCGAGTATAGATTTTAGTGTCAGGAAGTCTCTTGTAATAGTATTTGTATGGAGTGTGGCCATGTATGGAAGTGAAACATGGACGATAAATAGTTTGGACAAGAAGAGAATAGGAGCTCTCGAAATGTGGTGCTACAGAAGAATGCTGAAGATTAGATGGATGGATCACATAACTAATGAGGAGGTATTGAATATAATTGGGGAGGAGTTTGTGGCACAGCTTGACTAGAAGAAGGGATCGGTTGGTAGGACATGTTCTGAGGCATCAGGTGATCACAAATTTAGCATTGGAGGGCAGTGTGGAGGGCAAAAATCGTAGGGGGAGACCAAGAGATGAATACACTAAGCAGATTCAGAAGGATGTAAGTTGCAGTAAGTACTGGGAGATGAAGAAGCTTGCACAGGATAGAGTAGCATGGAGAGCTGCATCAAACCAATCTCAGGACTGAAGACCACAACAACAACAACAACAAATTCCGACAGTCATTCCTTTTTTTCGATTTCTTCACATTCTTCAGTAATTTCGCCATAGCTTCCCAGCACTCCTGCTTATTTCATTTCTATGCGATTTGCATTTCTGTATCTCTGAATTTCTGTGAACGTTTTTATATTCCCTTGTTTCATCGATCAATTGAAGCATTTTTTCTGATACCTATCATTTCTTCGCAATTACCTTGTTTGCATCTATAGTTTTCTTTCCAGTTTCTTTGACCGTCCTTTTTAGGGATGTCCATTCCTCTTCAAGTGCACCGTCTACTGAACTATTCTATAGCCTTAGAGAACTCTAAGATTAGCTCTTCATCCTTGCTACTTCCTCATTCCACTTCTTTGCGTAATGATTCGGCCTGACTGGTCTCTTAAACTTCAGACTACTATTCATCACTACTAAGTTGAAATCTCAATCTATGTATGCCCCCGAGTAGGCATTACAATCCAGTATCTCATTTCGGAATTTTTACCTGAGTATAACGTATTCTACCTGAAGTCTTTCCATATCTCCTGACCTTTATCAAGTATGCCACCACCTCTTTTGATTCCTGAATAGAGTATTCCCTATTAGTGAATGATATTTATTGGAGGACTCAATTACTGTTTGTCTTCTCAGGTCCCTTTTTAATGGCTGTTAGGAATTTTCGGAATGTAACATAAACTTGTAATGATACAACTTTTGCTTTTGTTGTGTTGGTTTCTGTTGCCGTCAGGAAGAAAAGCGATTCACTTGTTTCTTATGAAAACGCGTAATACCTCAATTTCCTTCAACATATGTAGAGAAAAGAAGCGATGTAGCGTGCCGCTAAATTGAAGGTAGAGAAGTTCGGTCCTTAAGCAGTGGAAGCGAGGAGCGGAGTTTTAAATCTTAACGTTACGATTCCTCTCACCGTTAACTGGTGGTGCCTCTGGCTGTGCTTGATAGATAAAATGACCAACCCATGTAACAGGTTTATGTTTGTTAACTAACAGGAAATATACTTCCCGCTTTATTGGGAATTTCTCGGAAGTCATATTCACAGTTTCATCTTCTGTAACACTGGAAAATATGTACTAATATTTTTCACGTAGTACGGCGACTTGCATCGTTTTCTCGCTTTGCAGTTACTCATATAGTACAAATAAAAATAACAAGACTATTGGTCATGTAACAAAATTACAGTTTATTTCTTGGTTACTGTGGTCGACTTTAAATAGAACTGAGTTTGTGTCAACTAAGCCTTTTTAGTTGGTCGAAAAGTCACTTATTTACGATTGAACCAATTGTTTCCAGAATTCTTATCAAAAGTGAAATATTGATTGGAACTGCACCTTCGATGTCAAAGGGTAGATCCTCCACTGTTGATTAATTTCATAGTGGGCGTCACTTGAAGATGAAAGCTGACATTAGCTTTCTTTGAATCCCCAAAAGTTAGTAAAGTTAGGTGAAAAGAGTGTAGAGGAAGGTGCTTGGGACATGATAGGACCATGCTCTAAATTAAACGTCGTTCACACAACAATATAATGTCTTATTAACGTTTCCAGCATTGCTACAACAATAAATGACAGTACAATCAAATGCAAGCAGATTCCCAATAAATAACGTTTTACAACGATTTTCACGTGGACAGGACTCAGACATGTGATCGGTTCAGAATACTGAATGCGCCGTATTACGCGATCTTGCCAAAGTAGTGCAGTGATTGGTACTTTCAAAACATCAAATGGAAATACAATTAACAAATATTCAGCAGCCATCTTCATGTATTTCGTGGTGCAATGACAGCTACATAAAATTTCGGGTGTGCAGCCGCATAAATTCAGCTTATATCTCTTTCGGCTCACTCTCAAGATGGTTGGACGATATACATGTGGAATATTAGACGCAGAAGCAAAATTTATGCGGCTACAAACCCGAAATTTAATGGAGCACACAGTAACCAGTTTGCAAAGGGAATTTCTGCAGAATTACGTATTATATCTATCTAGAAATAGTTTAGAGTACTCATTCAAGGTACCAATAAATAATTTAAACTTCACGAATAAAGTAAGCAAACTAAAACAACACTGCTTCTGTGTTATGACAATAGTTATTAACCACTGAAGGGTCAAGCAGGAACACCAAGTTCTTCAATAACTGAAAGCCCACAAATTGAGACAAGAACAAATTGAAACAATGTTTGTATATGAAAGCAATTCATTAAGTAACTTGAACGAAAGACCTATGAAAAGAAGAACAAGTTAAAACAGTAGTAGCTATAACATGCAGCAGGGGCTTTAAGATCTCGAATAGTCAAAGCTAGACTCCGGTAAATCTGGTACAAGGGTAATACAGCTGAATTTGGTTCTATACCATACTAGGCGTTTCTTACAGCAACCGATTGTGAATTTCTTTAAATAAAGCAGTCATAGTAGCAAATTATTATATTTGTTTATTCTCAATGGCGATTTTAGCGTTTGGGCAGCATCTTCAGAACAACCCAGGGGTTTAAAATGACATTTTGATGTTTAGGACATGAAAGACGGGGATGGGGGGGGGGGGGGGGGTAGCATGAAGCAAAGGTTCTGCTGCGTAGCATTCTTAACTAAAAAGAACTAAACTTATTTAAGAAGTAATCCTTCATTGAAAGCTAGCAATTGGCTTTCACTTAAAAGTTACAAGGCCAAAACTTCCTATCGTCATTGGAAAATTAAAAGCATAACAAACCTGACAACAGGAATAAAATACCAAAATATAACTACAGCATCTATGTCAAAGCAAGAGAATAGTTTAAAGGTGCTTACATAATAGGAAGCCAACAGCGTTCCTGTGAACACAGCATGCAGCGTAACGTGCAACGGCCGAAATGTAAATATAATGATGTCGAGAACTTAAGATGGGTTAGACCTCGCAAACGGCAACGCAAACCTAGAGCCGTAAGTGCAACATTATACAACAGCAGTAATAGACATTAAGGGTAGGTGGTGCTGGTTCACCAGCGCACTTAAGAAAAGCGACTACACACTAAATTATACATGCGGAAAACAGGAAATTGGGTAAACAGTAAAAGTGTTAAAATTAAGTGAATGTATTAATGGCTACATATTAAGAACAAAGATGCAGTCTGTTTAGCGGTAAAATGACTCCTACCTAAGAATAAAACTTAAAACGAGAATAAAACATAGCAAAACAGCAAAACCTAAAATTAGAGTAAAACATAACAAATGGATAAAACTTAAAATAGGAGTACAACATAACAACTCAGAACAAAGAAAATTGTTGGAAGATAAAGTAATGCATAAGCTAATGAGGAATTCACAGTAAAGAACTACTGATGGGTTAGTATGGTGGGTATCATAATATCGTAATTAAATTGGTTTGTGCCAACGAATTATCATTCAGTAATCTACCTTTCTTGGCACCGGGGTGCTTAAGAATTTCCATTTCCTCTGAAAGAGCTTAAAATAATACAAGTTACCAAAATCTTATCGCCAAAACTTCGGGCCAAACGCGCTCACTAAGCTATGTCAGACCAACTGTATCAAACTATTCTCATGGACTAGCTCGGAACACAAACTCATAAATGGTCAACTTGAACCATAAAAGAAAACATGTAATTTTAATCCGCAGTGGCAAGACCAAATAAAGAGCGGAAACCATTCAAAATGTAAAATAGTAGTTTACTTTCAAGTGACTGAGTTGAAAAGAAACAAGGTATGGCGAATTATACTGAACAGACTCTACTGTATTTTAAAGTCACCTACGTGGCACAACCTCACTGCGACATGCGAACTTCTGAAAGATGCTCCCCGAGTATGGTTCTTTCGGTTGTACGGGGGCTATCTCAGGTGGCCACTGGTACACCAATATTTCTCTGGTTGCCTCCCTTAACCCAACAATTTCGTCGCACGATGTGGAGTTCTTCACTTGGCTTCTGTGCGCCAGCTCACACTGACACTGGCGCTGAGCTATGGAATCAGCCACGCCGTCGTCTGAAGGCTAACGCTCAGCTTGTCCGCCAGGTGTGGAGATGGCCCCCTAGTTAATAGCCATAAACTTGCCTCTTGACCGCCAGACCAAGACCCCAGTTTTGAGCCTGGTACATCTGTATGTATAACTCGACGTGCACCCGCTCTATCGTGCTACGTACGAAGCCGCTGCCTAGCAACTGTCATAGAACAGCCCCATTCAATATCAATAGTTGCCGACTCGCGTCAGGAGTATGGTAAACAACCACGACCTAATCCAAGGAAACCGAGTGTTGGTATTGACCTAGAGAAGTCCGAAACTGATTTGATGCACTTCTTCATACTAGTCTATTCTACTGTGAAAGTCTCTTCATCTCTAGATATCTACTGTGAACTTCCACCATTTGAAGAATTTTTACTTCTTTGAGGAATATGTTTTATCGATACTGACGCTGGATGTTGTTTTTCCTCTTCTAAATTTTGATCTGACGTCAGTGTAATTGAATAAATGTATTAAGCAATGTAGATAGCTTTATTCACAAAATAACCTTCCATGCACACCTGTGAACATCTGGCGTGTTCAAACGTGTGTTTCTTTCCGCCACCTAAACCATCTAAGCGAAAGTCCCGACTACACAGGTTTTGACTGTGTTTACATTCACCATCAGCGGCACGCGACAATGCGCTGGTGGGATGTTATTCCCATCCCGCATCCTTTTTTTCACAGCTTCTGGGAGACGTTTGTCTGAACAGTCGTTTCAGATGTCCTGTTCACTAGCCTTTGCTACAATGCGGTTCGCAGCATCACCTCCGTATGTGGCTCACCATTCACAAAAATAAAAAATATCTCCGCCTGTGATAATTCGCTTTCCATCGTGAACTTAAGTCACCATGCCTATCTGCAGTACTACTCCATACAAGAAATTGTCTATCTGCACAAATACTCCATTCAAGAGTTTTTTGTGAGTGTCTTATTGGCGGATGTGGCCATCCACCTGATGGGTACTAACTCAGCATAGCGCTCACCAGCTCGCTTTGGCACTGTGACAGAGCATGTGTGTGCAGTAGGGTGCAACCGCAGTGGAACAGCTGTGTACAGTAAGGTGGACACACTAGACGAGGAAAGCATCCGTGGCACCGGGTAAGCTTATGTGGCGTGTCAGTGAACAGTAGTTTAGGTACGTACATGCTCTGCACCGAACGCAAAATCCTCAGATTGGCTCAGAATGCTTGCTGGAGGTCTTCACTTGCTGGCGCTGACTCAAGACACAGAACCATCTCGTCTGGTAGCAGCTAGCTTATGATGCTCCTAGACTCCCAGGCGACGGTAGGGCGGCTAGGAGAAGTTGACACAGGTAGGTGAAATTCAGACGGCTTGGGCCCATTGATAGCTGGAGTGCAGACTGTCTCAGCGTCGTCTGTGATCGGAAGTCCCGGAACCAGTATAGAAAATGAGGTGACAAAAGCCATTAAAAAGCGATATGCACATACGTGGAAGGCGGTAGTATCATCTACACAAGGTATAAAAAGCAGCACATTGACAGGGCTGTCGTTAGTACCCAATTAATTCATATTGAAAGGTTTCCGACGTAATTATGGCTGCACTACGGGAATTAAGAGAGACTGAACGCGGAACGGTAGGTGGAGCTAGGCACATGGGACATTCCATTTCGGAATTCGTTAGCGAAATCAGTCTTCCGATATCCACAGTGTCATGAGTGTGCAGAGATTACTAAGTATTTGGTGTTACCTCTCAGCACGTACATCGCAGTCTCAGGCGGACTTCACTTAACCAACCGAGAGCAGTGAGGTTTGCGTACAAGTGTTAGTAATAATAGACCAACAACATTGCTTGAAATAAAGGAAGAAATCAATGTCGGACATACTATGGACGTATCCGTTAGGACAATGAGGCGAAATTAGGCGTTAATAGGCTGTGGCAGCAGACAAGCGACGCGAGTGCCTTTGCTAACAGAGCGCCATCACCTGCAAGCCTCTTATGGGCTCATTATCATATCAGTTGGACTCTATACGACTGGGAAACCATGGCCTAGTCAGTTGGTGACACAAACCCACGAAGCCACGACCTCAAGTTGCCAATAAAGCACTATGTAAGCTGGTAGTGGCTCCACAATGGTGTGGGCTGCCTTTACATAGAATGGACTGGGTCGTGTGGTCCAAGTGAATCGATCATTGAGTGTAAATGGTTAGGTTGTAGACTGAGAGGCCATTTCTAACCATTCAAGACCATGTTCTCAAACAACGATGGAATTTTTATAGAAGATAATGAGCCATGTCATTGGGCCACAATTGTTCACCATAGGTTGTGGAGAAATCGAGCGGATGGCCTTGCCACCCAGATCGCCTGACATGGATCCCATCGAACATCTGTGGACATAATCGACAGGCCAGTTCGTGCAAAAATCCTGCAGTAGCAACCCTTCGCTATTATAAACGACTACAGAGGCAGTATAGCTCAATATTTGTACAGGCAACATCCAACGACTTATTGAGTCCATGCTACGCTACGCTGTTGGACTTCACCGGGCAAAAGTTGGTCCAACATGATTTTAGGAGGCATCCCACATCCTTTAACTCGCCAATGTATAGTCGTTTAAGCCACATTAGTTGTCGCTAGACACATGGTCACATAGTTGACAATGGAAATGCATCGTTGCAACACGGTACATGGATATCCAGCTAGCCAATACGGCCCATTGTGGTACGGCAGCAAGCCGTGCTAGCAGTATTTTGGCACAAGATGACAGGACTATGTAGCGGGATCCTCAGCAGGCGCCTCGATGCGTTGCGAAATCTGTCCCGTTGTTGTGGCCGTGACAACCCCCTGCAGCCTTCTGCATTGACACAGGAAGCGACTCTCGTTACGAACTCGACTGTTCAAATGCAGCGTTGAGCCATAACGTGTAGCAGAACGGCGATCCAGCCATGGCAGGTACGCAGCGAAAACTGGTTTGTGATGCCCTGACAGTAGCTTACCCCAGAACTATTGCAAACATCCAGCTACAAAGTTAGCAGCTGCAGTTGAGGCTCACCTGCATATTACTTGAAACGTGAATGGTTGCCAATTGCCGTTTATAGTTTTGGCCATTTAACATAGCAACTGCTGTACAGAATGAACCCTCTCTATACTTCCGGCTGCTTGGTAATAGATCATACAGGGTTCATGCAAGGTTCCTATGGTTATCAGCATCAAAAATTTCCTGGAAAAGGATGAAAAAACTGCTTCCACAAAACAGCAACCACTACCTTCTCCTTTTGCTTCAGTATTAATGGGGTTGATCATTGTCCTAATATCTCTCCGCACATGTGCACTTAACTGCACATTTAGTTCCCATTATCTACTTATGTTATGCCGCTATGGGAGATAATTTCTGCTACCAATGGATCCTCTGAATCCTCTGTTAACCCTATAGTAACTATTCCATGGTCCTCCTAGAGCTGTGTGTCGTGCAGGCGTTTGAGATTAAACTTAACCACTACTATGCGAAATATGACTTAGCCTGGCTTCTTTTTGGGATCACTCGACGATATGTAACGTTCTCAAGATTGAAATAAGAACTTCCTTGGTTCATAGGAGGTTGCTGTGTTTGTTATGCCGAATTACGATGCAAAGTTCCTTCGGACGTGCATGGAAGGAACATTGCTTCGTAATTCGAAATAACACCGATACTGCAATATCGCTTTTATCTGTCGACACCGGGCAAGCGACTTCCATGTAAAATGTCTCACCTATACGAGAATGTACTCAATGGATGTGGTAATAAGGCTGGAAACAAGTCGTTGACGACATATGGATGTTTGTGTCTGGTCGTGAGTCGTGCTTGGATAGCGTAATGATAATGCGACCGCTTACGACTAGCGGGAAATCCGGTCCAGCACAAATTTTCATTGTCGTCATTCCATTACGCAGCTGATGGTAGTTCAGATCCGGAACTGCGAATACATATCATGCATTCATTTGCTGAATCGCCTACCAGAAATCTTTCGGCGTCTGTAAGAGAGTGCGTTCACTTTGTACCAGACCATTCACTTCCTGGCATTTTAATGTCCAAGTAAGTAGCTAGAATAGCAGCGCCAGTGCCGTACATTATCATCGACTGTACGGATTTACCCCATGAATGTTTTTGGCTAAGTCTTTGTAGTTCAGGCTTGTCCTAACTGCTTCTGAAACCCCTTACAAAAACTTGGTGCACATCTTCCTCTATGGCCACGAAATTACCGGCCATACGACTTCCTCCACCTCAAGCGTTCGTTGAACTATCAGATGCTTATCTATTTCAAATATTATTTCTATTCATAAATAATTTTCAAGTCCTTACATGAATGCATTCGGGTTTGTACGGCGCTTGTGGCCATATTTCAATGCTGATCCTTCAACAGCTGCGCCTGAGAAATACACATCCTGCAGACCCGCTAATCCTCTCTTTGGGAATAGTAATCTTTAATTTTGACTAGTTCTGCGAATACAGCACGACTTTCACTTTCTGGAGCCTAGCCGGCCATTGTGGCCGAGCGGTTATAGGCGCTTCGGTCCGGAACCGCGCGACTGCTACCGTCGCAAGTTCGAATCCTGCCTTGAGCATGGATGTGTGTGATGTCCCTAGGTTAGTTACGTTTAAGTAGTTCTAAGTTCTAGGTGACTGATGTCCTAAGATGTTAAGCCCCATAGTGCTCAGAGCCATTTCCATTTCTTTCTGCAGCCTAAATTACACAATCCCCTCCCCGTAATGATAAGACCATTTTATGTTATGTCATGTAAATTTAAACAGTGGTACCTACAATCACGCAAACAAGTTTTATTCTTTATATGGAAATAGTTTCCCTCAAAAGTATTACACGTTAGAGCAAAGTATACAATGGAGCTATGGATTCCTCAAGAAATGAAAGCGTCTCGTAAGGCAAAAGACAAACTGTATCGCTTAGTTAGAAAAGGGTCTCATGTTGTTGCTATAGCTCGTTACAAGAGGTAATGATTAATATTGATGAGAGTAATAAAAACATTTAAGCAAATACATTGCGAGACAACGACAGTGACATCATGCTAAGACAACATCGGATAACCTGAATGGGAGGCTGGTAGAACAGGGATTAAGAGTAGCAGATAGCATTAAGAGTAAATGATAAAATGGTAACGGATGTGTCTATTGTTTCAAAACTTTTTAATAAGCAACTGTTACTGAAAATATGCGATTATCAGTGCTAGTGCAAAGGCATATCTCAGACAAACCAGAACCAGTAACTTCAGTGACGTGAATTCGGCACTCATTATACCGCTACAAGTAATCTCTACCATAAAGTCAGCGAAATGGAAAAATAATATTGTTGTTTTGATAAAATATAGACGAAGTTGGTTAAAGTTTTTCAGAGTATGTAAACGTATTAAGTAATTTGGAGTGCATCATTTTCCGAATGACCGAAATATTCATAAGTTGAGCGTTTGCATAAGATAAGGACATAATAAAATACCTTTTAATTTCGGAAAAAAATTCACTGTTTTCGGCAGTCTAGCTATTTTTGGAAAAGGCGGTGTGCAATCGGTTTCTTACCCATTTGACTACAAATGATATACATCGTCAAGTTCATAGTTTGGATCTATAAAGTGTTCCGATGTTGAGAATGCTATTTACACATAAAGTGAGAATGTACTTAAATATCACACATTAAACTGCAGGCTACCATGTTATCTGTCAAACGTATTTGATTATGTAAATCACAATATCCTGATAATTGAAGTAGAATATTATAGCGTAACGGGACATTCTGCAAAACTCTTGATATCGTATCTCCCTGACATGGAACAAAGAATCTTAATAGAGAAGAGCCCTGTGGTCAGCTATCAGGCATCGTTCAAGGAAGAACTAATTACCTGTGGAGTCGTACAAGGGTCAGTCTTTGAGCCTTCACTTTCACTTGTTTATCTCAATGACATTTCATCGATAATAAGTTTGTTTTGTTTCCAGATGATACAATCCTTACAATAAATAACATATCTAGAAAAGTTTATCAATATCGACTGGATCAATATTCTAGGTCATTAGAAAAAATTTTGTAATAAAACTGTGAAAAACTACGTGCAGTTCAAAATTTGACAGACGTTTTCCCAATATAATATGACTACAGTATGACGAAAAGCAGATACAAGAGGTTGACAGTGTTAAATTATTTGGATTATTATGTGATTAAATTCAGCTCAGAGGAGCAGTCCGTAGAACAGCTAAGGCACCGAAACAAGTCGTCAGACATAGGTGATGGCTCTGAGCACTATGGGACTTTAACATCTATGGTCATCAGTCCCCTAGAACTTAGAACTACTTAAACCTAACTAACCTAAGGACATCACACAACACCCAGCCATCACGAGGCAGAGAAAACCCCTGACCCCGCCGGGAATCGAACCTGGGAACCCGGGCGTGGGAAGCGAGAACGCTACCGCACGACCACGAGATGCGGGCGACATAGGTGATATGTAAAGTAAAGGAGTTAGAATTCTTCGCTTGTTTTCATTCCACGAAATTACGGGATCATTTCATTTAAGATAACTCATTCACAGAGGCTAAAAATTCCCATGCCATGACAAGGTACTTCGTCTGTCTGGCGGGCAGTGTCAGCCACAGGCAGCACCTGGAATCTGTTTGTCAGCGAACCAGATAGGTCTTACGTGCGGTTGCCTTGGAAGCCTTTCGCCGCCTCCCACGCCCCAAAGCGACCTACCGATCGCCCGCAGGTGGTGTGTGAACCTCGGTGCGAGCAGTAACTGGGCTGGTCACATGCTTGGACCGATCGACGTACTCATAAGTGCTGGACGTCGGTTGGGACCCCACGGCCGGCCCACCACAGTGACGTCCATCCACTGCAGATTCAAGCTGTGTAACAGAATCCAATGCAGATTGGAGCTGAAAGCGAAGTGTCACCAACTCTATTCGCTTCCGCACTTAGCAATCACAATCCATATCTGTACTAAAGACCGTGGAAAACTACACTGCACATAGTAGCAAAGGAATTCCGACACGCTCTGCGGAACTATACTGCAGACACTGATGATAACAAAAGTCGTGTGTCTAATAGAGTAATACGCAGAGACTCAAAATTAAACTATAGAGGCACAAAGGTGTAACTAGATGATTTGCTCCTGTTTCGGATCTCGTAAAATGTCACAAAATAGGTTACGTCCCTGCTGCAGTTGTTTATCGGCTGGTGGCTGCTGCAAGCAACAAAGGCAAATTCATTGTTCAGCCACAGATAATCTATGTCCTCTTGGAAAACGGTCTTTCTTACTCCGTTTCGTCATTTTGGTCTAGTAACGACTTATGCCTTCCTGCGAGTTCGTATATTCTGCACATTCCGCCTTTTTCCAGCTGGCCGACCTACATTCGTAAATCTTGTTTGTTGGTCTGTAAACCACAGTAATACATTGTTTCCTCCAAATTATTTCAACAAAGTCAATGAACTCTTATAATAACGGTAAACAAACTTTTCGATTTGCAGGCCGATGTATACATCTTTGATTTCTCTGTGACGCTAACGCCAAACGTTTGATTTCTCTGTGACGCTAAACGCTGGGATTTCTACCGAACGACAATTTGGTGAGATATTTTTCTTCTTAGAAAAACTTCCAGCTCTGTCTCCTAAAGGTCTTATAATCCCATGCCTTTTCCGCTGATAATGATTTGAATGCCGTTTTCAATCATTTTCTTTTTGTATAAGAAGTTTTTCAGTAGACTTTGTGGCCCAGGCTAACACCATAGATATCTACAACAGGGAACATTGTGTGCGTTGCGTCTCCCCATTCCTCCAGCCCCACCGACCGACTTCCTTCCGCAGTAGAATCAGGGGTATATAACATGATTCAATTGGCTCTGAGCACTATGGGACCTAACATCTGAGGTCATTTGCCCCCTAGAACTTAGAACTACTTAAACTTAACTAACCTAAGGACATCACACACACCTATGCCCGAGGCAGGATTCGAACCTGCGACCGTAGCGGTCGCGCGGTTTCAGACTGAAACGCCTAGAACCGCGAGACCACTACGGCCGGCAGTATATAATATTTCACCTTTATCCCCATTACTATGAAGCTCACCCAAACCACATGCGCCATTACCAGTTGCCAGATAATTTAGATTTGTTTGTTTCAACTCATGTTCATGATAAAATATGCCATTTATTGAGTGGCGTTCTGGTGCTGTTTAGAGCAGACCTCTACGGGACTGTTACAAAATAGTTTGCCCCCATATTTCTGTGTTTCTGCTCGTATATATTCATTCTCTGAACATTGTTTACAGTTACACCCGCCGGAAAGAAATTTGATACTATGTGTTAACACCATTGGCATACTATAGATCGGAAACCTTAATTTGTAATGTGAAGTTGATAATAGTTATGCTTTTGTAACAACAAAATCAGGAATTAGGCAATTTTTGGAAGGTAACCATCAAAATTTAGTTTTGGTAATAAATTCAGTCGTGCAAAAACCACTCTGAGGTGTCACCGCCCCTACCACTACAAGATAGAGAAGGTCGAATATGATAAATATGATACTAATTGCGACAACTAATAAGTTTCCAAATCCTCGTAGCACGAAGCCGCGTTGTGCTAATCATATATAAACCAAGTCTTTTCTCGCGTATTTTTCATAAACTAGTTGTAGAATACGTTGTTCATATTCTGATGTAACTATCCGCTTTGCGAAGTAATAACTGAGAAGGATGCTTTCTAGCCAAACCAAAAGGTTTCTACAAATAGAAATCATATTCTACATATTTGTTCACCAGCAATGGCTTCTGCTCACAAATGGACTGCTGTTTACGTTCTAGAATTACGAAATGGACCCAGTCTAATTTACCGTAACATGTTAGTGAATTGAGAAGCAGGGGACAGATGACCACAGATGTTAAGTCCCATAGTGCTAAGAGCCATTTGAACCAATTGAGAAGCTTATTAAAATGGTTTGAATATCGCTGTGGTATTTTCTTTGCGCATTTGCTCAGCGTTCAACAAAAGCAACACTCACTTGTCTGATAGAAAATTCTTGAAACTTCTGGACAGATTAAAACTGTGTGCCAGACCGAGACTCGCACTCGGGACCTTTACTTTTCGAGGGCAAGTGCTCTACCATCGCAGGAGAGATTCTGTGAAGTTTGGAAAGTAGGAGACGAGGTACTGGTGGAAGTAAAGCTCTGAGGACGGGGCCTGAGTCATGCTTGGGTAGCTCAGATGGTAGAGGACTTGCCCGCGAAAGGCAAAGGTCCCGAGTTCGAGTGTCGTTCTGGTGCAGTTTTAATCTGCCAGGAAGTTTCATATCAGCGCACACTCCGTTGCAGAGTGGAAATCTGATTCTGGAGTAAAATCTTCATTTAAAGAGTGTTGTTCCCTTCTCTCTGACGCTCTTATTGTGTCACTACTTAATGAATTTTTAAATATCCAATATCCGACATTGTATCTGGTTATTATTTTGACGCGTCTCTCCAGTAGATCGTCTTCTGCAGACGAACAGGCACATTTGAACTGAGAAGTTAGCCACCAGCTTCGTAACTGTTAAATATGATGCAGGGGACCCCTTATAGGACAGTCAAACGCTATACCAATTTGTCGATGACTTCTGATTGCACTGGAGCCTTCAGAATGGGGCAAACTAAACGACCAACAACTAGTCATAACTTGTCATTATATGACCTCACACAGTGGAGAGAGTTGCTAATACTCCGCTAAAATTCACTCTGAGTATATCTTTTCGAAGGAGAGAGACATTAAGCTGGAGCCAGGTTCTATTCGATACTGCTGAATGAGCGCTCTGCAGCCGGTAATTGGACAGGCGCACAATCAGCCTTCCGAGACTTGGCCGCCGTATTGATGCTGGCGGACCTGACATTCGAAGCCTGTTCACTCTTTCTACAGGACGAGTATTACATCATTCAGACTAATTTCCTTCTACAGATATACTCACATTACGTGAAATTAAAAAATAGATGTATAAATGTTGGCTAAGTTCAAATCGCGGAACTGAAGCGCTCCTCGTATTGCCAAAATTCCTTCATCGTTGATGTGATACGCAAACTCGAAATACATTCTGCTCTGGATAGGTGGGATTTCGTAAGAGATTACTGTCACTGATACTAAGCAAATCATGATTTCACAATCTGATTGTGTGGTATATTCTTCCTTGGTGGCGTCCCAAGTTACTAACTCATTTCAAGTTCTTGGCAGTAGAGGGAGCACAAGGCAAACATCAAACTGTTCCCGCTCGTGAAAGAATAAGCTTTGGTGTCTAGCAGTTTCTGCTTCCATCACTCTCATATCAAAGAGCGGAAATCATTGGTGACGTATGCCACTGAATTTCATAAGTTTTTTTGTTTATGATATTGGAGTCAAAATATTAGTTACACTGCTAATAGTAAGAGATCAAATTATATTTTCTGCAAATCGAGGAAGTGTGAAGGAATGTCTCGCAGACACACAAACGGAAAGGATTCGGAGGACAATGTTATATGCAAAACGGGTGACCTACACGTGGATCCCACGTAGCCCTCTCCGGTGTCACCGGGAAAGTCAGTGTTAAGCCAATGATAAGTAGAGGGCAGCTAGCGATGTGGGAATACGAGATGGAAAGCGTAGTCTCGACATATGCTTCAGATCTGTCAGTGCACAATGACTCGGTAAAATTCCGGCCCACGGAAGCCTTTTCCAGTCTGGTACTGTGTTTCCTAGTTTCCACTGTATGTTGAAGAAACCATTAGGCTACCAGAGTACACTTCTAGGCCCACCTCATATCTTCATTGTCATTCGTGTTTTCATCTTCAATTTCTGAATATGACTAAAACAGGGTCATCCATGGGGTACATAATAGTATAACCTAGTCACACATTATGTACCATACACGCTGCGTCCAGTCTTTTCTTTCTAGCTCAGAAAATAAACTAATTTCGATGTGCCTTATCGTAGCTTACACTACACCACTTGTGCCTCCATTGCATAACTCTTTTTCGTTCCTGCATGTTCCCAGTAGGTGGCGGAACCTGTTTAAATAAAGTATGTTATCGATGTGTCAGTACGTCTTTGAGAAATGAACATAATTTCCGTCTGTTTCTTTGTAATTCTGGACTAGAATGTGTCTATAACACTCAGTAATATGCTAAAGTAATCTATTCTATGAAAAGTTTACGAGTTAGTAGAGGGCCATTGAGAGAACTGGCTCCAAACCGAATTTACTCGTTATATCTCTAGATAATGTAAGGACTTTCAATACGTCATCTTAACCTGAGGCAACTGCGCTGGTTACTTTAAAGGTCACGCCCAACTATGCACACAATTGTATGTGGTATATCCAAGGTATGTATGTAACCTGACATCTTGCCAACACCTCTAGGGTCCCTGTGTGTGTGTGTGTGTGTGTGTGTGTGTGTGTGTGTGTGTGTGTGCGCGCGCGTGCGTGTGCGTGTGCTACAGTCAGTGTCAGGATTTAGTCTTATATCCCCCTCCCCCATGCATCTTGGGCAGTAACATTACAAAACATTGGTCAGAAAATGGATATAATGTTCCACCTTCCTCTCTGAGCCAATGGGATCCCATTAACATGGCTGGAAACCACTTTCGTCTCATGCTCTCGCCAGTTCCATTGCAGCCAGACGAACAAGTTTTTTTCAACAATACTGACCAATTAAGTTCTGAATTGTTAACAATAATATTCAGCCTGTTGTATCTCGAGAGTATTAACATGAGCGTTGTCATTTTGTACTCTTTAGTGAAATGGTTGAGTTTCTTGTAAATAATAAAAGCAATATAACTTAATAACTCACGGTTTTGTGCCAGTTTTTCACCTTGTTAGCGGGTTTTTGTACGTTCACTGACAATACTATTTTCTGAATTTTATTTTAATTTCCGGGTATTATTTGCAAATATCTGCAAAGTCATTTTATAGTAAAAGAACAAATTATCATTGGGTTCATTCTCGGGTTCTTTGGCCAAATGGTAGAGTAATCATTCTTGAGACATTTTGCCAGCACGGGTGGCCGTCAGTCTCACTCCCTCATTGGAGCAGTGGAACCCACAGCTGCAGACTGTATGTACTCCCATCTGGCGAGCCATCGTCTTAGGGCTTTTCTGTGGACATTACCACTGCGGTTCTTCCCTTGCTACCTGCTCCGTTATGTGTTGCAGCATATTGTACACGGCCATCTTTCATTCCAACCGGTTTTACTACGTGGTCTGTCTCATGCAGTGCACGTTTTACCATGACTGATTTGTCTACCTGCTCCATCCTGCATGCTGCTAATGGTCGACGATCCTGGTGCTTATTGGTTGTGCAGTCATTCCTACATAATCTTTTCCACATCTATACGGTACGCATTATATTCCCTATGGTGCAAGTGGATCCCTTTTCTCCTTTGCCAGTCTGAGGCACGCTTTGATCTCCTTTATAGGTTTATAAGTAGTATTTAATCAGGATTGTATACGGCTATTCTGACTGCCACTCTGGGAACATATGGAATAAACGGCGTACCCAAAATTTCATTTTCCGTTGTCACTTCAACAAGTGGTTGATTCTGTGACACTTCTTACTGAACTGATTGAATTGCTCGTCACAACCCATTGTAGTTGCTGCAGCTCACATATACGTCTTGCTTGCGTGGGGAACGTATTAACCATGCCTCTTTCCTGGCTTGGGTAGTGATTTGACCGTTTGTGCATGTATCGGTCTTTGCCTGTCGGTTTTAATTACACAGTGTGGCTAGTCTTTTCACCATCCCTCAGCAGCAGGACATCTAGGAGGGGTAGAAGTTTGTCCTTCCCTACCTAGATGGTGAATTTGCGCCTTCTCTGGTGAAAATCTATGATGTTGGCGTATCAGATACAAAGATACGTAATCTGCGGCAGCGAGCTCCAGTCCATCACCAGCAATGGCGTGTGAAGCTTTGATAATGCCCGTCACTCACATTGGTCGATGAACCCAAGTCAAGAGCCATAGACAGTAGGTCAAAACTGGGCACGCAAGCCTTAATAATTTATTAAGATAAATTATTTTTGTGGAACTTTCAAAGATTGCTTTAATACATACACACATTTTTTTAATAACTTAATACTATCAGATAGAGATCCTCCCCATTTACACTAAAACTAGTAAGAAAGAAGATCGTATATACTACATTTCCTATATAAAGATTACTTCCTGATTATTTTGTTTTCTATGAACAGTTTTCACTCTTTTAAACTTGATCAGATTGAGATATAGCTTGGGGGCCTATCAACTGGAACTTGCCACTGTGTTTCTCGAACCCCTCGATCACACTCAGGGCGTTGTAATATGGTGCATTACCTTGTTGGAAACCGCTGCTGATGTCAGGAAAAATATTCATCATGAAGGGGATATGTAGTCTGCAACCACGGTATGATACCCCTTGTCATTCATGGTGCCTTGCTCAAGGTCAACTGTACCCATGGGTGCCTACGTGAATGTTCCCCAGAGCATAATGGAGCTGCTGCTAGGTTGTCTCCATCCAGCTACAGAGGTTTCTAGGAACTGGTGCCCTGGGGGATGATGGATTCGCGCCATCCCACCAGCATGATGAAAAAAGTATCGCAATTCATGAGACCATTCAGTTATCTGCCACTGCAGCAACTTCCAGTGCCGATGGTGACATGCTCATTTCAGTGGTTCTTGCCAATGTCGTGGTGTTGTCACATGCATGGGTTGTCAACTGTAGAGGCCATCTTTAGGAGTGTTTGGTGCACTATGTGGTCAGACATACCTTGCACTCTGGCAAGCGTTAATCTCTGATGTTAGTTCCACAAGGGTTCGCCACCTGTCTTGTTTTTCCTGTCTGCTCATCCTACGACATCCGACATAAGTGACTGGGGTGGCTGCCCAACCACACCATGTCTTTACTTGGTTTCATTACATTTTCCCATGCTACCACCGAACAGCACATTCACTGATACTACATGTACTGTGCTTCTGTCTGACTAGCTCTTGTACCTCGCTGGTGACACTGCTATCATTTGTACGGATAGAAGGTCCCTAGCATGATAATCAGGTTGGGGATGGAACAATTGTGTAGGACTAGGTGCTTTAGAGACAGTAGCAAGACACTGTGCACGTCATGCGAATTAATAGGATATTCTAGGTCTGACTCCACGAAATATCCTTAAATGGAATCCGCTGTCATATGGGAGAACTTATCCATTATGACGATTTCCTCTTTGGACAGCCATCAGAACCATCCATTTAGCAGATATAGGTGCATAGTGTGATCACAGAGTTGTTTAAATCTAAGTAAGGGATGTAGCTCAAATTGTCAGTTGGTCTGTACTCCTCCTCATTTATCCGCAGGATATTTTTCTTGGTTTAACTATGTGCACACTGGTGAATTACCCTATAAATTCCACGTTGCAGAGAGTGAAACATTTCTATGTCAATCCTCATTTTGGTGGTAACACATGTTTCTTTTGACATTGTTCCAAAAAAAAAAAAATTAAATTTCTGTAAAATGTCTTTCAGCGGCAACACTTCGATGTTCATGTATAATCTAGCTTATTAACTTAAATCAGGACGTTGAACGCTTGCTAAACGTTCAGTGCATGCCGATATCACCTTTTGCGGCAGTGATTGTGAGTTTACTGGTTAATGTGGTTATGTTGGGCAAAGTGGATTCTTTGAGGCTACCCCTGGAATCTAGGTGTTTGTAAAGAAAGGCCATCTTCTTTGATACAAGCTGAAATTTTGCATCATTGGGATATAGAATTCTGGTGGCATGCGTATCCTTCTGAGAATTGCCCCAGAAACATTAAGAAGAGACTCGTGTATGAAACTTAGTGAATTCAGTAAGCAGAGCACTATGCTTGACATGATAGTGCCAAGAGGCTGGGAACTCAATCAGGCCACTGATGAGCAACAAAGGGCCATTACGACACGGCCTCACCAAGCAATGAGTTCGTGGACAGTCATGTGCAGATACTGCTGAGTAGTGTTCTTGGGAGCAGCTGATGGAAGTGCAGAGTCATAAGGGGCTTACAGGAAGGAAAAGGAGACGCCCTTCTGGGCAGCAGTGAAAGTAGGTATTGTATCCATGACAGAGAGTTGTGGCAGCTGATGGTCAGTCGGAGACTGAAGTTTAACTGTCTCTCGATGGGTATAGCGCGGACGCAAGTAGGCTTCCGTGAAAGATGTACTCTCAGATGCAGTGATGGCTGCAGGAAGTTTCACCGTCAACGGGTCAACGACTATTCGATTGACAAACATGCTCTGAGGATTCAGGGGCTGTGCCTGGCCTGCGATGTACACAAATAAGTGTGGGGGCCGAATATGAGGGAGTGTACCCATGTGTACAGCACAAAAAATTCTGATTGTGAAACTAACGCAAGGTTTTAGATTGTATTTCAGTCTCCAAAAACATTTAATAATTCATTCCATCATCGTAATCCTGCTGTCGGTGAAGATTTCTTGACACTCTTGAAAGAGATCCTCATGATCGGGTTTCTTGATTATGTTGTTATTGTTGAACACAGCGTCACGTAAAAATTATGCATAGGTTAAACAGAAGAACGGGGAAGAGGGCGAGTTAGAAAGATGTAGAGAAACGTATAACAACAGCTCCCATCCAAGAAAGTAGATTTTCTCTCATGTTCTTTGGGACGTACTGCAGAGAGCATTGACTTCAGTGTTAGATTTTGGTAGATTGACTTCCCATTCGATTCTTACATCACGTTTCTTTGATACTGAAGCACGTAAACTTTTTCGCCAAAACCCTATGCTAACTGCCCATCGGCGTACTGAATGCCACCTGGTGTAATCGTGGGCACATGACGCATTTAGGAAACTGGAGGAATGGGAAATACTCTAGCGTTGATACGAGCTACAAGTGGGGAAATACACTGACCTAAGTAATTTTCACGAATGGAAAATAGTTAATGCCCAGTTCCTGTTAAGGAGCATCTCGGAAGTGACGAAGTTGGTCGGCTGTTCGTGTGGTACTATTGTGAGAATCAATGGAATGTGGTTGAACGACATGATGTTGGAGAACCATATCTCATCACAGAACGTGAAATTCGAAGGTTATACCGTTGTTTGAAGAAGAATAGGTGGCGACCTGTGGCAGATCTAACGAGAGAGTACAATGCTTCTTAATGAATAAGTATTTCAGAGTTCGCCAGTAAGCACACATTATCGAAACATATGGCAGACCAACGCTATGTCTTCGCATTTTCACTGAAGAACGTAGTACATTACCGCATTAGTAGGCACGAGATCATAGACAAGGGATCGTAGATATATGCCAAAGTGGCACTCGTTCGGATGAATGGCGTTGCTCGCAACACCAGATGGTGACTAGATGCAATGCTATACAAGTGAACGATCGTTTGAAATATGCATGCAGGAACGCAGGTCTAGGAAGCAACAATACGCTTTGGGAGGTATTCGTATGTATTGTCGTGGGACCTTTGGTAGTAATCGAAGAGAGTACCTCCCAGCGCGATATCTATCCATGTCAGGCGGTCAGTGGTTTGAGGAGCGTTACAATGAACTAGTGTTGATGTCTTGGTGACCAAATGTCTGCTTTCTACTCAATGGAACATCAATGGAACACATCTGGGACGCTATAGGGCTCCAGCTCCGGACGCATTAACCTACTGCCCATAATTTGTGGGAAGTACCTCACCTACGCATAGACATCTGGTGCCATGTACCTCCGAAAACCTAGAAAGGACTTTCCGAATCCATTAGAAGGAGAAATTTTACTACGTAGCTTCCAAAGGTAGCCCTTTACGTTGCCAAGCAGACAGTCACAACGTTACATCTCATGGGTGTATTAACTTTTCGTAGGACGTTGTTCTTCTAAATGTGAACAAATAAAATCAGCTTGTAAGATCAAGCGATGGTTAATATCACCTCGTAGCTAGACGTCAAAGGTGCCAATATTTTACTGCAATCAAGACAAGGCCGTGTGTATCATACATTCCAGCAGTAACTAATTTTTCACTGCCATCTTTTTTTTTCAGTCTATGAAGTCATTACCTTCCGAAAAGCAACGTCGTTCTGGTTAAGCTAAAATGCCATTTTGAACTTCCTTCAACGTGCCAATAGTCTTAAAACCTTGTATAAATGCTTGGATGCACTACTATGGCCCTGAAATCATACAAATTAAGAATATATTTATATTTAACGCAAGTTTCGACAGTTTTTGTGGCCAATCTCCGTGCCACTTACTCGCCATGATTCAGACTTTTCGCTTCATTGTCACGCACTTTATTTAAACGCTTTTACATCAGTCTAATTCAGTAATTTCGAGTAACTTTCAACTAGATTTCCAACATTGACAACTACATATGTATCACAGTGAGCTGTTCTTCTGGATTACATATTTCTAAAAGACCTGACATTTTAAAGTGCACAAGAGGTACTTT
The DNA here is from genome assembly GCF_023897955.1 of Schistocerca gregaria. NCBI lineage: Eukaryota > Metazoa > Arthropoda > Insecta > Orthoptera > Acrididae > Schistocerca > Schistocerca gregaria. The sequence goes on from NC_064922.1 coordinate 397,865,745, forward strand.
TCCCGAACAGCAGACTAAATTTATCCCACAAAGTTATCAATTTAACTAGCAGAAAGTTTGGATGGTTAAGGTAGTTCTTATGCTAATGCAGTTTTTTTTTCGTTACTCATAATTATTGGGTGCCTTTGTAAGAATGTCGCCTCGAATATTGAGCATTCCATGGGATATGAATCTGTGTATACCGGAGGTAAGATTTCGCACGTTGTGGCGTCTATTTCCGTTGTCTAAAAACCTAAAATGCCTCCAGCTGCAGTTTGCACATACTTATTGAATAACTCGATGCTGTGTTAACCAACTAGTCCCACTTCAAAGGCTTCTTGCATAGATGATCACATCCGTGATGCAACCTTGATTGGCGACCGAAATCAGGCAGACTAGAGTTTGATGTCCCGTCGACAGCGCGGTCACTAGCAACGGAACACAATCGCTGATTACGAAAGGATTAGAAAGAACATGTTACCTTCAAAGGTTCCATCGCGGTATTAGTCTGTAACGATTTTGTGAAATCACGGAAATCTAGGTGGCCAGACGGGGATCCGAACCGTCGTCCCTCCGAAAGCCAATCTGGAGTGCTAACCACTGCGTTATTCTGCTCGGGTCATGTCTGACTGTTTGAGCACTACTCTTTCCTTTTAAAGGGCACAATGGTTGAACTGCTATTTGTTTTCTGTTCTTTTCGTTATTAGGGACGTCTTTTTCTTGGTGGCCTGTAGTACACCAAAAACGCAACTTCCTGTAGAAAGGCCTGGGGCACGTACTGGTGTCTTGAATTACTTTATCTATACCCTTTTTAGCTGTTGTGTTCGTAAAAGAGTGGCACGTAATGTCATATATACAAATAAGCAATGCTCATTTCGTTTATCTAATTAACTCCCTTTTAGAGTGACAGTTAAGCTGACTTCTCCTCTCCTTTGTGGATATAAATCCGCTATTCTGTCGGGAATGAAAATAAGGCTGGAAGTAAGACAAAATTCCGATCTTTGCTACCTTATAAGAGTTTCGTTTAAAAATTTTTATTGAACTGAGTTCACCGATACAAATTAACTCTTTTTTTCGTCATTAGAATCCATTCTGCAGAAAATACCATTTTTAAATCACATTTGACTTCCTGTCTATCCTTTGGAGAATAAACGTGACATAAAATTAGTCGGAAGGAATTATTGGTTTCAGGCACGTATGCGTCGTAACCGGTTTCTGGTTGGCACTGTCGGCCTCGGAATCATTGTCAGACACTAATGGTCGAGAATCCTTCGCAATAAGACACGCCACCTTCTTATTTGTCTTCTGTCTTTATACCATCTAGTATTCTCAAAATACATACATAACTGAAACGTACGATTCTAAACGTGTTTCTTTCCAGTGGAAGATTCTGTTCGTGAAATTCGATATCAGAATTTAATCTTGCTATGTAATGCACTAACGCACTTCAGAATTCATCTTCCATACGTTGCAATAGCATGATTCCGTCACTGATATCGGCCGGACGCTGTGATCGAGCGGTTCTAGGCGCTTCAGTCCGGAACTGCGCTGCTGTTACGGTCGCAGGTACGAATCCTGCCTCGGGCACGAATGTGTGTGATGTACTTAGATTGGTTAGATTTACGTAGTTGTATGTCTAGGGGACTTAAGTCTCATAGTGCTTAGAGCCACTGATATCAAACCTAGGTATTTTCTGAAAGAGGTTGTTATTCCACCGCTCTGTGTTTTAAAACATTTTATTTCCACTGCTAGTTTCGGATTCTGTCCATTCTCAAGTGCATCTAAGAAACATGACACGCCACAATAAAAGAAAGGAGAGACACATGAAAGTCATATGGTTACAATGGACGCGGCGTTAAACTAGCATTGTAGTTACCTGTTGTAACAGATCTGGATACATCGTTGTTAAATCGTTAAAAGAACTGCGTGCCATGCCTATTTGGGGGGAACTTCGTCATCAACTGTCATCTTCTCAAATATGTGGTGCATGATATTAAAGTACTTTAGAGTACGGCAACATTACTACGCTATTTATTTGTCACATCATGTCACAAGCACCAAGAAAACAAACCTCGTAATATTTGCATAAAATCACACTATATACATTTGTTCATGTAACTGTTACATGTGCGTACCTGCGTAATTGTTAGCAAGTAGGCTACAGTACACTTGTTCGCCCAATGCTTGAATACTGCTCAGCAGTGTGGGATCCGCACCAGGTAGGGTTGATAGAAGAGATAGAGAAGATCCAACGGAGAGCAGCGCGCTTCGTTACAGGATCATTTAGTAATTGCGAAAGCGTTACGGAGATGATAGATAAACTCCAGTGGAAGACTCTGCAGGAGAGACGCTCAGTAGCTCGGTACGGGCTTTTGTTAAAGTTTCGAGAACATACCTTCACCGAAGAGTCAAGCAGTATATTGCTCCCTCCTACGTATATCTCGCGAAGAGACCATGAGGATAAAATCAGAGAGATTAGAGCCCACACAGAAGCATACCGACAATCCTTCTTTCCACGTACAATACGAGACTGGAATAGAAGGGAGAACCGATAGAGGTACTCAGGATACCCTCCGCCACACACCGTCAGGTGGCTTGCGGAGTACGGATGTAGATGTAGATGTAGAAGAGAATAAAAATACAAATACCTTCCAATATTATCGATACGTTTAGAGTATGTCGCTGTCTTATACTATCTGCTATGTGAGCGACACGGATACTTACAAAAAACAAATCGGTGTCACATACACGCTCCGGTACATAAGATTTTAGTACAACTGTCAAGAAGTATTACAAGCACACAACATAGATATTCGTGGCATATACGTTTGGTAGAATACTAATAGGTGAGAAATATAGTGTCCAAACTTCAAAACAGTATGTAAGTGTGTAAAGTAGAAGAATGTGTGGAGTTAAACCTAAGTGTTCACAAATATAGCACATCAAAACAAGGAGAACACACGTTATAATTAAAATACAAGAAAAAGAAACTTGGTAGGCCTCATATATATCAAATGTCCTCTCAGAAAATAATACAATTAAAATAGTAAAAGCGGATCAAACAGTCAACATGTACACAATGTTATGTATGATACACATTTTATACTGCACAGTATACGTCTACGGGCAGGTATGTGTAACTTCCTCCGGTCGCTGACAGCTCAGCACAAACCATCTCGCACAGTACAACTGTTCTTTGAAAATCTGTTAAGAAATTAAGAATTATTCTTGGAAACAGCATAAACTTATAAGTCGTGCAGGAAGCCTCCCACCTGGCAAATACTTTCATATTAAAAAACTAAACATTACTTCGTTTAGTATAATAAATATAAACCTGGTACAGAAGAGAAAAGATAAAAAGAAATACTGTGGATAGGATAAATATGTGAAAACATGAAGCCACACATCAACAGTTAAACGGCTCGCAGAGAGTATGGGGTATGAGCTGTAGAAAACATCAGGTTAAAAGAAAATAGACAAATACGTTATTGAGGTTTTATACGTTAACTCTTAACATGTGGCTGGTGAAGAGCACAGTGGACGAGATTTCAAATACTAAGTATAGTATAAGAATACTAGACTCAGAATCAACGAGGTTAAGATCAAAGACTTTGATCAGAGTTTTCTGTACACCTTCTGTCCTCTATCGCTGTTTGCTCATCAATAACATTATCAGGATGTTTACTTAAATGACTGCATATCTCATTCTCTTACAGTATATTCATTACTCTGCCCTTACTGATTTTGTGTAAAACATAAGGTGTTCTATTAATGAACCGTGGGGTAAGATTTTCAGCGTATAGGTGAGCCCTAAAACCGGATGCTTTATTGTCCCTAAGGGTAGTATAGGGCGACAATTATTGAACTGTATGAAGTAAAATCGTCATAACGTCTGAACGGTTTGCGTTAGGACGTTCAAAATGCACGGTTGGCCGTGGTACATAATGGGAATTAGTATGGTTTGTTTTAGCGACGAAGCTAACTTTCATTTGGATGGGTTCGTGAATAAACGAAACTGGTGAATTCGGGGGACTGAGAATCCGCATTTCGTGATCGAGAAGTCTCTTCACCCTCAAGGGGTAACTGTGTGTTATGCAACTCCCAGTCACGGAATAATCGATCTGTATTCCTTGATGACTACCGAATAGTACGTGAAGGTTTTGGAAGATAATTTCACTCCATTGTCCCAGTTGATCCTGATTTCGACAAGATGTGGTTCATGCAAGATGGAGGTCAGCCACATCGAAGCCAGATAGTGTTTTATGTCTTGGAGGAGCACTTTGGGGACCGCATTCTGTCTCTGGGGTACCCAGAGGACACTGGCATTGGCTTAGATTGGCCGCCATATTCTCCGGATCTGAATACATGCGACTCCTTTTTGTGGGACTATGTTAAAGACAATGTGTAAAGAAATAACTCCAAACCACTGCTGAGCTAAAAATAGCCATTCAGCAAGTCATCGACAGCATCGATGTTCCGACACTTCAGCGGATCATGCAGAATATCCCTGTTAAAACTGCGCCACATCATCGACAATGTTGCCAGGCATATCAAACATGTCATAACCTAAACCCTAATATTAGTAGTGATGTTTACACGTTAAATAAAGTGGGTGCACGCCCGATTTTCTGACTAACTTCCGTATTTTTTTCATATAGTTAAATAATTGTCACCCTGAATGTTCATGAAATTGTAAGTCGAAGATCCGCCCACTTTGTCCTTTGTAGAATCTATTACAATTAATTACGTATGTCATTGATAGTGGTAGGGAACGGTTAATAGTATGCAGGACGTTTTCTCGAAATAATAACCAATCCTATAGCTTTGCTGATTGGTCTGATATTATCCCAATATACGGTATCACTGCATATCTCGACTTCTCGTTTATATTTGCTCTCTCCAGTATGATTTCAGGTGGAAATGTGTTATTTTGTTGCGTTTTTTGGGTGAAATTTGTAAAAAATTTTGCTAAGGGGTATATTGTCCCTTGCTTTACCTCGAATCACTCACAGTTCTTTCTCTTCCTCTTGTTCACTAATATTCGCATCTTAATCAGCTTATCTGACATGGAATGGAAAGCCTACTTACGTGATTCCTCATGGCATTAAGTTTTGTGGATAATGGTGTTGGTTTTTGTTATACAGTTCGTGCTGAACTATTACCTATGATGCCTGTTCGTTTTTCTTAAGTCTAAGGAACTGAAACTATTCTCCTAGACGTGATACATTAATAGCGTAGTAATGTGATTGTCCTCGAAAGCACTTTCGTGTCATGCACCTTATAGTTGAGAAGATGAAAGCTGACAACCATGCTGTGCATAAATATTCGTAGATTGTGATTTTTAACTAACTGACAATCATGTACCTGCATCTGTTGCCAATATTATCTATCACGTTTGATTAAAGCTACATCGAATCTAGTAGAGTGACTTTCATAATTTCGCTTTCTTCTTCTGTCATGGTGAGTTTTTTCGATGTATTTAAGAATGGGTATGTCCGATAAAATAGTGAAAGTAAAATATTTTAAAATACAGCTTGGTTGAGTACTAACTTTTCAAATTTATTGAGGCTGTGGTGCCCACCTGAAAGAAAATGAATACTTTCCTTGGTGTTGTGTGTAGTGCATCCTACGTCTCATCTGCAATCTTCGATCAGTCCAGATGAACTCTTACCGCGTATGCAAAGGAGGATGTTACGAAACATCTAACATGGATAATTAAACGGTTATCAACTTATAATTATCATCCTTAAAAAGTAAAGCGGCAATTTTACTACTCGCGGTAACAAAGAGACCATGTAAACGACTGTGTTCGTGTTGGATAAGAGGGCGGATTACGCGACGGGATGATCTTTTAGCATCCAAGAATCGGGTTGTAGATGGAAAATCCACAACAATATCAAAATTTTTCGAGAAAGACAGAGACTGTGATGGAACATTTACTCCTTATAATAGGACACAAAACTGTCGATACAGATACTATTATGTTTAAATCCGTTACTGTTAAAGACACTCTACCTTGACACCAATATTTCTAAACTACGTTTATTCTCTTTAATATTTGGTATAATAACAAATACGCTGAAATAATATTTCGCCATTTCCATCTCGATACCCAGACACCATAGATGCGGGTGTCTGGTAAATGGATCATTAAGCATGTCCTCTGTGTAAAAATAAAATAAATGGTGCAGTGGGTAGTGTGCTGTTCTTTCCTTTAAATTTTAGTATTATCGTATTATCGAGTCTCTCCAGACATTTCTTTTTTTTTCGTTTGTTAATTCTGTATGATATGTTTATGATGGTTTTATGTGTCACTTGTTGAGAAACGTTGTTTAAGTCTAGTACTTTCGACCTGCTCGTTCCTTTCGTTTAGGAGGAAAAACGGGTGATTTCTTCGATTAGTAACAAACCATGGCAACATATTAAGGCTCAAAACTTGCAGTTTCGTTGTTACTCTTATTTAACGTGTGCCTGAGAACAACAAAACATATTACCAAGCTATAGCCAGCCGGGGTGGTCGAGCGGTTCTAGGCGCCACAATCTGGAACCGTGCGACCACTACGGTCGCAGATTCGAATCCTGCCTCGGGCATGGATGTGTGTGATGCCCTTAAGTTAGTTAGGTTCAAGTAATTCCAAGTTATAGGGGACTGATGACCTCAGAAGTTAAGTCCATAGTGCTCAGAGCCATTTGAACCATTTTTTAATGAACCTGTGGTATTGCGCCAACTGTGAAATACTTCAAAAATCTGGGACACAATATAGGCACTCAGCACTTTCCACTTACTTCCAGCTGTCCCAACAATGCTAGTAAGGGACCGATGACCGTAGCAGTCTGGTCCCTTTAATCCCCACAAACCAAACCAAACCAAACCAAACAATGCTAGTAGACTTTTTCTTGCCTCAGAGCTACGGCGGGCAGATATCGAGAGTTAGTGGTTGGTGTCTGTACGAAAAGACTAAACTGACACAGTGCGAGTACCTAAGAACTAGCTCCACTCTTTCAGTGCCGGCGAGCTGATGTGCAGCTCTGTTCACACAAGTGTAACTCGCAATAGCTCACTGTGAGTGAAGAACTCTCACGTGTTTACCTCTCTTTAAGGTCCTTCCTCGTAACACGTTCTTGATACAAATCGTTTTGTGTGGTGACGTGTCACAACCATGTGCGTGGTTGAATTCAATCTACCCAATCGACAACTGCTGTCTGTTTACCTCACTAGAGAGCACTGTGATACAAGCTTCACTTCCTTCTGAGATGTCATCTGATACTGTGATGTATAATACAACCGCAAGTTCGGGAATGTCTTTAATTATTCTATACATTGAAAGCTAACATCTCCAGCTGTGAAATGAGACCACAGGTGCCTCCTGTATCGATACAGATTTAACGTGTCGTATGTCGTATGTCGTGTTCCCCCTGATTCTCTCGAGCAGTGTAAGAGTATAATAGCGAAGTATTTAGGAAGGAAACTTGACTTAACGGCATTGCTAGTGCATTCTGTAACTGTACCACCGCACAGATTAAGCGACGCACAGTGTTCCAACCGGACCGCGCCGGCCCACGGCGGCCTGGCTGCCGGGCGGCGGTGGCGCCGCGACGGAGGGCGGCGGCGGTCGACGCGACCACCGAGGCGGCAGTGCGATCCCGCGCGGCTCACGTCCCGTACCGTACCGAACCGTACCGCCAACTCCGCTTGCGAGCGCGGCCGAGCCGGCGACCCGACTCTCCCGCGAGTTGTGTGCGATCGTGATCGTGCGTGTGAACGCGACCGGGCGCCTCAGCCTAAGCGCCACACGTGGTGCTCTTTGCTCTGTAGACCTCCGAATCCAGTAAATGGAGAGACGACCGTGAAGGATGTGAAATAGGCAGGTACGTAGCCCCAAATCATCTCATATGGAAAGTATTAAGAATAAAGTAACCAAGGAGAACGTTGTTGGAGTCGTACTTGTTGTCATGGTGAACAATACGATTTTGATAGATATCACATGACAAGATAACGTTCGTTATAACTAGATGCGTTTTCAGTCAAGTGTGAAATTTCATTAATACTGCGAAAATGTCAGCACGTTTGAGGGAAATGTTGTCGATACGGTCAGTGATATCGTTTTCCATATTTGTGGTGTCGAGATAAGTACGTAATGTGGTTGAAAGGGCACAGTTTCTTAGTGAAAACGCTGAAGAATGAAAGAAATGAGGACGTGACTCACGCTTGTAACTCTGAAGCGCATGCTACCATGATAGTATGATATCGGCCCGTTTATAAGAGGCTTGTTAATGGAGGTTAAAAGGCTGTTTACAAAGGATGCCATCATATTTCCAAGCCCGTTATACGAAGTTTACCTATTGATGATATTGTCGTACCCCAAAATATTTGACGAAGCAATGAAGCGCAAAACTATAAAATCAACGAATAGGTGTCTGCCTCTTTTTCTGGCGAGCTAGTCGTTGAAAGAGTGTACGTATCAATTAAAATATAGTTATTTCAACAATAACAGAATCAAAAATAATAAAAGTTCATCACAATGGTCATTTTTTTCGTGGTGTCATTTGCAGTAAGCTATGTTTACATATCTGTGCTCGATATAGTAAATTCGGTAAGTGGCTATCAACTATACACACCGATATCCTACTACACAAAGTTTAGATATCTACAGAAAAATTATGATTGGCTATTCCCTTTCAGTGGTTACTGCGTAAGTTTTTCCTTGAGAAATGGCTAATTCCGACCATTAACGGGTATTGCACCGCTGTGATGAGCATGGTTGTTAATTTTAAATTTATCATTATCTGTCTATGCTTTACAATTAGAAGAATTGGGCGTAACTTAGGAAACCAACATTTAGTTATAGCTGAAAGAGAGAGTATTCGATTTGGCTTCGTAGCCTGATACTTTTTAAAGTTTTATACGTACAGTAGCATATTTTAATGCCTGAGAGTGTAGAATGAGGTCACGGAAAACGCCATTCCAACGCTGCACTACCAAAGTTTTAAGTAACAACTAACATCTGTGAATTTATGACTGCTAAATCAAAAATAGAGAACTGCCGACACTCTTGGAGGTGACATCGTCATCGTCGTGTTTCCATTCTAGTCCCACTCCAGGCTTATGACACTTTCCACGTGTGTCTGTCCTCTTCGTACCTTTCTTCTATCTGGACTGTATCCTCCCTGACCCGCATTGTTCCTATATATTCCTCCACTTGGTATTGCCATCTCATCCTTCATCTTCATACGAGTCTTCTACCCTCAGTTTCCAGTGTACATGCCAAACTCTCCCTGGTCATTTTTCTTGAAGAATATTAACTCTCCAGCTTCTTCCACCATTTTGAATTAATTCTTCTTACATCATTACGTTTTATTTATTAGCCTATCCTTCAGTTTTCTGGTCCACAGTACGTAAGAACTTCATTTTTGCGGATTGCAGTCTTTTGTCGGCCTGCAGGGTCGATGAGCAGGTCTCTAGCCATATGTTATTATTAGGATACAGTATGGCTGAAAGTGAGTCTTTTGATCTAGGAGCTGTGGATACGAAAATTGCACCATATTGCCATATGCAAACATTTCTGCTGCAGGGCTTTAGTGAAACATTGTAAGTAATCAGGCATACCTTTAACTATGTTTCTCAAATGTGCATTTTATTTTACACCATCTAGTTTTCAATTACAAGCACATTGCAGACGGAAAAAACACTTTTACGAATTTTACACAAAATAAGAGCACCATTGCTGCCAAAATATGTGCTTACCAAATATGGTTCAATAATGATGATCGCATTGAAATGGACTTGTTTGAATCCGCACACACTCCTTACCTCCACAGCTTGGAACATACCTACATTTCGTTTTCTGCCCGATACCGTTAGAGCTCTTCCATTATTTTCACCTGTTGAAGCACAAGAACACATCTGTAATGAACTGCTTATCGACTGGCACCAATTGACCAATGAATTTAAATGTTGTCATATCATAAGGAAACAGTTAAGGATCAGAAAACCGATGATTACTAATGTACTCCGACAATAGTTATATAATAATGCAAGTAACGATCTTCCGTCGTATACGCTCTAGCATTAACGAACGCAAGATATTAGCGTAATCGAAATCATATCTAGTACCAGGAATTAAATGGGACCACTTTCAACAAGTACGTCGTTGCTTTGACTATGAGACAAGCATTTCCATACACAATTTTTACAACACACCTCGCCTTCTTTTTTAATACTGAAAGTTTGGTTAAATATCTTAGCACTTACTGGCTGTCATCGCGGGAACGTCGATGGATGTTTGTTTACCGCTTTTTCTGATGTTTCGCCAGCACCAGTGGCTGCCATTGAAGAAGATTCACCCTCAATTGCTCGTGCCTAACATGGAGGGTAACTGTCTTACAATACCAGCCACTAGTGCCGTTGAAATGTCGGAACAATCATTAAAAAAACTCATCTGAATGTTCTGATAGCAAAGGATACAGGCAACAACTTGACAAGTGGCCCTAAAAACCTTAACAGTATTGTTCGATTGAACCACAGAGAGCTGTCTGCTGTCGTTGATCAGTTCTTATAAGAAGGGTACCATGTCGCTAATGCAACTGCAATGTAATGTAACGTAAATCATGGCGTTGTTCCGTATAGCATGTCTCCTAGTAAGCGTGTAATATTCACACTCTTACCGGTTGTGTACGAAAAGGACATGCCACGACATGTCTATATGAGCAAACAGTGGCAACGACAATTACATGAACTTAAAAATTCCAAGGAAACGTAATGTACTTGTAAACACAGTAATTAAAATGACTCCTTAGAAATTGAATGAGCTGACAGACGAGATGAAATACGTCTGAAGAGGAACATATACTCTCGGAAGTAATCTTCAGCCAGTGAAATGGAGTGAGCGAAAGTATGATACAAGGTCATCACAGAAAAAGTTCTTTCAGAACTATGTCTACATCAGTACTCTGAAAGCCAACCTGACGGTGTTTCGTGTAGGTGACTCCTGATACGACTAAGTGATCCCCCTTCCGTGACCCGTTCGCGAATGACACGTGGATAGAATGACCCCCGGCAATCCACTGTACGAGCTCCAATATCTTGAATTTTCTTTTACTTCTCAGTATACGAGACGTATGACACAGGAAAAAATTAGTTTTCCTACACTTCCCGGAACACGCTCTTTCGATATTTCAGTAATAAAGCACTTCCTCTCTTGTAGCGTCTGCCACTGGAGTTTGCTAGGCATCTCTGTAAATCTCGTGCTTGGACTAAACGACCATGTGACAAGACTCACTGGTCTTCCTTCGATCTTCTTCTTCTCTTACATTAGCCCTACCTGGTGAGGGTCCCACAGTGATAAGCAGTACTCAATAATAGGTTGAACAAATGTTTTGCAAGTCACTTCTTTCTTGGATAGGCTACATTTCCTAAGGATTCTCCTCTAGCATCTAATTTTGCTACTATTTGTACTTATGGCCGCTCCGCATGGTCACTCCTAGATAGTTTACGCTAGATACACTCAGATGAAAAAGTCATGGGATACCTTCTAAAGGTGTGTAGGATCACTTTTTGCCCGATGTAGTGCAGCAACTCAACAAGACGTTGGAGGTCCATTGCAGAAATATTGCGCCATACTGCCTCTATAGCCGTACACAATTGTGAAATCGTAGCAGGTGCAAATTTTGTGCACGAACTGACGCCTCGATTATATCTCATATGTGTTCGACGGTATTTATGCCGCACGATCTGGGTGGTCAGATCATTAGCTTCTATGGTCCAGAATCTTCTTGAGACGAAACGCGAACCATTGTGGCCTTGTGGAATTGAACATTCTCATCTATAAAAATTCCTTCGTTGTTTGGGAACATGAAGGCTATAAATGGCAGAAAATTGTCATTTGCCGTCAATTATCGGTTCAGCAGGACCAATGGACTTAGTCCATTCACTGGAAACACAAGCCTAAGCATTATGGAACCACCGCCATCTTGCTCAGTGCCTTGTCCATGACTTCGTGGGTTCTGCGCCACACTCGAATCCTACCATCACCTCTTACTAACTTAAATCGGAACTCATTTGTCCAGGCCACAGTTGTCCTGTCGTCTAGGGTCCAACCTATACGACCACAAGCACAGCCAGGGCGCTGTCTGCGACGTCGCACTGTTAACAACGACACTGGTCAGTCATCTGCTGCCACAGCCCATGAACGCCAAACTTCGTCACACTGTCCTGACGAATATGTTTGTCGTCCGTCCCACGTTGAAATCTGCGGTTCTTTCACCAAGTGTTGCATGCATGTTAACACTGACAACTCTACCCAAACGCCGCTGCTTTCGGTCGGTAAGTAAATGCCGTCGGCACTGTGATGCCCTTGGTGAGAAGTAGTGCCAGAAATTTGCTACTCCCGGCACAGTTTTCACACTGTGAATTTCAGAATATTAAATTACCCAAAAATTTCCTATATGGAATGTCCAATGAGTCTAGTTCCAACCACCATTCCTCGTTCAGTCTGTTAATTCCCGTCGTACTGCTATAATCAAGACGGAAACCTTTATACGCCCGACTTACGTCACGTCACTGTACTGTTGTTAGCAATTTATCATCAGCGGTGTTATGAACATTATCTTAAATTTTTTTAAGCACAACGAGAACTGCCAGTCCCTATATCATTCATCAGTCTCTACAGGTCCTTTTCCTAATTGTTACAGTCATCTGGCGTTGTCATCCCCTCATAGACAACAACATCATCTGAGAATAGCTTAATGGAGCTTGTGGGTTCTTCTACTACAGCATTTATATACATTGTGAAGAGTATTGGACCTATAACACTTCGTTTAGGTTTTCCTGAAGTTACTTATACATCTGCCAATTATATTCTGTTACGAGAGACGTGTTATCTCTGTAACAAAGTTTTAAATCTAGTCGCAAATCTTGGGTTGATAGTCAGAAAGCTCGTAAGTTTTCTGTAAACGGCAATGCGTAAAGGTGTAAAATGCCTTCCTCAAGTCTCGCAACGCGGCACCAATCTGATCGCAGATGTCTACGGCACTGTGGACATCAGGACTGGAAATAGTGAGCACATTTTAGCAAGATCCGTATTTAAAAATCAACACAGACTCTGGAGAGAGATTTCCGTTCTCCAGAAATGTCATAACAGGTGAGCATAAAGCTAGTTCCACCATTCCAATAACGATTTACGTCAGCAGTATAAGTCTGTCATTATGTGCATATGTTATGCAACCCCTCATGGCCACGGGAATGACCTGCGCTTTTTTTCCAGTCGCTTTTTTCCCATCTTTGCCCGACCGACCTGTGATAAACCGCTACTTGTAGGGGAGCAAGTTCCCTCACATAAACTCGCTAGAATATTTCATGTATGTCATCTAGTCGTGATGCCTCTCTACTACTAAGTGATTGTTGATGCTCTTCTAATCCGTGATTGCCTATGTAAACCATTTTGATTTTATTACGAATACTGTATGGAGGGAAGATATCATGATCATCAGCGTTGAAACAAATTCGAAAGAACTAATTCTTTATTTCGGGCCTCTCTCTGTCACTTTCCGTTTCGGTGCCACTATGGTCCCTCAGTTACTGAATAAATTATTTTGATTCCCTTACTGATTTTAAGACAAAATTTTAGCTTCAAAGTCACTGGACGATTTTCTCATCTGTCTTCTTACTTTTTTTTTTGACCCAAGCTCCCATTTCCCTCGAATCTGTTACTTAACTCTCGTTGTTTATATAGCAAATTTCCAACACGGTTATTAACCCACGATGTGCTTTTCCCATGCTTAACGACCATGCTCTTTCTCTTGTGCCTTTGTACTGCATCAGAACAAGATCAACAAGGTCCAGTTAATTTAAGGGGTGGCCAGATTTCTTTCCTGTACCCCAATAGTCATCGTGCAGTGACAGTCATTTGAAAGTGAGCGAAAGTGTTGCAATTCATTGCGAATTGTGCAACGCAGGTGGTGCTTGGGGAACAGACCGGTATTCACCTACAAGCATGTCGGTAACAGCCTGAAAACTAGTTATAGTCGGCTGGCATACCGACCCTAGTATTTAATCCACCATGCTCGGAACATTCATTTCTCAGGGGTACTGAAGAATACTACTGAATTTTTTCCTTTTGTGCTCTGCTACTTTATCCTCGGCACTGAATATATGACGTTGACTACTCAGATACCGAACAGTTCGTATGTTTCAGCCTTGCCAAGCAAAAATATTTTCCTACTTTTCTTAAACTATCGTGTAATATCCGTAGTGATAGATGCTTCCACTGCCTTATGACTATTGATAGCCCGATTACTTTGATTCGAATGCTAAGAAGTCTTAGACGTTACCTTAATGAGCAGGATCCCTGACTGCTCGAAGTTAATTTTTGGCGACTTTCAGTATAATATCACACGAATCCTTGTCTCTTGCATCAGCTTTTAACGCATTCCGTTCCGTACCTGACAAGCTGAAAGAACCGCGTAATACAGTAATATGATCAGAACACCAATTCAAGAAATTGTGCTTGTTAACTTTGAATCGCTCTACCGCTACAGCTCCTGGCGTAAGCAGTCTATAAAAGCATCTCATTACCATTTTTGACCCACCTTTGAAGCTTAACTTCGCCCGGATTAATTCACGTTCGGAATTCATGACAACCTTACTAGATATTATTAAATACTTTTCTGCGATAAATACGCCGAAACTTTTTGCGTCTAACCTATTCTTAAGATAAAAATGCGACGAGGAAGTAACTAGATGGAGCAAGTGCAAGTATGAGACGTACTCAATACCAAAACCACTTGGATCGCGCAGGGCGGTCCACTTGTAAATTACATGACCCTTCTCTCTCTCTCTCTCTCTTTCTCTGCAATCGTTTTCTTATTTTATGAGGCCACATCAAGAGCCGTGTTTACGTGACAACGTCCCCATCTTCTCTCCAGGATACGTAGTGCAGGGGTTCGCGCGATGCCTGGATGCCTATTGTACTTGGTAGTGTGCCAGAACTTATCATGAAGATGTTGTTAACAGTGAATGTGGTAGTCACCATTTTTAACTCCTTGTGTAATGTTTAACGTTGTAAAATTTACGTTATCTTTTCCGAATTGAAGGTGTCTGTGTGTTGATTGTTCTTGTCGCTCCTGACATTGTAAAACTTCCACAGATTCAGCATTACCTCCAAGACCACAGATCCCTGTTCCAAAGGCGTTGTACTTCGATTCCTCGATCACCTTCCTCAGCTTGCACGCAATCTTCTTTAGGGGGTCTACAAACCTTACAACCGCACGGTAAGTGGCATAGATTACGTTCACATTGTGCACACGAATTATCACGTGTCCTTCCATTATGTATGCAGAGATATATTAGCGAGGAAGAAAGTACGTGGGTAAGGAAATAAGACATATGTACCTCTGAGGAGCAGTTTCATTTTCTTCAATTACATGTTTCTTAGGCTATATGTACGTACGATTTTTGTCGTTATTTGAACACTTCTTGAATAAAGGAACAACTAGAGAACCCTGTTAATTCTGTGCAAGCACCACACGCATTAGTTACTATCTTTTTAAACCTGCTATCGTAACCACCAGCTATTATCTCTGTTACATGAGGTCATTAAATAAAAACAATGGTTTTGGATTTTGATTATGTCTATAGGCGTCTTCAACTTGCAACGAATTCTCATTTTTGAGAGTCGTGCCTCCCAGGACTAAAAGAGTAGGTACGACTGGAATTCTATCACCAGTAACATTATCGACAATGAGGAGCAAGATTCATAATTTCCGAAATGTGATGTGACTGATGCATATTTACAATGTTTCCAAAAGATCAAGTGATGCTTGCGAGTTTCTAATTTTCGTAACTCTGTTGACATTTTCAATTTCTGTTGACCTGCTTTTTTTTCTTTCCATTTAATAAGTAGATGAGTGTTAATGGAAATTTCTACACCTGATTTCATATCTGCTGGTGTTTGAACGGCACCTCTGGCACCTATCTGATGTCAGTGTTCATATTTTTGTTAGAATTAATCGTTGCAACATCTACATCATAGTCCCCACGCCACATAGGGATGTGTGGCGGAGGTTACAAGTGATATCACTAACTCCTCAACCCCCATCCTCCATCTCCCACCCATCACGTGCAGACATTCACTTTTCCACCAAGTGAATGGCACGCGAATGTCTGTCGGTAAGCCTCTGTATTTGATCTAATTTTTTGGGTTTTCTAGTCGTAGTCATTTGGTGAGATGTGTGTAGGAGGAATTAATATGTTGTCCGATTCATCCCGGAAAGTGCTCTCTCAAAATTTGGGTACTGGACCTCTCCGTGATGTACAACACCTTTCTTGTAGCGTCTGCCACTGGATTTTGTTGAGGATATCTGTAACGATCTCACACGGACTAAACGATCTTGTGACGAAAAGCGCCGCTCATCGTTGATTCTTCCTTATCTCTTCCCTCGGTCTTAATTCGTAAGGGTCACAGAATAATGAACAATACTCAAGAATGGGTCGAACAAGCGCATTTTCACCCACCTTTTTCGTGTATGAGTAACATTCTATTAAGAGTCTTCCTATGAATATGTATACTTGGCTACAGTATTCTAATACCCTGCGCACTATTTCGAGGAGAGCTATATCTGCTTACATTTCGTTCGCATGTATTTTAGACATGTTGTCTGTGTAGATTACAACGGTATCTGAAGATATTATTAGCACTTTGTGGCTTTTTACTCGAGTGTTTGTTTCCCAAGACTTAGAAAGAATTCATTGCATCACTGCGAAATGATTGCAGAGATTTTAACATCAGTGTAATTTTACAATTCTAGCAGCGATGATCGGTTTCGTTCAAGTATTGAAACTCTGTTGGTCCTGGTAAACGTATAGCACTCTCACATTCAGCTGCTGTGTACAAATTTGCGTTAGCCACATCACTCAAGTTAATCCTTAATCTGTAACTAATATGACGTGATGATGTTAATTAGTGGAACAATAATGAAATAAACCCTTTAGCAGTAACAGAAGTCGGACATTACACTGTGAGAGGCATTCGGCAATTCATTTGTTTAGAGAGACTGGGATGGCAGTGAGAATTTTGATCGAGGAGGAAGGCGTGCCAGGGTAATGGGCGTAGGTTTGTGATCCACTGGGTACAGGCACATGCCTAGCAAGCGGGAAACCCGGTTTCGATTAGCGGCCATGTCACACATTTTGTCACACCGCTTCAGTCTACGAAAATGTGCAAAAAATAATATCTGAACGAGATCAACATAGTCCCTGAAACAGTGTCACTTCATTTCCAATGATGATGTTTGCGTTCATAGTAAAAAATTAACAAAACTTACTATACGAGCCGTTAGCGCGATCTTGTCTAAATAACCAAGGAAAATAGAAGAAAAGAAACTCCATAGACAGCAAATAGGGATACAGCTAAGGGTGGAATCAACTTACTTCAGGAGAACAAAAAATAAAGTAGATGAGCTGATAATGTGTTTAGATGATCTCAAAAATATGAATGATATTGATAAACTTCTTCTGCCTGAGAGCCATTTAACTGTGGGGATGGAAAATGTCAGTATACATGGGTATAATTTAGCATCTTACACTTGGAGATCTTATATACTCGTAGATAAAGAAGGAGTTGGCACTTTCATGAAACAAGGGTATAAATACAGAACAGTTTAAGTAAGCACATTTTGTGTTGATTATCACTTTGACGTTTGTGCATGTGAACTACAGCTAGATAATGTTGCTTTGATATTAGCAACAGTGTACAAGGCTCCACTAAGAGACTGAGAGCTATTCATAAAAATGTTTGACTCCCTATTATGCTGTCTGTCAGACAAAAAGAAGTTATTAATCTGCAGTGATTTCAATGTTAACTTTCTAAGCAATTCTGATAAGAAAAGTGAACTAGAAGTGTTGTTAACAACATATAACTTAGAATCAGTGATCAGTTTCCCTACACGTTTAGCTCAGGACAGTAGTCCTCTAAAGGATAACTTATTTGTACGGCAAAAGGATGTAGAACAAACACATGCTTCTCCTGTGCTAAATGGATTATCTGTCCATGATGCACAACTGATTAACTTGCAAAACTTAACAGGGTGTACACTTCAGAAACCATTAAGTAAAAGTGTGAGGGTGCTCAACCCGGTATCTACAGACAAGTTCAGAGAAAGTTTAGGAAATGTAAACTGGGAAGATGTATATAATCAGCCAAATGATAATGATAAATGCTGCATATTTCCTGGTAAATTTATATCCCTTTTTTGAACATTGTTTTCCAAAGAAAATTACTAAATGCAACACCACAAATTTCTCAATGAAAACTTGGATTACTACAGGTCTTACAGTGTCTTCAGAAAGAAAAAGAAAACTGTATGAGACAGCAAGAACTAGTAAAGATCCAGGTGTAGTTTTACACTATAAAAATTATTGTAACATACTTAGAAAAGTTGTAAGGAAATCAAGAAATGTGTGTGTTAGAGAAGAAATTAACAACTCCAGCAATAAAATCAAATCAATATGAAAAGGTTTTAGAAGGGAGACAGGAAAAGTAACTTCTGTTGTAGGTAGTATTACTGTCAATGAGAATGAGACCCTCTTAACCAACAGTACTCTGGTAGCCAAAGTATTTAACAATCACTTCCTAAGCGTAGGAGAAAAAATTGGTGAGAATAGTTGAAAAGAAAAAGCCAGGCAGTACATGGAAGAGTCAGTTTTGAAAAATTTTAGTCAGATTAAGCTCCATCTAACAACCTCTTGTGAAATAAGGAAAATTATTTAATTTCTGAAAAATAAATGTTCTGTTGGAGTAGATGACATATCTAACAAGTTATTAAAACAATGTGGACCAATTAAAGATGATGTTTTGAGTCAATGTGTAATGCATCACTGACTCAGGGTATTTTTCCAGACAGGTTAAGATATACCATTGTCAGGCCTCTCTACAAAAAGGGGAAAACCACAGATGTCAACATTTACCAGCCAGTATCCTTGCTGACAGGATTTTCAGAAACCTTTGTCAAAGTAATGTACTGAAGAGTGGTTAGCCATCTCAACAGAAATGAGGTACTTTGTAAATCACAGTTCGGATTTCAGAAATGCTGTTCCACTGAGACAGCATTATACAATTTCGCTGCCCACATGATAGAGTCTTTAAATTGTAAAATGTCACCAGTAGGAATATTCTGTGACTTATGCAAATAATTTTATTGTGTGAACCATGACGTTATGTTAGAGAAATTACAATTCTATGGTATAAATGGAACGGCATATGAGTGGTTTAACTCATATCTACAGAACAGGAAGCAAAAAGTCTCTCTGTATGTTTCAAGTGATTCAAAGGTGTTTCCCACTTCATATAACTTGAGTGAAATTACGTAAGGGTTCCAGAAGGTTCGATCATGGGTCCCCTCCTGTTCTTGATGTATATTAATGACCTCCCTTCTCATGTGAAACAAGATGCTGAACTGACATTGGTTGCTTATGATACAGGCATAATTATTAATCCAGTAAAAGAAATTCTGATAGGAAACGACACAAATAAGGTCTTTCGAAAAGTTATTAATTGGTTTTCTGCGAATGGGCTTGCTCAGAACTTTAAAAATCATAGTACATCCAAGTTTCTGCTGCATAAAGTATAATTCCTTCAATAAACATAACACATCAAAAGAAGTCAGTAGCCAGGGTAGCACATACTAAGTTTTTGGGCGCACATATAGATGAGAATCTTAACTGGAAAATTCATATTTTGGATCTCCTAAAGCGACTAGGTTCAGCAACTTTTGCAATCAGAATAATTGTCAATTTTGAGGATGTAGAAATTAGTAAGCTAACATAATTTTCATACTTCCACTCTCTGATGTCATAAGGAATAATATTCTGGGGCAACTCAACACTTAGGCAAAAGGTATTCACTGCTCAAAAGAAAGTAGTTAGAATAATGTGTGAGGTTCATAGTCGCACATGCTGTAGGCATCTCTTTAAAAGGTTAGGAATTCTTAAAACTACTTCACAGTACAATTACTCAGTATTGAAATTTTTTTTCAACAACATGGACCAGTTTAAAATCAACAGCGACATTCATGATTACAATACCAGAGAAAAGAAAGACCTACACTATTCTTTACTTAATCTATCTTTGGCACAGAAAGGGGTAAAATATGGTGCTAGAAAACTTTTTGATAAATTACCAGATGAAATAAAATGTCTGCCAGACAGCAGTAATAGTTTCAAAAACAAATTGAAATCATACCTCCTTGACAACTCCTTCTTGATTATCAGTAAATAAATCTGGAGATATAATATATGCATTTTGTGCCATATAAGGGAATGGGAAAGATAATAGAAATATTTAGTTATAACACTTTTAATGTAAACAAAAAATAAAACAAAAACTACTTGTTTCCTGTGAGCATTTCTTGTGCATTTGACAGCATAACGGTTTTTCCATGCTGTTGTTCAACGGAACACGTAACTAACTAACTAACACATATGAGGATTGTCTGTTGATAAAATTGTCTACAATGAAGCATTTTTCTCATCTTGTTGCGTAGTATTCTTGTCGAACGATTCAAGCAATTCGCAATATCATTGAGGAAAAAAAATAGTGCTCTAGGAATTCAGCCGTTAACAGAGATTAAGACGAATTTAATATTACTCCTCCTTATCCACGAGAGATGAGTGATGTAATTTGTTATAGATGTGATGATACTGATGAATATGCGAACTTACTGTCGTGACGGTTGCCTAGTAAAAGTTATTCATTAAAGCTTTCCTCCAGCCGGTGAGTGTTTTGTATCCATCTTGTGGATGAATGAGATAAGTATTTATGTTGTTTTCTGCTCTTGGTGCCAGAACCGATCAACTTTTCTACGTCTGATTAACACGAAAGGGGACCACGTTCAACTGTATAATAAGCCAGCAACTCTTCAGCCAGAGTGAAGACATTGTGTGCTGTTGAAATAGTGGGAATTGTACTTTAACATCTCACTTCTCTTTTCCAGCCAAATAGGTGGTGGGATTTCTATAACCGCGCAAGCTGTCCACTTACTCCATGGGCTATATGTCTTGACGTATAACTGGGCAACTGATCTTTGACGCTGAACTGCCTCACTGCGCGGTGACACAGTTCATCCAAATTGATCAACTCATTATAAAAGTCTGTCATACAAAATAATCTAGATTGATACACCATGATTTTCGATATACGCTATATGATTAAATGTTGGTTGTCGTCCTCTGAGAAAAACATTTTTGACTCCACATTCTCCTCTACTGATAATGGCACTGAGCACTATGGGTCTGAACATCTATGGTCATCAGTCCCCTAGAACTTAGAACTACTTAAACCTAACTAAGCTCTACTAATAGCCAAAACACATTATCCACAGTTTTTCGTTGGGCTGTGCACATCTTAAGGCATTACTATAATCAAGACGAACGTAAGAACACGGAAACTGCTCGACAAGTAAGAACACAGAAACTGCTTAACAACTGTCACCAAGCTCCTCGTTTATTATTGGACTGGTAACTGCTTAAAAACGTCGTAAATCGAACAATCTTGCCAGTTATTTCTCTATGTAGGTAACAGAGTTCGAGGCACGTCCTGATGCATGTTGAAGATCTCGTTTCGCTCGCTCTATAGCCGAAAGAAAAGGCGCTAAAAACTGTGCCTAATAACGTGGGCCACGCACTGCACTTAGGAATGGCAAGATCACTATCGAAAAAGCAGAAGCTCATATTAGTTAAGTACGATATTTCCTTTCGAGAGGAAACATCACAGTATTTACCGTAATTTATTTGACAAGAACACTAGTGAGCTTGATCATGTCTTCTACATCTACATCTACATTTATACTCCGCAAGCCACCCAACGGTGTGTGGCGGAGGGCCCTTTACGTGCCACTGTCATTACCTCCCTTTTTTGTTCCAGTCGCGTATGGTTCGCGGGAAGAAAGACTGTCTGAAAGCCTCCGTGCGCGCTCTAATCTCTCTAATTTTACATTCCTGATACCCTCGGGAGGTATAAGTAGGGGAAGCAATATATTCGATACCTCATCCAGAAACGCACCCTCTCGAAACCTGGCGAGCAAGCTACACCGCGATGCAGAGCGCTTTTCTTGCCGAGTCTGCCTCTTGAGTTTGCTAAACATCTCCGTAACGCTACCACGCGTACCAAATAACCCTGTGACGAAGCACGCCGCTTTTCTTTGGATCTTCTCTATCTCCTCGTCAACCCGACCTGGTACAGATCCCACACTGATGAGCAATACTCAAGTATAGGTCTAACGAGTGTTGATTGACAACATTTTCTAAGGACTCTCCCAATGAATCTCAACCTGACACGCTCCTTACCAAAAATTAATTTTATATGATCATTCCACTTCAAATCGTTCCGTACGCATACTCCCAGATATTTTCCAGAAGTAACTGCTACCAGTGTTTGGTCCGCTATCATATAATCATACAATAAAGGATCCTTCTTTCTATGTATTTGCAATACATTACATTTTTCTATGTTAAGAGTCCTTTCCCACTTCCTGCAACAAGTGCCTATCCGCTGCAGATCTTCCTGCATTTCGCTACAGTCTTCTAATGCTGCAACTTCTCTGTATACTACAGCATCATCCGCGAAAAGCCACATGGAACTTCCGACACTATCTACTAGGTCATTTATATATATTGTGAAAAGCAATGGTCCATAACACTCCCCTGTGGCACGTCATAGGTTACTTTAACGTCTGTAGACGTCTCTCCATTGATAACAACATGCTGTGTCCTGTGTGCTAAAAACTCTTCAATCCAGCCACACCGCTGGTCTGATATTCCGTAGGCTCTTACTTTATCAGGCGACAGAGCGGAACTTTAGCGAACGCCTTCCGGAAGTCTAGGAAAATAGCATCCACCTGGGAGCCTGTATCTAATATTTTCTGGGTCTCATGAACAATTAAAGCGACTTGGGTCTCACACGATCGCTGTTTCCGAAATCCATGCTGATTCCTACAGAGTAGATTCCGGGTTTCCAAAAACGACATGATACTCGAGCAAGAAACATGTTCTAAAATTCTACAACAGATCGACGTGAGAGATATAGGTCTATAGTTTTGCGCATCTGCTCGACGAAACTTCTTGAAGTCTCGGACTGCCTGTGCTCTTTTCCAATCATTTGGAACCTTCCGTTCCTCTAGAGACTACCGGTACACGGCTGTTAGTAGGGGGGCAAGTTCTTTCGCGTACTCTGTGTAGAATCGAATTGGTATCCCGTCAGGTCCGGTGGACTTTCCTCTGTTGAGTGATTACAATTGCTTTTCTATTCCTTTGACACTTATTTCGATGTCAGCCATCTTTTGGGTTTGTGCGAGGATTTAGAGAAGGAACTGCAGTGCGATCTTCCTCTGTGAAACAGCTTTGGAAAAAGGTGTTTAGCATTTCAGCTTTACTCGTGTCATCTTCTGTTTCAATGCCATTATCATCCCGGAGTAAGAATAAATACAAATAATTAAGTAAACAGACAATATGACTGAATCTGTCTGTTTAGATGTGTACTGGGTAAGCCGTGAAACCAACTTAAATACTGATTAAGGTGGCCATTTGAACACTCCTCATGCTAACCAACGGCCATGTCATCCTACGTCTGCATTGTGCTCAGCAAAAAGTGATGTGTGGTGCTCCCAGACGTTACTATCGGCTTTTGCAAATCGGAACGACTATTTCATCTTAAAATTTTCAAATATGTGTGAATTACTGAGGGACGAAACTGCTGAGGTCATCGGTCCTTAGACTTACACACTACTTAAACTAATCTAACATTTGCTAAGAATAAGACGCTCACCCATGTCCGCGGGAGCACTAGACGAACCTCTGGGAGGAGGGGGGCGGGGGGGGGGGCGGAAGCAAGAATCGGTGACAGCTTTTTCACCTTAGTCTCCATCAGTTGTCCTCATGATGTTGAAGCCACCCCAGTTCAGTCCTTGACGCTGCCAGGAATCCAACCTGTTGTTAGTAAGAGGCTCTGTGCATTCCGCCTCAGAGGTGATGAAAATGAGTATTAAACTGAAATCAGTTCTGTAAGCGGCACTTTTCTCCTTGAATAATTTCAATGTGTTTATTACCGATTCCTTCTCCACATATGCTAAAAGTTTCTCTAAGCAAATCTCTGACGATTGAAGGTTAAACCCGCAATTGATTCTATTCACGAAGTTGCACAAAGGTGTGACTAGGAATTCCGCCTACCTCCAATGAATTACCTGCAGCCTTTCACAGATATTCTCGGAGTACTGGGAACAGGAATCCAATATGTGGCCACTTAGTTTGAGGAGCTGCCGCGGTGTGTGTGCTGTTAATTTCCGGCTCACACTTATCTGAGGCTCGCTCACCGGCTCTTCGCCAACTCGCAGCGGCGTCGGCAGTGAATTCTCTTTGCCGAAGTTGCAGCAGCGTTATACCGAACTGCGCAACTACGTTAAACCCATTACACCGCTTTCCTCGCATATACCAACAAACTCGATCGCTTCTTCTTGCTGAGTGAATATACCGCATTTGGTTCCTTCCTAAATTAGCCTAAATCTTCGAGCGAACTTCGCTCCAGAGATTCAGTGCTATTTAAACACGTTCAGATATCTGCACCGAAATGCTCATTACACTGAATGCTATGAATAAATGTCCAATAAGCATGCATTTTCTTGTCGTTCGTTGGTAAATAACACAACATCATATACTAGGATCAATGTGAATAAGAATATCAATTGGTGTCACTACAATCAATACCTGATACGAGATGACTATCTCAACAGAGCCTTCGTCGGGATCACAGTGGCCTAACATCTCAAACGCTATACTACAAACACAATCCAGACTACACCTTTTGAAATGGGTTTTTCGATGTATGTGACGTGTAGATACCGAATTCAGGAGCGAGTGAGGTGGCGCACTGGTTAGCACACTGGACACACATTGGGGAGTACGACGGTTCAGACCCGGGTCCTGCCGTCCTGATTTAGGTTTCTCGTGATTCCCCTTAAATAGCTTCAGGTAAATGCCGAGATGGTTCTTATTAAATGGCACGTCCGAGCCCCTTCTCCATCCTTCCCTATTGCGACGGGACCGATGACCTCTCTGTTTGGTCCCCTCCCCCAAATCAACTAACCAACCAAATTTCACAATCATATTGAACAACGCGGGAAAACAATTTACAGCAGTGATAGTAAAAAAAAAATTGTCCTGCTATGTACAAAGAAGATATTGCGAGTATTTACACTAATATTATATTCCAAACAATAAGTTACTGGAATTTAAATGTTGTCGAAATCCTTCCTCACTCATCAAACACCGCAGTCGTCCACAAAGGACACCCAGAAACTCTACCACGTTCAACAATTTTCATCTGTGTGTTCGCTATTATCAGCACTGGTCGATTGTAATTTCAGACCCGGGTCCTGCCGTCCTGATTTAGGTTTCTCGTGATTCCCCTTAAATAGCTTCAGGTAAATGCCGAGATGGTTCTTATTAAATGGCACGTCCGAGCCCCTTCTCCATCCTTCCCTATTGCGACGGGACCGATGACCTCTCTGTTTGGTCCCCTCCCCCAAATCAACTAACCAACCAAATTTCACAATCATATTGAACAACGCGGGAAAACAATTTACAGCAGTGATAGTAAAAAAAAAATTGTCCTGCTATGTACAAAGAAGATATTGCGAGTATTTACACTAATATTATATTCCAAACAATAAGTTACTGGAATTTAAATGTTGTCGAAATCCTTCCTCACTCATCAAACACCGCAGTCGTCCACAAAGGACACCCAGAAACTCTACCACGTTCAACAATTTTCATCTGTGTGTTCGCTATTATCAGCACTGGTCGATTGTAATTTCTTACAATGCAGCTCAGTAATGGACATTATAAATTCGTTCAAAAAGTGAGACCCTTAGCAATAAATTTTACTTTTTGTTTTTCTGTAGCCTGAGGCACACCAGCGTTCAGTAACGTGTTATGGAGCTTCTAGAATATAAGTCCGTAATTTATTTTCTCCATTATAGGAAACTGTATTTAGTTACCACTGTTTCCAAAAAAATTAACTAGACATTCGCAATAGTTTTGAGAATGAGAACGTGGCACAAATAGAATGTATTATTTTTATTACCTTCGAAACTGGCCAGTTTCAACTGTGGGTCATTTTCAAACACATATCCACCTACACTAGCGATATAATTGTAGTATCCTCGTTGCCACTGTAGATTCTTGTACCATAGGAATCAAGAAAGAGGATGTTGCTTGGTGGACAATATCATCTTTGTACAACACAACTGCACACATGTATTAACAGGGTCCTGTATTTACAAGAGCAGGAAGCTACTTATCTTAAACAGAGTCTATGACTTAAGATACGGGCTCTTCAATATTAGTCCACGTTAGCCTCGCTGCTGGTGAAGTAAAAGTCCCGCAGTAAACACTAGTTGCTGTCCACTCTCGTAGCGAGTGATGTGGCTTGACAGACGCCTGAGGCGGATACTGTCTCAGACTAAGCCCATCGGCCATCGGCGGCGTTCTAAGTACTTGTGGTTGAGAGGGCGTTAAGTGCACATTGCTTATGAGTCTACCTTTGACCTCTCTCCTGATAGGTGCTCTTGATCCAGCGCCTACTATCGATCTTCTTGTTACATCTCTGCCGACCGGTGCGCTAGCGACAGCTTACGGCAGCACAGTAATAGGATGTGGAAGGGAGCTGGAAGCTTAAGATATGAAGCTGAAAATGACCAATGGTTGCAACAGGCCACTTGCACGGACAATAAAAGGAATATAGCTTACGTTGATAACGTTTCGCATTCTCAAAACACGTTGTGGCCATGGACACCCACAAACATAAATTTTTAAACTTTCTAATAGTACACATACACAACGAAGTGTTGATAGTAACTTATTAGGAAAAAAGAATGCTCTTTAGTTTCAGGTATGTGGCAGAAGAGTTTCACCATAAAGGCGATAAAACGCAGTAGAAACCTAGAACAAAGTCTTTAAATAGGAAATTTCAACGTTTGCTATATTGTTTACTGTACCGATATTAACACTGTGTCAGTAACATGTAATTTCTTCTAGACTGTGATAAAGGCATGCTAATATTGCTCTATACAAGTGCAGTACACTCACTCCATGCCCTGCCTTGCTATTCAAGACGTAAAATGAGCTGAAAGTTTAGGAGCCGTGAGTGACTCAAACTCTGCAGGAGAGGAAGGATTGGAAAACAGAGTTACAAGAGAACAATTAGTCAGAAGTTAAAGAAATCATGTAAATAAAAAGAAATCAGCTAGTAACAGGGAATAGGCCGCTGAAGAATCATAAGAGGTGCAGGTATACTTGGAAAAGGCAGGGGGCTACGGGAACAGCCCACCTGGACATTATCGAGATCAGATAGAGATTCTAAAATGAGGTTTTGGATTGCAAGTACCCTGGAACAGATATAGGCTCAATCAAGAGTGTTTTATTGATGAATGGTAGAGTGCAGTTTAAGATAATCATCCATAAGATACAATAGTGAAAATCTGTAGAATGGCGAGACGTATTGGAAATTCTCTAAGGCTGCAGAAACAACGATAATGAATGCAATGCTAGACAGGTCAGATGAAGTAAATAGGGCATGAAGAGAAGCCTAGCAGAATGCCTGTGGTAAGAATATAAAGAAATGGGAAAAGAAATCGTTCTCGGAAGGACTGATTCAACAAATAGGAAAGCCAAAAATATCCTCTGAAATTAAAATGAAAGGTGTCCAACTTAAGAGAGAAAGAGAAACGGCACTGTTAAATACGGAGAAGAGAGCGTGTAGGTGGGAAAATACACATAAGGCCTCTACATTGGCGTGGAAATGTCTGGTAGCAAGATAGTAGCTACGGAATTCTTATGGATCGAGTATTGAAGTCGATCGAACAGAGTTCTGGAAGAATTGTGATCTAATAAGGCAAAATGTATTGAAACTGTAACTGGCCAGCAGGCCTACCAGAAATATTTACCGGTGCTTAACAGGGAAACTACACTGACGCGCCAGAGAATCTGGTATAGGCAAGTGTATTCAGATACACAAGTACCTGTTTGTAAAAAGGCGGAATACAGCGCTGCAGAAGACAACTGTCTGGCGCAATTGCTAGATAGCATACTGATGCTACAATTCAGGTTTCCTAGATTGAAGTGAGTTTGAACGTGGTGTTACAGTCGGCGCACGAGCGATGGAAAACAACATCTCCGAGGTAGCGATGAATGGCGATTTTCCCGTACGACCGTTTCACGTGTGTACCGTGACTATCAGGAATCCGGTAAAACCTAAAATCTCCGACATCTCTGCAAGAACGGGACCAACGGCGACGGAAGAGAATCGTTCTACGTGACAGAAGTGCAACACTTCCGCAAATTGCAGCAGATTCAAGTGCTTGACCATCAACAAGTGTCAGCGTACGAACCATGTAACGAAACACCATCAATATGACTTACCGACCCAAGGCATACTTTTGTACCCTTGAGTATTTCACAACACAAAGCTTCACGCTTCGCCTGGACCCGTCAACACCGACATTGGAGTGCTGATGACCGGATACAAGTTGCCTGGTAGGACGAGTCTCGTTTCAAATTGTATCGAGCAAATGGACGTGTACTCATATGGAGACAACCTCATCAATCCATGGACCCAGCATGTTGGCAGGGGACTGAGCAAGCTGGTGGAGGCTCTGTAATGGCGTGGGGTGCGTGTAGTTGGAGTGGTATGAGACCCCAGATACGTCTAGATACGACTCTGACAGATGACAAGTACGTAAGCATCCTATCTCATCACATGCATCCATTGATTTCCATTCTGCATTCAGATGGAATTGGGCAATTACATCAGGACAATGTGACACCTCACACGTCCAGAATTGCTTCAGAGTAGCTCCAGGAACACTCTTCTGAGTTTAAACTCTTCCGCTGGCCATCAAACTCCCCAGATGTGAACGTTATTGACCGTATCTGGGTTGTTTGCAACGTGCTGTTGAGAGGAGATCCTAATCCCGTCTTATTCTTACGGGTTTATGGACAGCTCTGCATGGTTAATGATGTCAAATCCCTCCAGCATTACTTCAAACATCATTCGAGTCCGTGCCAATTCGTGTTGTGGCACTTTTGTGTGTTGGTGGGGACCCTACACGATGTCAGACAGGTGTACCTGTAGCTTTGGCTCTTTGTGTAGCTACGACGGCGAGTGTAAGGCTGGGTTCAGATACGACCAAGCACATAAGGTGAGCAATTCGACAACTTTATTTACAAGAAATACCGATCACAATTAAAACATTAGCAAATCCTTGGTGTGGCCAAAAAATTAAATGGCGCCAGAAAGGATCTAGAAACAACACAATAAACTTGGATATATCGAAAACGGGTTAGATTGAACTGTAGTTTCACTGTGCGAATGACGGTTGGTACCAGCCACTCACACATCGTAGCAAGTGATAGCCGATAGGCCAAATACACTGTCCGCGATGGAACCAGACGCATTTACTTCGCGCGACCGTCCCCACGCAGACCCAAAGCACACCCCAGTCGTCCGCTACGTCGTAGCTGCTTAGTCGGCCCAGACCATAGGAGCCATCATCTAGTTGTTACTGCACAGGCCAGAAATATACCCCCACTGTCGCCAGCGTGCCGCTGTCTACTCCCCAAGGAAGAGATACGGCCATTTGGGGTTGGGCCACTTGTACGTAGTAAGATTTGCAGGAAGTGACACTTGCACTGAGCGACGCGCTCTTGCCGGGCTAACCGGCTTTCTGTTGGTACAGGCGCACCAATAAATCCAGCATCCCATCCTAGCTCCTGGTGCGATCTGCCTCGCGCTCACACTATTGGAATGGGCAACCACATATCGCTTCACGGTGGCAAAATTTCACACACATTTTTTAAAAATTCAATATCTCTTTAATCTTAATAGGGCCAGCTAAGTAACAAATATCGTATTTCTTACGATTGCTGCTGCCTTAGGATGGCTGCTGTTTTAGGGCGAAATCTAAATTGACTAATTTATATTTCGTTACCACTTTATTTAAAAGTTAAACACAAAAGCACAGAATGTTAATAAATATTACCTATCCTTTTCACTAAAGGATCAATGTTTGGTGCCATTTTTCGATTAATGCATATTCGAAGACAAAATCTTAAGTTGAAATCTGACAACGAGCTTCTGTGGGTGGATTTAGATCGCTTCATTGCAAAAAAATGTAGCTTGTATATGTAAAGCAAAGCATTGGTGTAATCGTAGCTGCAGACTTATAAAGTCGTGAAATTTTACATTGAGGGAACAGAAGTCAAACATACTAATTTTTCTATGGCACAAATACATAGTAGGTGTATAATTTGTAATTGTAGCCGAGTTTCCACACTTCCAACATAACCAGGAAATCAATGAAACTGTACAGCTTTTTGAAACCTGAAAACCAGTATGGTAACCTGAGAGAACTGCTGATTCATTCTTTGAGTGCTGCTCCTGAAAACAAAAATATATTTTCATATTTTTTTTTGTTTCATCACACTGGCTTCTCGCTGTTAGTTTGCCAAGTTACCGTAATTTTTTGCATGGAATTTATTTTAATGTTGTTGTAAACCGAATTTTTCGTTGTTTCAAAGTTTAGTAGCACATTAACAGAACACTAAGCGTATGAAGACACAATCACATACAACAAACATATAGACCTGTTAGCCTGCTCTGATACGTTGACGTTGTGTCTCAACGCTTTTGAGCCCCTAACCCGACCATCATGCGCTTTCCATCTCTTTCGAAACAGCTACTTTCCATTTTAAGAGGAGACTCCATCCGAAAACTCCAATTCTTTTTTTTTTCAAAAAATTGATGGCTCGCTCACATCTTTAGAGTATTTATCATTAGAGCCCAAAACGATTTGGCTGTATTCGAATTACAATACGTGTAAGAAATCTCTGAAATACGGATTACGTAATTTGATGTGGAACACCGAAAGATGCAAAAGATAATATTTGATTTCTATCATCATCAGACAGTGCCATCCTTACTCCGAACTAGGTATAAACTGAAACCGGAAAGAAGCAGGTTGCTAGATTTTCAGGAGAACTGAAGCTAAACGATTGGCAGCTAGTCACTTGAAATCAGTTTCTTTGCCCATTGACTGCCTAAATACAAATTTATGGAATACTCTTAAGAGATGTTCAGTACAATCAACAAGCTCCAAGGAAACAGTCATGTTGAAAACCATTTTACCACAAGTTTCCTTTTCTAAAGCCGGTACTAACTTTTTTAAGGTAAACATTAATCAGTCTCAATGAAGCTTTTGCAGGATGTAGTCTTGATGTGTTTGCGTACTTCTATGCATTAATATAATTGAAAATGTAATTTCTTCATTTACCGTCACAGTTACGTACCGATAATAAAATAAAATTAAAAGCCTAAAGTTTAGATAAACGCTAAAAACAAATTACTATTCTTTATAAAATCAATACAATGAATCTTTGAACTATGTCTCCTGAGTGTACCTACAAAATCTGGCATTTGAAAATTGTGGTGTGAGTACAAAAATTTGGTTTTCAAGATTAGCATTAAAATCATGTTACAAACTCAAAACTAGAAAACCATAGAGGTTGGGTATTGCTACATCTTTACACAATAGACACTATTCTAAAATTTTGCTTCTTTAAAGTAGAAAAAAAATTTAATTTTTCGATGGATCCCTCCCTTGAGCATTGCGCCGTATATACTGTACGCTCCTACCTAAGGCTACGCTGAACTTGTTTTTGTTCATTACTCGGAAGGCAGCATATTCTTTGCACTTTTTCTGCGCTACCAGGAGACCGTGCTGCGCTATGTAACGACGTCTGACCGTTCCATTTTACTGTGAGCGCTCACAACCCAGGCGGCTAACGTGTGCGAGCGGTGTTCCTCGTCTAGCTAAATTATCAACAGGCCTGCTGTAGTATACGACAAATGTTTCAGATGGCTCTGAGCACTATGGGACTTAACATCTGAGGTCATCAGTCCCCTAGAACTTAGAACTACTTAAACCTAACTAACCTAAGGACATCACACACATCCATGCCCTAGGCAGAATTCGAACGTGCGGTATACTACATGTTTTACCTGGAATTTGGTTGCAAAACTGCGAACAGTCACTTTTTTATGATAATTTATTTAGTCTTTACCAGTTACATGCTGGTTTTCTCATCTTCTAACGGAGAGAGAAATTGTGGATTTAATAACATGTCATTGCCTGCATTTCCGCTGCAAAGGTTTTGTATTCGGTGTCCAACCAGATTTTGGTTCTAATAACCTCTCCAGGTGAATGCTGTCACTATTCCCTTGAAAAGGCTTGGAATTTGAAACAGTCTCGTTGGCCTTTATCAGGGAGTATTTTACAAATTTCAAGAGACATTTAGCCCACTTTGTGTCGTTTCCAGGAAACAACACGATGAGGTAGTCTCTGTCAGTCCCACATTAAATTTATTTACAATATTTACAAGCCTGCCAATGATTAGATTGAAGTAGTGTTCGGAATTTAGGAACTTTTCAATGATGGTGACGTTTTCTTCGTTATTGTAAATTCGGTACGTAGGCCACACGAGTCAGAAATAATCTTAAGTTTCCATCACTTCTGAGTTTCTTAAAAGCCATTGCAACCGCTTCGTCAGTCTTCATTGCTGTCATTTTTTTCCGTCAATGATTAAAATTACTCGGTGAAACTGGCCTCCGCTACTCTGCATCTTCTCGAAGGTTTTTCGCTAATGAGCAAACATTCGGATGAAATTTTAATATTAATGAATTCATTCTTCGTTTCCAGTCTTCTGAGACGTTAGTGGTGGATGGCGCCTTCCACTCATTTTCCCATCTCTCTTGGCATATGTTCATTAACGAGCCACTGGTCCTAAAAAATAGACATAATTCCTGACGCTTTTTCTTTTCAGATGTGCTGTCCTGAAGACACAGCCAACCATTGTCTAGCATTTCCAGAGATGATGTGATAGACCAGAAGAAATTAAGTGACGACTTATTTCGTCGTTTTGCTTATAGACCTGAACGAAGCCCCAACAGTGAACTTGTTTCCACAAACATTGATTGAAATGGTAATTGCAACCACTAACCTCTGGTCCACAAAAGAAAATATCATCTGCTTTGACGATGCAATTTCAAAAGTCCATCACTAGAAATGTAGGGTTCCATCCACGCATGTAAGTTTTAATAGCTTTAAAAACGATCATATGTGTCCCGCTTTTTATTTGTCAGCAAAGCGTAAGTATCTGGAATGGTGTTTACTTCCTTCAAGAAACTATTAACGTCGGCGAGGTGTATAAACGACTGTCGAAACTGATTACTAGACATCTGGAACTTTCCGTCCAAAAATAATGATTTGTAGTTTGAAAAACACGTTTTTCCATTTTCCTTGGCAAATGTCAGTATTCGGCCCTCTGTTATCACCTGCAAATAAATAATTGCTACCATCATTCATCAGTAAATTATTTTCTTGGGAGGATATTCACGCAAAGTGGGTTCTTCTGTAGTTTCCACATATTTTCGCGTAATGCAATGTAATAATTGTTTGTCTCTTTTGTGTGATGGTAACGATGTTATTAACTCATAGCCTCGATTGAACAGCAGCCCTTATTCTTCAACGAAAACTGATGAACCTGTTGCGTGTGTTCCTTTTGCTCGCTTCTTTGCGCTGAAAAAAATCCACTTCACTTGCTACGTAATCTGGAATACAACCATAGCTACCTTCCACTAAATCCTTATCACTTTTTGTGGATAGCTTTTCTTCTAGTTTATTATTTTTAAAGTTTACACAACTCCTTTAAGTCACTTCTTGTTTCTTTGTATAGACCACTATATACTGATCCTCGTTGTAAATCAGTAAATGCTTCCCCTTTGTAATCTTGATGAACTCGGTTATCTCAGCACTAAAACACGAAACACTACTCGCCAGCCAGAGGTCAGCGGAAGTACTGAACTCTGGGAGAAAACCACGCACACTACGAAGTGGTGCGGTAACAGGGAACTTTGTACATGAAGCTTTGTCCTTCTCCAGAATACTTCGCAAGTAGCGACGGACCGGCCAGTGTATCCTACTACTGGAACAGTCTGTCCACTACCTACAGTGTCCTGGGCTCCGTGCAGTGTCAACGATTTCCCTCTCCATACAAGTGCCACACTTTGTAAGTGTCACAAACTCGGCCCTCTTCCCAGCATGCAAAATCAGACTAATTGGAGAATCAGCACACGTGCGGGTTGAGGTTGACCGGCTATGAATGATAACAAGCATGTAGAATAGTGGCACAAATATCATTCTTTCGGAATTTCTGAGGTAGTTGAGAAGAAGTGGCAACCAAGAAACTACCAATGAAGTTACTTCGTAGAATCTATGAGTAGGGAGAAATATCATCTGACTTTCAGGACAATGTCATCTACACGACTCTGAAGACAGCATGGACGGTTTACATGCGAGACATATAACAGAGTCAGCACAGCAGCTCTTGGTTAAAAGCTACAAACAATAATCATACGAGCGTACTGACGGACGGAAAAGGAAATTAAGAATCTCTTAAATGACGCTCAATTTATCTTTAAGACAGGCAAAGACACCACTAAGAAAGATCTGGTGTTGCATTTGTTAATTAAGACCCGTTGGACAATATAGAATGGTGAAAATTATTCTAAATTCATAGGAAAACATTACAAGACTGACACTAAGCAGTATGGACAGCAACAAAAGGGAACAATAAGAATGAAATAACATGAAAACATTGCTTGGATTAGAAAGGGTATAAGGCGGGGGGGGGGGGGGGGGAGGGGGAGTTTTTAATCAGTGCTGTTCAGTCTAAATAGTAGAAGCAATGAAGAAAATAAAAGGAAGCTTTAGGAGTGGAATTAAAATGCAGGCTGAGAGGGGATAAATGATGATTTGCTGACGACATTGTTACCTTCAGTGACTTTAAGGATACATTGCAGGACATCATAAAGAGATTGAGCAATCTAATGACTACAGTATAACTACTGAGATGAAACCACAGGAAGAAAAAGAGAACGAATAATACGAAATTAGCAATAAATTTGACATTAAAGTTAGAGACCACAAAGTAGATCAAGAGACGGAATCCTGCTACCATGACAGAAAAAAAATTGACAGGTGATAACAAGGACATTAAAAGCAAACTGCCTTAAGCATTCCCCGCCACAACAAATCATTAGAGACAAATACCGACCTTAAAGACACAAATTTCAGAGAATATACATTTGGAACACTACATTGTATTTCTGAGAGAAAATCGAAGAAAAAAATGAATTGAGGAGTGTGAGATGTATTGCTGCTGAGGGGCATTCAAAATTAGGACCAATAGTGTACGAATTGAGGAGGTTATACGCAGTCAGTGGCTGCAGAAACTTGTGGAAAACATTGGCACGAAAGAAAAATATGACGGTAGGACGTGTGTTGAAGATGTCAAGTGGTACGTACTACAGGCCTAAGGCTGCCTAGGAAGACTGGGCAAATAAAGGATTGAACATCACTCGTATCAAGATATTAATTAACACTCCTCACTCTATATACCTTTAAAAATTAGGTCAAAAGGACCCTGACGTATTAAGGCTAAACAATGTAATTGCTCAAAACCATTTTTTG
This sequence comes from Schistocerca gregaria, assembly GCF_023897955.1. Classification (NCBI taxonomy): domain Eukaryota; kingdom Metazoa; phylum Arthropoda; class Insecta; order Orthoptera; family Acrididae; genus Schistocerca; species Schistocerca gregaria. The sequence continues at coordinate 397,901,352 of NC_064922.1, forward strand.
AAAATTACTGGTAATCAGTCAACAATGTTAAATATTTCATGAGAGTAATGAAAAAGGTTGTAATGTCAATTCAAATTCTTGCTCTCAACTCTCAAAAAGTCATTGATGTGAAAATGAAATATGAAAATTTAAAGTTGCAACAGATGTTAACAAATGTTACTCTCTTTTCAAAATATATAATTTTTATTTTCCGTTGGTTATTATTCTTAAACAAATTTACAGCCAGTTTCAATAAGAGTAGCAAGATAATATCTCTCAGTTACGTAACAATCTCTTCAGAGGTTCTAAGAAATGTATTTAAAACAGACAGGCCACAAATATCAATACAATGTGTTTGACTAAAACGTGACAGGTTTATCGGAAAAGGAGTTCAATGAAGGGAACAAAAAAAACTTACAAACTTCTTAATATCAACCACCACACGTTAGCCAATGTGGTTCGGACGAACGGACCGATAGCTTGATCACTAAACTCCTTTTCTAAATAGCCAGTGGGAACGCGGCCCAAGGCACAAACATATGACGAGTAAAAGCATAAGTCATCGCACTCTCGTAGCATGTACAAAAAATTCTTGGAGAGTCGATAATAAGGTAAGTTACGGAAACGACAACAATCACACTCGACAGTGAAGAAATTCAGTGGCAAACTGACATTCGGCTTCAAACCAACCGACGAGAAGGAAGACGCTTTACCGGCCGGGGTGACAGAGCGGTTCTAGGCGCGTCAGTCTGGAATTGCGCGGACGCTATGGTCGCAGGTTCGAATCCTGCCTCGGGCATGGATGTGTGAGATGTCCTTAGGTTAGTTAGGTTTAAGTAGTTCTAAGCTCTAGGGGACTGATGACCTCAGAAGTTAAGTCACATAGTGCTCAGAGCCATTTGAACCATTCTTTTGAAGACACTTTCGGTTGTTTGATGAACCTCACATATGTAAACACAAACTTGGCTTGGAAATATAACGTACAAAAATACGTGCAGCAAGACGCGCTGCAGTAAGCCGCATAAGCAATCGGGCTCCAAATCACTAAAGAAAGCGACTTGGCGATTTAGTGCACAATGTACCAGACGAAAAAGAAATACTTTTAATATCCTAAATGGTGACGCAATAAACATTAAAGCAATTTAGGAAATCCAATAATTATATCGCACCATCAAATCACAACTCTAGGACAATTCCCAAATAGAAGCCTTTATGTTTGAAACGAGCGAAATACCCCTCTAGTCGCATGGTCAGGCACAGAAACAGGGAACAACAACAATTTGAGGCTAAACCGAGTCGGACACAGAATCAGCAAGAAACAAACACGCGGAGGAAGCGAACCAGTCACATTTATCACGTTCTCAGAGAAGAACCAGACCAGTCTTCACGAACGCCGCGTTGTCTTAGCACCGAAGCCACTAACGAAAGTCGCTCACTGAGCATACTAAGCCGCTCTACGACGGCAAACAGTGACAAAACTTGTAGCTGCCAGATGACGTGTGGATGACTACGGCCTACCACTCTCCTCCAGACCTGATCGGCCAAGGGAATAATGTGTGGACTCCCGATCATGTTATAGGTCCCTCGTACCCGGGAGACGCTCAGCCAGACCGACTCCCAAGTAACACGTGTGGCAGAACAAATATCTGGCCAGTAGCGCCGTAGACCTGTGCTGTCCATGTTGCTGCCTCTTCTGGAATCACGGCCTCAACTGCAATCGTGGCAAACGTGCGACGCCCCCTTGATGTCCAGGAGACATGGCATGAGCTGTCGGGCACCTCCCTTCCCCTCCCCCAAAAACTGGAACCCTATGGGGGCCGGGTCAGGCACACAAAGACATCTTAATAGATTTTATTCCTCTTAACATGGTTCTGGTGCAACTCACGTCGACTCTCTTCGTTCAGGAGCCTAAGCGTAACCAGAGTGAGTATTTCCAACGACTTACATGGACCCACAAAGTAGGGGAACTGTTTTCCGGTCTTCTTACTCTCACAATCTTCACCCCTATAATCTCTAACATAGACTAAATCTCCGACCTGTATGTTGCTTGGACGTCGTCTCTGGTTGTGTTGTACCGCTTCCTTTTTATGGGCGCTCTAAATATTTCTCTGCCTCTGCGCTAGTTATCCTTGATTGGGGGACTAATATTGTTGGGCAACTAATCAAGCACGGAATACATATTTCGTAGAGGACAAGTAAGGGGGTAGGCAAGCTTGAGAATAGCAGGAGTAGCGCTATGCCTCTCATGGTAATGACAGATCTGTCCGCCTCACGGTAAGGAAAGATCCCAATTACTTTGAGGCTCAGAGTGGAAAACACTTAAGGTGGTTTGAGTTATGATTAACCCTCCCCGCAAACGAAGATTGGGGTAATAAGGTATCGTGGTGGTGTGTTTAACCCTTGATCGCAAAAAGAAGTTCCGAAATTTCGTAGAAAATAACAAGGCTCATTATCGCTACAATGACCTTCAGAAGATCGAACCAAAAGATAAGTTTACTCACATGCGTAATATTCTGGGTGACTGTAAAAGCGGTCCTGGTAAGCAACCAGGTAAACCAAATTATACCATGAACCAGCACAAATACATAGCGGTGTCCATCTTGGGTCTGCCCGTCGGAATTCAGCTTATCCATCTGCATTCTCAACGCTGACGAGCCATTTTTCTAACATCACTATACAGAGTAGAGCTTGTTAGAGACTCATGGATGTTGCGAATGGTTTTATATACGCAGAGATGTCTTGCGCCCCACATCCCTCCCCACTACCCCTGCTGTAGCAGAGTTTCAATAATATTTGGAAACAATTGGAACAAGCATAGTAGGCTAAATAACTCATTGCGGGGCTCGTGTTGGCAGAGAATGTCATTCTGCAATTGATACCTGGAACTTGCAGAATGGCTCTCAACTGCTTTTTAATGGAGCCCAACGTGGCGACCTGCTCTTGTTATGTAAGGTTAGCAGGAAATATCGGAACCAACGTTAGTGCATCCCGTAATGTGGCATACGTTGAAGAAGAAGGCGGAAATTTGATCAGCCGACCTCGAAACACGACCAATTTTATCATGACCGAGCTATAACCCGTCTAAAGGCATGATTCTTTGTCTCCAGTGTAGATTCCTGATGTTCAAAGTAGTATTTAAACTTCTCTAGAGCGAAGAGTGCAGCCCACGCTTCTAGATGTTAAGCAGAGTACTTCTTCTCAGCTCCAGACAAACACCTGGAGGCGTAGGCTAAGAGCCTCCGCTCGCAACCTCCTTCCTGAAGCAACGCGGCGCAAGCTCTTAGAAGAGTCAGTTTAGACCATGACCAGTTGATTGAAGTCAGGAACATCCAGAACAGATGCATAACTCAAAGCAATCTGAAGTGCATCAAACGCAGTCTGCTGGCTGCCGGCCCAGTCAGACGGCTGCCCTTCCTTTTGCAACATGTTAATGGAACTGCTAGGTTAGTAATTTTCGGAAGATGTTATTCATTCCTATGAAACGAGATACCCCTTCTATAGTATTAAGAGGGTGGAAAGAAAATGTCTCGGGTCCTAGACTGATCGATCTTGATCGCCTCGTCCGAAAGTACATGCCCGAGGAAAGATATTTTACGACGAACGGTGTGACAGGTAGCCCTGCTTGTCTGAGACACTGCAAAACCAGTCATAAGTGCCTCAAATGCTCGAGAAGGTAACTCTGTAAATTACGTCGTCCAATTAGTCATACACACATCATAACTTCAGATATCCAAGTACGGAATCATATACCTAGAAAGAACTGCCGCCTGCTTCAGTTCATATAAGTTCCTGTCAGTGCAAAAGGCTGTGGCCACCTTGGATTGTTCGGGAAGGGGAATCTGGTAGTACATCTATGTTAAGAATGAAGACGGAAAAGTATTGGATGCCGGAAAACCATGAAAACCACCCTTGTAAATCAGAAAAAAGGGCAGACTCCAAGATTATTTTATGATTAGACACAACAGTCCACAATGGGTGTGAAACTCTCCCTTTATTCTTAGGCGCCAAAAGTACAGGCGGCGAATACGGCGAGTATCTCACCTATCAACCGATGCTGTATTTTCATTCTAGGTGGAGAGAGGCGGGTTGGTGACTGCGTGATTTGGTATATGGTCGGAAAGTAAAGTCATAAATTCAATACAGTTAGTCACACTTTATTGCTCGGTCAAAAATTCCGGGAAACTGCGCAATATCAGAAACAGTGCTTCAGCCTGATCAGGAGGTAAGTGAGAAGCGTCTAACTACGTTCTACTAACGTTGGTATTACATAGACCTGCCCTCCTTGAATGGCAGCACAAGTGAAACTTCACCTCAGGCCAAACCTCAAAACAGAATTTCCCGATGGCGTAATGCAAAAGTAATCGCATTTTACTTACAAATTCATACCCCAAGAGGAAGTCAGTGCTGAAACCCTAAGCCACCAATATATCTCCATGGGCCAAGAAAATTCACTGATCCAATGAGAAACGTGCGTGGATCATTTCAACGAAGAGTTTCACCGGTAACAGTTCTACAAATTCTGTACATGTCCTTCACATTTGGATACTTACAAATTATGACTCATTAAAGAAGGGCAGCTTCTGGAATCTAATAACCAACACAGCAGCTCATGAATCACGACACAAACGGAAGAGGACTGTGGGCCACGTGTTTTACTTTATTACATGCTCTCGGCAACGTGAAAAATTACCGAGGCGTCCCTCACTTCGCGTGAGCTATCGGAACTCATTTTTGCCGGTGAAATCGTACAGGTCGGCAGAATGCTTCTGCCGACCGTAGCTATAACCATATCTTAGGAGAACCTCATCTTACTAGCGGGAACTGTGCCTGAGGTGGGTTTGGCATAGGATTGAGCTGAGCCCCTCCTTTGATCGACTTGTTTAAGCCACCCACAAGCGTGACTACGGAAGTCACGATAGATAGTCGGCCTGTCGACAAACAAGAATTTTGAACGATCATCCGTTTTAATCCATTAAGTAATGATGGCAACACTCTCGTGCTCAACCAACTCTAAATTAAAGGCTATGGCTGCCGTGTGTACTTTACGAATATACTCAACTAGGTTGCTGTAATGAGTCAAGTTGATTTTAGGATCCGGCAGCAAACCCTAAGAGACTTTCAACACTTATTACACCGGGAAAGCCTACGTAATCACATATTGTAATGTTATTGGATATTAAATAAATATTGGTTGCCGAGGTCGCTCTTCAGACTGGCAGACACGCTCTCTCTTAATATTTAGGTGAACAATTCCCTTAAACAGCCCATCCTTGCTAATACCCTAATAGGCATTTCGCCTAAGGAACCTTGGCACAAGAAATACATCAAACGAAAAACGATTTCCTAAGGCGTTTTAAAAACCTCAACTTGTTCTTCTAAGGGATCAGTAACAAATAAAATTTAAACAGCTCCTGTAGCAAAGCATTCTATCCCAGGTAACACATTCAAGAAGGGATTAGATAATTTAGCAAAACTGGATTGCGGGTTCCCTTTATGGCCACTTCTGGAGTAGTCAGGTACTGGGGCTCCAGTTAGTTACCTCCACCCATCGCTATCACACCCCCAGCCACCCTCCAACTAACGTCATGTGTTTTTTTCTGCCATCATTTGGAACCCTGACCCCTCCCCACTTTCACCAACCACATTGACGGGATTTTGGAATTTTGGCAGAAATTTCGAATATTGAAGGGGATTTCAAAAATTGTGGGAATTTATTTGTCCCAGGGCTGCGCTGACGTCTCACCCCACCCACCCCCAGAGAACGGAGGGGTAATTAAAAATGTCAGAGCCCATTTTGGGGCTCTAACCTTAGTTCTTCTCGAGAGAAAAGCAAAGTGCACTACGTGACAAATGGAAACTGCCAGATGCAAAAGAGGAAGGATACATTAGTGTACTTTGTTTTTGCAAGGAAGTTGATGGGAATATGAGTAATAATTATGTAACTGTCCGCGGTGGTCTTGCTGTTCTAGGCGCTCAGTCCGGAACCGCGCGACTGCTACGGTCGCAGGTTTGAATCCTGCCTCGGGCATGGATGTGTGTGATGTCCTTAGGTTAGTTAGGTTTAAGTAGTTCTAAGTTCTAGGGGACTGATGACCATAGATGTTAAGTCACATAGTGCTCACAGCCATTTGAACCATTTTTTAATCATAAAGATCGGTCCTAATTACATAATATGCGGATAGCGCTAAGGAAAAAGAGTGTCTATATCGCAATACAGCTCAAAAATTGACGATGCGAAACAACTGATGTTTTCCTGCTGCGAAAAATATCCACAATACGACTCGAAACTAGTGGTTGACGTACTCAGACTCTGCCCCTCACCTATAAGCTGGTGGGAAAAAGGCTGGAGTCAAAGATACTATCATTATCTTATTGGTGGAGGATGGATTCAACTGATGAGATGTTGGTGTTACACAGAGAAGAGTTTAAGAAGTAAATTATCTGTAAGCTCAGTGATGCTGTTAGATGTCAGAGTTCACCACTGGTGTCTCAGCCTGTAGCCAACTGTAGCCAATTCATGCTACCATAACTGATGGAAAATATTTCACTCCTCTAATTACACATCGAAATTGTCGTAACGGATCATAATACAACGCATGTACTGAGAAAAATCTCCATCCTAAAAGACTGCAGATGGGAGGCAGTGGAACGTGTGTTCCCCTTGGGGTAAAACTGAGAATAAGTGGACTTGTAGGCACTCCTAGCTCCCCTCATCTGTCCCCCTCCCTTCCTCCCTCCCTTCCTTTCCGAACATTCAAATGATACCGAGCGCATCGCCATTCTTCTGCAGTCTTCTGAACTGAACTGTCCCACACGCCAGCCTCTTGTCAGAGTACAGCTGCCCACGGCGACCACAAACGTCACAGCCGCAAGTGCTCGCCGTTATGAATATTAAAACATTGCACTACAACAATTGTATTTAACATAAATGCATCTCTTACAAACGAGCATATGTAACAAACGAAAACACGATAATTAGGATCCTCTTTCCACAAAAACCGGTGCAGTCCAATTTCTGTTAGTTGTATGAGCAAAATCTGTATAGTTTTACGTTCGAATATAGAATACAATTAACGTCACGTTATTTTGCGACATCCAAGAAAGTGAAAAATGTACAAAACCACCGGCGATGACAAATGATCAAATTGCAGAGGTGTATACATGTCAATCCTGCGTAAAATCGGGAAAAAATACTTCCACTGTTTTGATTCAAAAGTTACCAATTACCACATAATGTCCTTGGTATTTTGAAACCGTCTACATAGTAAACAGAAAGGGAGAATTTAACCTCCGAAGAAAAAAAATTCATCTATGTTAAGCAGTTTCTTTCACCGTGATGGACAAGTTAGATGACCTCGTCCCTCGCATTCAAATGAATGTCCATAAACGAATCGCCATGCACGTGCATATTATACACATTTCAGACGCGTTAAATGACATTACAGAATGCAGCCTGTCGCGTCATTTGTTCACTAGTTGGCAAAAACACAATCATTTTATGTTCGACACAAGAATTTATAATTCAAAGTGACGGCGCTGTTGTAATACCATTTCATATAAGATTTTACGGCATCTATCTCTTCCAATATATATCGAAACCAGTTAAAGCCTGCGTGCTTACATTTCGCATTTGTGCTCCATATCTACCCTCTGTCGACCTGTCTGTCTTCCGTATGACAGAACTTTACAATCATAATAGCAGCAGATTCTTGCGTTCTGATTTTGTAACCAATTTGATCATCACAGCCTGTTCCACGCAATCTACTCACATGGCGGGAAAAACACTATCATTTGTAAGCTCCACAACGAGCTATATTCAGGTAGTATCTACTTCATGATTAGAGGTAATGAAGTATGAAATAACGTAGGACTTGCGTCAATAAATTACATTGCCGTGTATATGCACTCTGTAGATACAGTTAGGGGAAACTCTCATGTTCCAGGTTGCTAAGTGGGCGTCAACTAACAAATAAGTTACTACTAGGATTAAAAATACCCGAAATCTTCTGTTTGTGGATGTCCTGACATGGTTGTAGGGCCGTATCAGAGTTAGAAGGTATCAACAAAAGCACAGAAGCTCGTATGGTAAGCAATAAGAGCATATACATATGAAAAAATATATCAGAGCAGTGGCAGAAATTAACTCCTTACACATGTCAAGTCCCTGTTGCAGATACCTACACGGTACAGTGTAAGTCACATGAACATGCACAGCCGTGCCAGACTTTGAGTTTCCATCAAGAGTGACGCTACATGAGTCTGCAGACTAGCTCTCTCATGTGTTGTAGCAGTACATGGATTTGTTTCCAGACTATGAGTTTCCAATCTGCACGACCCGTTGTGTCTCATAGAGGTACGAGGCGAGTGTTGTTATACTTTTTGTGTTTTCCCTATCCAAAATGTATGCATGTAGATCGTCAGTAAGAGGGGAATACTTTGAAATTTTCAGTAGGCTGGCGTATAGGACACGTCAATATCCTTATATAAAATGAAAACACACATGGGTATGCCAGCAGTATGACAATGTACATACGGAAAAATGTGATAAAAATGGAAAAATTACATAAAATACGTAAAAACCCATGAAAAACTTGTATAAGTACGACAAATTGATGGAAAGTACGTGAAATTGAAAAACTTCCAAAACTAGGTAAATTGACTGGGAATACACATAGTTAGAGGAAAAGTACAATGAAATACGTTAACTTAGTTGGAAGTACCTTGGCACTCAAGAACGAGAAAAATTTAAAAAAAAAATTAGGCTCTTGCTGCATTAACTATTAATCCACAGCTTTCCGAAACACACATTTCAACAAAGTTAACATAAATATTACACAGAGGTGCTCTATTAAAGCAGGTGAAAGATATGTAACCCATTCCATAACTGTGTTTTCACACAATATCGATATTACCAAATTACAGTTGGTTCTCAGAGACAAAGTTATTCTTTAACTTTAAGGAGAAGAATCAATGTGTTTATCACACTGAAGTCATTCCATAGAGTGTTTTGTACGAGAGTGAACCGATGCCATATATATCACTGTTAATACTGCGAGGGGTTGTACCTGAGAGACATGGTAGTAAGACGAAATTGTTATATTATCCTACACATGAGCAAAAGTTCCTCACATCAGACCACGCCTTCTTTGTGCAAGAGGAAAGCTACAAGAGCTATGGTGATGCTACTGTAGACAACAGTAAGGCTGTAACATCCCCTTTGGCTGCTGATCGTGTCGCTTACTCCCCGTAAGAAGTTGCTGCTTCTTTGTGTGCATTTTCGAGCAGCAGGGAGCGGGCGGTACCTGATTGTATCAGCTATCGAAAATATTAATATCGGTTTTTCCTCGCTCTATTTCCCAATGAGACTTAGCTGCATCTATTAAAACTGATATTACTACTACTAATGATAAGCACAACTGACGCGAGAAGTGTGATTGAGGGTTCGTATGTTTCCGAATTAAAAAGACATATAAAATCCGTTATATGCTAAGAGACAGAACAGCAGTCTCCTGACTTCGTTTTAATTGGCTTGTAAGCTGCTCGATATACGCTGACGATGCTTTCCTACTAAACCAGAATAGTGTAGAAGGAAGTAGTTTTATCATTTCAAAGTTTGTCATCATAGTGACTGTGGCTAGAAGCATGTGCAGTGGCTGTATGTCTGATGCTGGATAAATATATCCTGCATTGGAATATTCAGAGTGCTCCATTCTGCACTACTAATACTTGAGAAACCATATGACTTTAACAATACAGTATATTTAGGTGCAGAACCGTGTTTCTCTCATATCAGTACCTTCCTGGTACCTACACTGGACTGAAATAATTTTTCAGAATTCATAGCACGGTTGATTTATGTGAAATATTTCAAAACCCAGCAATCTGGTGCTCCATGTATAAACCACGTGGTTCTTCTTAACCATCTGTAATATCACCTCAACACTAGTATGTCTACTATACACCGATGAGAGGTGCTACCCTCCTCAACATGCATGCTTCTGGAGACATCTTGATCTTTTGGATGGATGCTGAGAGTAAGACTGCTGAAGAACAGTCTCTGATGAACAGCAGCTACGAACACTGTTCGCCCTGTTCCTTTATGAGACGTGGGATGTAGTGGGTGTAGGATTCTCTTACTTCTGGTCATTTGCAGATTAAACTGGCGAACATGTTGCAGGAAGACAGGGGGGATTGGTCAAGGACAATGTGGTAGGCATTTACCAATTTCTGACTTCATCCTACCAATGCGAGAATACTCTGTGACGCCCGTCCACAAACGGAGGGACAGTCAGTCGTAATGTAAGTTATGCATTATGGTATATGGGCTGGAAATATGTAAATAACCTAACTGTATCGGTATAGGACTCTGTCTGGTATATTTTCGTGTGTATGGCCGAAATCATCTGCATTCGCAGTCTAGTATTTAGTACCTGCAAAATAATGGAGTGGTGATTTAGCAATGACACAGAGATTGGGAAGCATTCTGCTGTGTCATTGGCTGGCTTCGAAATTATGTAACAACGGATATGCTCTGGAGTGTATAGCAAAATGTACGTACTATAGACTATGTACTGTATATGACAAAAAGGGCATATTGCACCGTTATCTATCTGTATTCACAACTTAGTATATGGTACTTGCAAAGTAGTGAAGGAGTGATTTAGCGGTAATACTGAAACAGGGAAACAGTCTGTTGTGTCTTTGGATGGCGATGAAAGTACGGAACAACTGGTGAAATTGCAAAATTGATAACGTTATCAACTGCGGTGTGTATTGCAGTACATCATCCCATATCAATGGTGTCATTCCCACCCAATCCACCCACTGGTACACTATTGATTCCCATGTCGTGATTGATTGACACCTCTAGTTGAAATGGGGAGACACTTGGTGAAACGCTGGATATCTGCTAGTTGTTATTGTGGACCATGGGATTAAATGCAGAGTTCATCACTTTCAGACAATTCTTTTGAAGCGCTCCTCACTGCTACAGACTCGTTCTATTTCCATATGCAACAATGCCCTCCAGATGTTTGTTTGTATTTTTTTCATTTCACCAATAAGGTAACAGCACCTCTTTTAAATTCTATTACTTCACACATGTTAAAAGCAGCACCCTCTGGTGATGACCAACACCATAACAGTAATCACGTACATGACTGCAACATCAGGAAACAATGCTCATTGAAATTAGACACTGACACATCGGGATTACTGAAGAATGAGATACAACCTATCGGCATTGACGAATGGCATCAGAAGTTACAACAGCTCATGTGTTTCGCAGATTTAACAGCAATGCCGATATTGAGAAACAAAAGAATGGAAAACAGAGAAAACAGATGACCGACATATGTCACGTATATATTTAGAACATAATGTTAGGTATATCGCTTCTTTTAATCGTAGTATCCTATTCTTCAGTGACCTATGTTGTTGTTGTTGTTGTTGTTGTTGTTGTTGTTGTTGTTGTTGTTGTGGTGGTGGTGGTCTTGAGTCCTGAGACTGGTTTGATGCAGCTCTTCATGCTACTGTATACTGTGCAAGCTTCTTCATCTCCCAGTACCTACTGCAGCCTACATCCTTCTGAATCTGCTTAATGTATTCATATCTTGGTCTCCCTCTACGATTTTTACTCTACACGTTGCCCTCCAATACCTAAATTGGTGATCCCTCGATGTCTCAGAACATGTCCTACCAACCGATCTCTTTTTCTAGTCAAGTTGTGCCACAAGCTCCGCTTCTCCCAAATTCTAGTCAATATCTCCTCATTAGCTATGTGATCTACCCGTCCAATCTTCAGCATTCTTCTGTAGCACCACATTTCGAAAGATTCTATTCTCTTTTTGTCTAAACTATTTATCGTCCACGTTTCACTTCCATACATGGGTACACTCCATACAAATACTTTCAGAAATAACTTCCTGACATTGAAATCTATACTCGATGTTAATAAATTTTTCTTCTTCAGAAATGCTTTCCTTGCCATTGCCTGTCTACAATTTCTATCCTCGCTACTTCGACCATCGTCCGTTATTTTGGTCCCCAAATAGCAAAACTCCTTTACTACTTTAAGTGCCTCATTTCCTAATCCAAGTCCCTCAGCATCATCCGACTTAATTCGACTAAATTCCATTATCCTTGTTTTGCTTTTGTTAATGTTCATCTTATATCCTCCTTTCAAGACACTATCCATTCTGTTCAACTGCTCTTCCAAGTCGTTTGCTGTCTCTTACAGAATTACAATGTCATCGGCGAACCTCAAAGTTTTTATTTCTTCTCCATGGATTTTAGTACCTACTCCGAACTTTTCTTTTGTTTCCTTCACTGCTTGATCAATATACAGATTGAATAACATCGGGGATAGGTTACAACACTGTCTCACTCCCTTCCCAACCACTGCTTCCCTTTCATACCCCTGGACTCTTAGAACTACCATCTGTTTTCTGTACAAATTGTAAATAGCCCTTCACTCCCTGTATTTTACCCCTGCCACCTTCAGATGTTGAAAGACAGTATTCCAATCAACATTGTGAAAAACTTTCTCTATGTCTACAAATGCTAGAAACGTGGGTTTGCCTTTCCTTAATCATTCATCTAAGATAACTCGTAGGGTCTGTATTGCCTCACGTGTTCCAACATTTCTGCGGAGTTTAATCTGATCTTCCCCGAGGTCGGCTTCTATCAGTTTTTCCATTCGTCTGTAAAGAATTCGCATTTGTATTTTGCAACCTGTGACTTATTAAACTGATAGTTCGGTAATTTTCACATCTGTCAACACCTGCTTTATTTGGGATTAGAATTCTTATATTCTTCTTGAAGTCTGAGGGTATTTCGCCCGTCTCATACATCTTGCTCACCGGATGGTAGAGTTTTGTCAGGACTGGCTCTTCCATGGCTGCTAGTAGCTCTAATGGAATGTTGTCTACTCCGGGGACCTTGTTTCGTCTCAGGTCTTTCAGTGCTCTGTCTCTAAGTAGATTAACTGAAATATGAGACACAAATTTCACAGGTGCTGTTTTTTTGGCCTCTGCTACTAATAGCATTCTTTTGTTCAATTGATACTAGTACTACCAAAGAAGAAAATACCGACATATTTAAAATTAGTATCTCATATTTCAGTTGACCTACCCATGTCATATGAATAATAACATACGAATGCAAATTGTCATAGTAGTATTAGCGATGGCGAAAGATCCCACAATAGTAAAATTTACATCCCATACTTCTGTTGACCTATTCATGACTTAAATTTGGGGTACAAATTTGATCTATACAGGTATACTAAATAATGGGATACTAGTGCTACCGAAGGTGAAAACTAGTGACATATATAAGAATTGTGTCCTATATTTCAGTTGACCTATAAAGGTCAACTGAAGAACAGGATACTACCTTTGTAGTTCAAACGATGACAGGATGGCCATTTAATGTACGTCGCTTTTTTTCGTATTTGGTAGTACTAATATCCCGTTCTGTTCATCTGTATGGTCGACTGGTGTACGGGATACAAAATTTTCGTGTGTCGGTCTTTTCGTCATCGTTAGTACTAGTATCGACTGAAAAATACCGTAGTAATAGTAGTACTAGCGAAGACGAAAAAATGCGACAGCCTTGAAATTTGCATCCTGCACTGCAGTGACAAACCCTGCTTCGTGTATTCCATATTCATAGGAAAAGATATATCTATGCTTACAAACAAAAATCGAAAAGTAAAAATTGTCAGTAATGAGAAACAATTCTTCCAAAATACCTCAGACTCACTAAGAACGGAATTAAGTACCAAAAGATTTGGATCAAATTAATGGATAAAACAAGTGAAAAAAGTCATACACAGTATCTAGCTCTGTCTTTAACACATTCATTTATTTCAATTTACAATGATGGCACTACGCCACAGAAGATAACTAATTTCTTATCTACAGCTCCAAAATAAAGACATTAATATCTATGAGTAAACTATGTCATGGTGGGTAAAAGCTGACGGATTGTATCCCATACTTCAGTTGGCCCGAAACATCCGTTACCCCATCCCTGTGGAAGATGAGATTAACTGTAAGGTTATCCCCTTCAAATAGCTGTTGGAAACACTTTACAATGCTGTAAATTCTTCCAGGTTCCATATGTTGTAAGATCTTCTACAGTTTTGTCAATGAGAGACATGGCCTCTGTGTTTGTTTGTACCAACCTCTGTGTTGTGGGAGCTGCATGGTTTACACCATGCAATGTTCGCCTTTCTGTGACAGCCAGTGGAATTAAATGTGTTAATATCAGTTTAGGACCTGACATAGAACACAGTAATGTTAGAAAAACAAAGTGTTTGGTGGTGTACAAAGCTGTAGTCATACACTGCTTGGAATGTTACAGCACAAAATACAGTGTATTGAACTGTTTGTGAAGGAACAATTCAGAAACCCTCTATTATGATTGGTGGTCTTTTAGATATGGTCTTCCTCCAGTTCAGTTGACAAAAATTCAAACAGATCTGTGCAAGTGACATCGAGTTTTGGCTTCAAACTCCAATTGGAGCAGTACGTGTATGTGTTAAATGCTCGATGTCAACATGCACAAGTTATTTGTTTTTTTGATACATCAGAAGAGATAGGGATGTGGTCAAATCTTACAGGAGGTTCCATTGCATCGTAGTATTAATGGTTAAAGTCCTCTCAAAACCATATCAATTTCGCTCACAAAACTAATAAAAATATAATCTATCTATTCCCATCGAATCATTCCTGTTGTTATTATTATCATCACATTTTCGTGTATAAAGTAGCTGTTGCTGCAAGTGCCATGTTAATTCATACTTCATAACCTGTAATTATAAAGTAGACGCCATTTTAATTTTAGCTCACTGTGGAACCCTGGAAATGGTAGTGCTTTTCCCAACATGTGCTTAGGTTGCCAGAAACGGGCTACGATCGAATTATTTGTTGTTGTTGTTGTTACTGTGCTCTTGAGTCTAGGGACTGGTTTAATGCACCTTTCCATGCTACTCTATCCTGTGCAGGCATCTTCATCTCTGAATAACAACCGCAACCTACATCTTTCTGAATCTAGTCAGCGTATGTATCTCTTGGTCTCTAGCTACAATTTTTACCCTCCACGCACCCCTCCAGTGCAAAATTGGTGATCCCTTGATGCCTCAGAACATATCCTACCAACTGATTCCTTCTTCTAGTCAATTTGTGCTACAAATTCCTCTTCTCCCCAATTCTATTCGGTACCTCCTCATTAGTCACGTGATCTACCCATCTATTCTTCAGCATTATCCTGTATTACCACATTTCGAAAGCTTCTATCTTCCTCGTGTCTAAATGATTTCTCATCTGGGTTTCACTTCCATACATGGCTACACTCCATACAAATACTATTGCAAGAGACTTCCTGACACTAAAATCTATACTCGATGTTAAAAAATTTCTCTTCTTCAGAAACGCTTTATTTACCATTACCAGTCTACATTTTATATCCTCTCTACTTCGACCATTATCAGCTATTTTGCTCTCCAAATAGCAAAACCCATCTACTACTTCAATTCCCAATCTAATTTCCTCATCATCAACTGATTTAATTCGACTACATACCATTATACTCATTTTGCTTTTGTTGGTGTTCATCTGATATCCCCCTTTCAAGACACTATCCGTTTTGTTCAATTGCCCTTTCAGGTCCCTTGCTGTCTCTTACAGAATTACATTGTCCTCCGCAAATCTCAAAGTTTTATTTCTTCACCATGGATTTTACTTTCTAATCCATTTTTTCTTTTTTTTCTTTACTGCTGCTCAATATACAGATTGAGACCAAATCGATTACATAACTAAAACACAAGGATCTGCTGCTACTGAGATCGAGTGCCTTTTTTAAAACAGAAACTTTACATAGAGATCGGAATAGTGGAGGTATGGAGCAAAAATGTCAAATATAAGCATGAACGTGGTAACTTGTTTCGATATGTTAGAAGAGACAGATGTAGTGAAATCTTATATGGAGGCCCTATTACAACAAAGGCTCTTACACTTCGATTTGTAAATATCATGTGATAATCACAATGGTAAAATGGGGCTTCCAATAGTGTACGAAACAAAAATGTCCTCTTGAAGGGTAACTTGTTTTTGGACGTAAATTGATTGTATTTTTTGCAACATGTGAGCAGAGGGTGGTAGAAGCAGGGAGGGGAAGAAATCAGGGGCACTAGGTGTGGTTACACTTACATGAGTTGTTGCCCAGACATCGAGGAGAACGCAGATTCAACCCCTGACCATCTGCAATCTTTTGGAACGCTATTTTCCTCCATACATCAGCTGCTTTATGATTCATTCATTACGAGTGCCAGCTATTTTATTTTCACGACGACTATAGGAGGCTGTGCTTAAAGACAGGTACTCTCGAATGGTTATGTAACCGCCAGTGTGATACAGCATCTCATTACTGAAACAGAACCTGCCATTGTGTACAAAAGAGCACAGTTCTTTTGAAGTTTAGCTTCTTGTTGTCGAACGTAAAATGATTGTGTTTCTTTTCCGACTAGTGAGCATATGGTGAGACAGGCTGCATTCTGTAATGTTATTTCAGGTGTCTGAAATGTTTATAATATGCACGTGCGTGGCAGTTCGTTTATGGACATTCATTTGAATGCAAGGAACTAGGTCATCTAATTTGTCCATCACAGTGAAAGGAACTGCTTAACATAGATGTATTTTTTTTTCTTCAGAGGTTTAACTCTCCCTTTTTTTTACTATGCAGACGGTTTCGTAATACCAAGAACATTCTGTGATAATTGGTAGCTTTTGCTGCAAAACAGTGAAAGTATTATTTCCCGATTTGACGCAGGAGTGACATGTTGCTCCACACACTGCTCTCCTGGAATCTTGGCCTCAACGGCATTCACGGCAAACGTGGCACCACTCCTTCAGGGCAAAGATTGTGTTCCAGGAGACGCGACTCGAACTGTTGGCCGCGCAACAGTTCTTAAAGGAATAACTTACATAGTACTTTAGGGAGCTCTAGCGAGACAAAATTGTCAGGGAAGACAAAAAGTGGAGTACAAACGACAGAAATAGTGGACATTGGATCAAAGTGTTGCTGATCAGAAAAATAAATAAAATAAAATAAAAAATAGAATTAACAAATCTGTCTCGTTAGTGAATCACATTGTCTGGGGTTTATTCAGTGATCTCAGTCTGGCATCTACCTTTTCTACAACTGGTTTTATGTGGCCGTGTCAGTGTGGTCGTATCACTGTAGGACGCTCTGTACTCACACCATTCAATAAACTAAGATTGTAAGTCTTGATGAGTCATCGTGGATTGTATAATTGGTCCTTAATACGGTCTGCATGGAAGCATTCCATTTGCTATTGCTTGGGTTTGACTGCCAGTCTTTGAAGCCAACAGCACTCTACGTCGCCCTAAGTTTCATTAACAGTTTCTAGATTTGCAAACATTATTACATATTGAAGCAATATTTTGTAACGCAATTTTCCTTTATACATCAGCTGCTTTATGATCCGCTCATTACGAATACAGCCTCACAGAAGTTCTTACAGTTTCCGATATTGGCCTAGTAAATTCTACAAGGGACAGGTGTAGGAGAAGAACGTGTATTACCACCACAGTAAGATTAGACTCATTTTCAAACATAGGTTGCATATCCAAGCATTCAAAAATGTTGTGTGTACATTCAAACTATCCTCATACCTGCCTGATTAATTTCATTCTACTTGCAAAAGGTAATGCCTCTAGATAAGCAATAATCTGTAAAATGTAATTTCCATTCTTCCCCATCACACAGGAGCTTTGTGAGAATTCATTTGAGTTTTTGGTAATTTGTAATACAATAAATAAGTAGCTATCCAACTCTAAATGCCATACTACTCTTTCTGAACCTAGAATATGTGGTAAATAGCGACCTTCGTGCATGTTTTATTTTCGGAACATATCTCCCCTTTGTCCAGCAGTAGTCAGCCAGCATGTTTGTACTCCAATTGCCTTTGTACCTCTTTTCCGTTCTTTTTCTGTTGAAAACGCTCACCGTTCTCATCTCTGACTGGCTCAAGTCTTTCTCGGAAGAAGTATGAGTCCTAGAAGGGGGTTTTAAGGATATATTGCGTCCCATGGCTTTATAGAATGCATATCAGCCGCGATGTAACGATAGTTTCCTGCTTTATGCCTTCCAAGGAAACTGCAGCATACGGTTTTGACGGACCAACAGACAGTTTTTCCCGGTATCCGTAGTAGTCCTTCAAAATGTCTGTCAGGTACCACTGACCATGTTTGTCGTCCAATAAAACTTCCCTCCTTCTTAGGCTAATTTCGATTACACATGCTAGACCCTGTAAGAAAGTTTATTCATGGCTTTGACGAAATTTTTTTCTTTACTCCTAATTTAACATGGAATGGAGGTAAAAAAAAAGAATTCAGGGTTCACTAAAGGCACATGCGACACTTTTTTCTCTTCGACGATTGGGGACTCACGTTTAGGCACTGGTTTTATGACGTAGTCAGACTTCTTACGCCCCAGTCACACAAAAACAGCATAATTTGGTGAAATGAAGTTGCAAATCCAGCAGTAAAGTAATGGCCTTTAAGTCACCAAAGATACCGCATTTCTATTTCACATTGGATTTTCCCCTAAACTAGTTTCTTATCGGCAGATGCCCTTACATATAAATTATATGCGGTGCAGGTATTTGTGGACGTTCATTACCAATATGTGGCAGCACAGCATTCAAACTAACTTTAGAGGAGTCTATGAACAATCGCCAATCATCAAGCCGGTGCTGACGCACATGAATTTCTACGACAGAACAAATATCATTGCAAAACACAATATCGTTTACTTCAGAGTAGGAGTCTTTGAAAACACTATGTCAGCAGCGATAACTACATATTCCTACATCTTGATGGAATAGCATCCAGCCTTTGAATCTGGAAGTTAAAACTTTAGCTTGCTCTTTATGCGATTTTAAGTCCAAAATCAGGTAGTTAAGGTCTTGCTGATTGGGAAGTATGTTTCTGATGAAGAGCTACTGTCGTCATATGTAGAATCATATTTATTTTCTTCTGATGTTGAGATAAGTCAGAATCTGAATTAAGGGCTAACGTCATATCTGCATATACTGGTACGGGAACTCTTCATTATGTAAGAGAGGCCTAATTGTTTCTTAGGGGTCATCAGCCTTCTAACTTGTATGATGTGGCCCGCGAGGAATTCCTCTCCTGTGCCAACATATTCATCTCGCAGTAACACTTGCAACCTACATTCTCAATTATTTGCTGGACGTATTCCAGTCACTTTATTACTCTGCAGATGTTTCCTCTGCAGCACCCAACAGTATAATTAGGGTCATTCCCTCATTTCTTAACCAATAGCCTGTCATCCAGAACCTTTTCCTTGTCTGTGTTTTCCACATGTTCCTTTCCTCTCCGTTTCCGCGCAGAACCTCCTCATTCCTTACCTTATCAGTACACATAATTTTCAACATTAGTCTTTAGCGAAACATCTCAAAGTTTCGATTCTGTTCTGTTCCAGTTTTTCACAGTCATGTTTGGCTATCATACAGTACTGTACTCCAGAAATTTACTCCTCAAATTAAGACCTACTTTTGATACTAGTAGACTTCTCTTGGCCAGAAATGCCCTCTTCGCCAGTGCTAGTCTGCTTTTGATGTTCTCCTTAATCTGTCCGTCATTGGTTACTTTGTTGCCTAGGTAGCAGAGTTCCTTCACTTCATCTACTTCGTGGTCAACAGTCCTCATGTTATGTATCTCGCTGTTCTCATTTCTGCTACTTTTCATTACATGCGTCTTTCTTAGATTTCCTCTCAATCCACATTCTGTATTCATTACATTGTACATTCCAGTCAGCAGGCCATATAATTCTTCTTCACTTTCACTTATTATAGCAACTTCATCAGCGAATCGTATCATTGATATCATTTCACCTTGAATTTCGATTCCACTCCTGAAGCTCTCTGTTATTCCCATCATTGATTCTTTGAAGTACAGATTAAACAGTAGAGGCGAAAGACTCCGTCCCTATCTATAAACCCTTTTTAAGACGAGAATTTTGTTCTTGGTCGTCCACTTTTATAATTCCCTCTTGGCTCTTGTACATATGTACATTAACGTCCCTCCTTATAGCTTACTCCTATTTTTTTTTAAGAATTTCGAGCATCTTGCACCATTTTACATAGTAGAACGCTTTTTCCAGGTCGACAAATCGTTTGACGTGTCTTCATTTTCTTTACTATTGCTACCGTTATCAACCGCAGTGTCGAAGTAGCCTCTTTGGTGCCTTTACCTTCTCCAAAGCCAAACAGATCGCCATCTAGCATATCCTCAAATTTCTTCCACATTCTTCTGTATATTATTTTTGTCAGACACTATGATGCAAGGGCTCTTAAGCTGATTGTGCAATATTTCTCGCACCTGTCGGCTCTTGCAGTGTTCGGAATTATGTGGATGATATTTTTACGAAAGTCAGATGGTATGTTTCCAGACTCATACATTGTACACATCAACATGAATAATCGTTTTGTCGCCACTTTCCCCCACGACTTTAGAAATTATGATGGAATGTTATTTATCCCTTCTGCCGTAATTGATCTTAAGTCCTCCAAAGCTCTTTTAATTTCTGATTCCAATACTAGACCACTTACCTCTTCTAAATCATGCCTTTCAACAGCTGCGGTTGCCCGGGATATAAAATCGCTTCTTCTCAATCAGCTGTTTCATCTTCTATCACATCGGACAAGTCTTCCCCCTCATAGAGTTATTTAGTGCATTGTTTCCACCTATCCGGTCTCTCCTCTGCATTTAACAGTGAATTCCAGCTGCACTCTTAACGTTACCACCCTTTTGATTTTACTGTCACCGAAGGCTGTTTTGACTTTCCTGTACGCTGAGTCTGTCCCTCCGACCATCATTTCTTTTAGACTCCCCCACATTTCTCACGCAGCCGTGTCGTCTTAGCTTTCCAGCATTTCGTACTCGTTCCGTTCCTCAGTGACTTGTATTTCTATATTCCTGAGTTTTCCGTAACAGTTTTGTACTTCTTCCTTTCATCGATCAAGTGAAGTATATCCTCTTATACCCATGGTTTCTTCGCAGTAACCTCCTTTGTACCTCTGTTATTGTTTCCAACTTCTGTTATGGCCGTTTTTAGACATGTCCATTCCTCTTCAACTGTACTGCCTTCTGAGCTATTCGTTATTGCTGCATCTATAGCCTTAAATAACGCCGGCCGCAGTGGCCGTGCGGTTCTAGGCCCTACACTCTGGAACCAAGCGACCGCTACGGTCGCAGGTTCGAATCCTGCCTCGGGCATGGATGTATGTGATGTCCTTATGTTAGTTCTAAGTTCTAGGCGACTGATGACCTCAGAAGTTAATTCGCATATTGCTCAGAGCCATTTGAACCATTTTTGAACCTTAAAGAACTCCAAGCGTATCTCGTCATTCCTTAGCACTTCTGCATCCCACTTTTTAGTGTACTGGTTCTTCCTGACTAATGTGTTAAATTCCAACCTACTCTTCATCACTACTATGTTGTGATGTGTGTCTGAATCTGCTCCTGGGTATGCCTTATCAAGTGTCTAACTCCGGAATCTCTGTGTGACCATGATGTAATCTAATTGAAATCATCCACTATCATCCGGCCTTTTCCAGGTGTACCACCTTCTCTTGTGATTCATGAACACAGTATTCGCTATTACTAGCTGAAGTTCTTTAACGATTAGTCTTTCTCCTCTCTCAATCCTTGTCCCAAGATTTATTCTTCTGTAACGTTTTCATCTGCTCCTTCATCTATAACTGAATTCCAGTCCCCCATGATTGTTAGGTTTTCGTCTCCCTTTGCGTACTGTATTACTCTTTCAATATCCACATCTACGTTCCCTATTTCCTCATCTTTAGCGTTTGACGTCGGAATGCACTATCATTGTCGGCGTTGGTTTGCTTTTCAATGAACTCCCACTGTGACAGATCCCTTGCCATACTTTCCTATTTACAACGAGTATTACTGCCGTTATACCATTTTCTGCTACTGCTGCTATTACCCTATACTCATCTGACCAAAAATCCTTCTCATCTTTACATTCTACTGCACTGACCCCTACTATATCTGTATTGAGCCTTTGCATTTCCGTTTTCAGATTTTCTAGTTTCCCTACCATGTTCCAGCTTCTAAAATTCCAAACCTGATTCGTAGAACGTTATCCTTCCGTTGATTGTTTAATCTTTTTTTTTTTTTTTTCATGATCACCTCCCCAGTGACAGTCTCTCCCGGAGTTCCGAATGGGGGACTATTCCGAAAACTCTTCTGCCAGTGTAGAGATCACCATGACACTTCTTCAGTTACAGGCCACGTATCACGTGGATACACGTTACTTGCCTTTAATACAGTGTTTCCCATTACCTTCTGCATACCCATGTCGTTTATCATTGCTGATTCTGTTAGAAGATTCACGGGTTTCCTGCAAATCATGAGAATTGCTAAAAGCACCAATTTTCTACCCAGCCAAGAGTCTAACACGCGAAATACGCCATATACACTCCTGGAAATGGAAAAAAGAACACATTGACACCGGTGTGTCAGACCCACCATACTTGCTCCGGACACTGCGAGAGGGCTGTACAAGCAATGATCACACGCACGGCACAGCGGACACACCAGGAACCGCGGTGTTGGCCGTCGAATGGCGCTAGCTGCGCAGCATTTGTGCACCGCCACCGTCAGTGTCAGCCAGTTTGCCGTGGCATACGGAGCTCCATCGCAGTCTTTAACACTGGTAGCATGCCGCGACAGCGTGGACGGGATCCGTATGTGCAGTTGACGGACTTTGAGCGAGGGCGTATAGTGGGCATGCGGGAGGCCGGGTGGACGTACCGCCCAATTGCTCAACACGTAGGTCGTGAGGTCTCCACAGTACATCGATGTTGTCGCCAGTGGTCGGTGGAAGGTGCACGTGCCCGTCGACCTGGGACCGGACCGCAGCGACGCACGGATGCACGCCAAGACCGTAGGATCCTACGCAGTGCCGTAGGGGACCGCACCGCCACTTCCCAGCAAATGTGGGACACTGTTGCTCCTGGGGTATCGGCGAGGACCATTCGCAACCGTTTCCATGAAGCTGGGCTACGGTCCCGCACACCGTTAGGCCGTCTTCCGCTCACGCCCCAACATCGTGCAGCCCACGTCCAATGGTGTCGCGACAGGCGTGAATGGAGGGACGAATGGAGACGTGTCGTCTTGAGCGATGAGAGTCGCTTCTGCCAATGATGGTCGTCGTATGCGTGTTTGGCGCCGTGCAGGTGAGCGCCACAATCAGGACTGCATACGACCGAGGCACACAGGGCCAACACCCGGCATCATGGTGTGGGGAGCGATCTCCTACACTGGCCGTACACCTCTGGTTATCGTCGAGGGGACACTGAATAGTGCACGGTACATCCAAACCGTCATCGAACCCATCGTTCTACCATTCCTAGACCGGCAAGGGAACTTGCCAACAGGACAATGCACGTCCGCATGTATCCCGTGCCACCCAACGTGCTCTAGAAGGTGTAAATCAACTACCCTGGCCAGCGAGATCTCCGGATCTGTCCCCCATTGAGCATGTTTGGGACTGGATGAAGCGTCGTCTCACGCGGTCTGCACGTCCAGCACGAACGCTGGTCCAACTGAGGCGCCAGGTGGAAATGTCATGGCAAGCCGTTCCACAGGACTACATCCAGCATCTCTACGATCGTCTACATGGGAGAATAGCAGCCTGCATTGCTGCGAAAGGTGGATATACA
Organism: Schistocerca gregaria; assembly: GCF_023897955.1. Taxonomy (NCBI): domain Eukaryota; kingdom Metazoa; phylum Arthropoda; class Insecta; order Orthoptera; family Acrididae; genus Schistocerca; species Schistocerca gregaria. The sequence continues at coordinate 397,925,131 of NC_064922.1, forward strand.
CTGTACTAATGCCGACATTGTGCATGCTCTGTTGCCTGTGTCTATGTGCCTGTGGTTCTGTCAGTGTGATCATGTGATATATCTGACCCCAGGAATGTGTCAATAAAGTTTCCCCTTCCTGGGACAATGAATTCACGGTGTTCTTTTTTCAATTTCCAGGAGTGTATTTGGGACGCAGGTCTTATCCAAATCACCCACATGGCAGCTAAAGTAAAGTTCGAAGCACTCGTCCACAAGTCGTGTGAAACTTCACCTTTTAGACTTGAAGGTCAGCTCTCCACAAATATATGACCTTATCTGCATTATTTACGCACTTTCTTGGCATCGTGAAACAACTAAACACAACATGTGCAATACATTATACACTTATTGAAAGGAAATAATCTTTCGCTTTTGATATTCGTGCTAACGAGCTAACAATTAGCTCAATAATGAAGCGTCACAATGCCAGATAAACAGGTTTGCGCATGTCAAAATTTCAATGAGGCTGCGCCGTCTGGTCGTTTAGCGCTTCGTCATGATATCACATATCGTTTCCTTAAACATGTCGGGAATAAAATTGCTACATTTGAGGTACAAGTTCCTATGCTAAAATCAAACTTTAAAATTAGCTGTGTCTGATAGAAAAATTCTGACTTCCGTTTAACGACATGAACTAGAAACACTAACCAGATTTCTTGCGAAGGAAACCTTTTTGACCAGTTTTATATATTGAGAGAAGGAAACTAATTAAGTGATATATTTGTTTCAAGAAAAAATCATTATTATTGCTGAGAAAACTTGAAGTGATGTAATCAAAAGCATTTTAAGCACACTTTTCGTGCAAACTGTCATTTTTATGCTTACAAATAGCACGCACTGCTTATGTGCCCGTATCATATGTCCTGGCCAGCTGACCACAATCTCAATGTTGGAAACCTTTCCTGAAAACCAACAATCCAGCCTCCTTTTTATTCATTCAGCTTTTCCTTATTAAAACTGTTGGTACGTTTATTCTTAACGCATAGTTCAAATATTCATATCCTCAACTGTCATACCGAAAACTCTTGTCTCGAACAACAGGATGTACTGGGAAATTTTCTTCTAATTGTCCTGGGTTAAAAATGACAGAAACCGTCCAAATATCTTCTGTCAGTATTTGATATTTTTCCCATATAATGGCTCTAAAGATGGAAGAAAAATTTTAATTCAAGGTTGATATACTGTCCCTATCTGTCCTTTGCGATCGCTTAGACTCCTTTCCACAAGGAATCAAACGTCGATTTGGGTACTTGTCGCTAAGCAATCACTCTTTCTGCACATTTGTTTCACAGAAACCGAGTCGGTTACGTAAGTTTTTGATTACATGAAGTCCGAACTTATCTTAGATCAGAGGATCTCAAAATTATACAAAACCTGACTGCGGGACATTGAGACGTCGAGGTTTCTTCATATGACTGTACGCATGTTTCGAGTGAAGTCTTATGCAGTTTCCGTACAGTAGCAGGACCGTAGGAGTGACAAACTGAAATAGCTCTTATGACCGCACTGAATATTATTCCTGCCCTTTTCCTGCACATAATTAAATGTAGGTCATAGGTCTGGACGATGTGCGTAAATCCATAAAGGCCAATTAGTGTAGTATATTGGATTACCGATATTTCTCTGGGTTCCATGATGCACAGTTTTAACAAAAGGCTGCCTAAACCGAATTGGAATAGTGTCTCAATACCGGCTATTTCGGTTTTTGCGAATGGATTTGATTTATCCTCTACCATGTTAAATACATAACGGAACCACTAGCGTGTCTGGAATGTTACAAGTTTTTCAGATCAATCACGTACTGGAAACATCTAAGAAAGAGGAAAGAAACAGACTGTTGCATAGCCTATAGTGTAGAACTCGGGAGGTGTTACTTCCGACTTGGGGAGACTGCCGAAAACACATCACGTAATACGGAGATCCCAGATACAGAGCTGGTAACTCAATGTGACATTGCACCTTATTTAAATGCATTAGTTCCTTCAAGGGGTTGACGTGTAATGGAAAAGTCTCGCTTCATTACTGAATACCAATACAAGGCGTCAGGTCGTCAACGGTGGTGCCTGCAAACAATGACCTTCGACACATCTGAGCTTTTGGGGTGAAAAACAACCTTTAGACAAAATAACCAAACATAAGGGTTTCCCTTGAAATGTTGTTTGTTTGCCGAAACTATCACTGTTTTTTTTTGTGATACTTGTTAATGATGAAATTCCTGAGAATGTAGGAGCTACAGGAGTTCAGTTCCCTAACAGCACAGTGCACGGAAGCGTGCGCTGCACCCTCAACGGCGATTCTCATAAGATTGTTTTATTTATTGAGTGTTTCTCTATTTCCTTTGAGTGCGTGTACACAGTCTGCTCAAAAGTTTGAACAGCTTGTGCCTTAGAATTAACGAACTTAAGAGTAAAATACAATCCACGGACGACGTTGTATACCATGATTGATGTATAAGACCAGATAAATGTTATTTTGACAATGAAATGATTTACGGAGGTTGGACTTTCTGTGGCTTTCTAGCTTACGCTTGAGAACGGACATAAAAGAGAAATCATGATTGTGTCAAATAAATGAATAGTAATTTACAGTCAACTGGCGGAAACATCTTTCTCTGAAAAATTTAATTATGAAAGTAGTTTATCTGAGCCAATCATTTACTTGCATTACACAAGTTAAAGTCGTTTCTGGCATTAAAAAGCTCCCTCTGATGTTTTATCATGAGGTAATGTTTCATTACGACTATACTAATCAATTTTTAATTAAAATATACCTGATTGCGGGCCTTACATTGCATCTTATAACAATGAAACACGACAAACGAACAGATTTTCATGCTGATTTGCGAGTCTGGGTCCGAAGTAATTTGTATACAGTCTCTTTCCTGCTCTCTATTACCCTAGACTGCGCACGGCCGCGCACATTTGTACATTTGTTCAGAACGTGTGAAGCTTGTACACGTGCTCTGCTACATCAAGGCAGAGCTCAGAAATTCTGAGATTTTACGCCCATGTGGTGTCTTTTACGTGATGCTGTAAGAACCCTTCTACTGAGTAGGCGAAGGCTCTCTGTGCTACTAAATGAGTGTTTGGATTGCACAAAAGGTACCTATGCCTTGTAATTGACGCATCATGTAGCAGATAAAGCGATAAACGTCTAACAAATGGTATCACAGTTAAAGTACATAACAATGAAAATCTTTGTACATAAGATAATTTTCGGAAGTTACATTGCATATAGAAAGAACTTCCTATGTACGCTGCTTCGTTCTGCATTGCACGCAGTGTCGCGATTCATAGAGACTGCTAGATATAAATGATGCAATTAAGATGTTTATCCTGTGGGTTCCCACCTAGTACCATACAGATGTAGGAAATAGGCATTTACACTCAACTCCAAACTTTGCTGGTCAGCTCAAAAGACTTAACCTAGAATACACGTACATCGTTAGCGCGATTCGAGGACACATGAAGCATTTTTTTAAAAAATAACGTTTGACTGGTTTATTGTTTATTTAAGTACAACCCAGGTTTCGGATTTTTATGGAATTTCCAAGTATTTGATTTTATGTCTTTAACATATATTGCAGAGCACTTAACATGTTGCCAAGCTCGAAGTTGACAACATGTGAAGTGTTCTGCAATATATGTTAGAGACTTAAAATCAAATACTAGGAAATGGCACAAAAGGCGAAACCTTGGGTTGTTCTTAAATAAACAATGAAACAGTCCAATGGCGCTGTGTTCCTTTAAAAGGTACTGTATGACTGTTGCTTAGCAACATCAAAAACACATGAAGTGTTTCCTCTGTGTTTCTTAACACTAAAATTGTAAAAGAAATAAGGTTATGAGATCTATGATGATCGATGAAATTATGATTACAGGTATATATTAAAGAAATTTTAACAAATAAAAGTTTATTCGCACCTCATTCCACTTCTTACATCAAACTACCATTGCCTTTCTCAATAATGAGGTGACGTTTGGGGGTCCTCGTTACGACTCCGAGAGCCAGATATATTACAAGCTGCTTTTGTAGTCTGACGCCCGGCGTCATCTGGAGTTACAAGATCACTCTGATGATTGATACAACATGGCCTATGTGGTTCACCACACACATATCGTTTGGAATGGGTCGTTTTATGGTAGCTAAACCTTACAGAGCCTTTTGTTTCTCTGGGAACTAAATGTCATAACATTTCTACCAAAATTAACATGCCGTTAGAACCACATGCATTCGAAATTCCAGTGGAACATTACTTTAATTGGAGTTCTAAGCCCTGTCTGGGGCAGTCAGTAAGTTGTCAAGTTTGCCCGTCCAATGAATTATTGTGTATGAATGGAGGTACTGTGAGCAACTTCATATGCGTGCTTTCATTATTTTAGAAACACTTTTGCTTCTATAAGCACGGCTCCTGGAAGACATGATTGGTGGTAAACACAGTTGGTATGGACGTTTTTTGTGCACTTCAAGTAGTCGTACTGTGTGTTTGTGGTCAGATGGATTGCAGTATTAGTTTTGGACTGTTATCATCAACCAAAATTCAAACGTCAAGCCAAATTCCTGAAAGTTTAGAACAATTTTGATTCTTCTTATCAGCATTTAAGAAATTGGCAAGTGAACTGAATCGGATTCTGTTAACGGCGAAATGTGTGTGGATAGCAATTTGTTCCGTCCATCCTAGAGTTTGAAAAAGTAACAAATAGAGGCACTCAGGTTGGTGTCTTTTCTTATTATGGAAGTGGATTCCATATGGCCCCCCCATTTGTCTCCTGAACACAGGACGAGATTACGGAATATCGAACCAGATTTGCCATAGATTCAGGTATGTTAGTTGACAATACTCAGCACGTCGTTATTAAAGGGAATGCATCGTTACCTCGTAAGGGTGACTTCAGGTGAACTGCAAATGAATGCTTCAGAGCGGTCCCTATTCAAAATATCTGTACACTATGCAGTGGATAGCTTGCATGATCTATAAAGTCGCTCGCAAATCTGTAATAAGTAGTGTATAAGAGAGTCGACATGCAAGAAACCTATAACGAGACGCAGTAACAACCGTAAAATAACCTGGAGTTTGCGCCTGAAACTACTTAAAACAATGAAAATGTTTGTAGCAAAACAATACGTAAGATTCATTAGAATAATATCAAAGAAATGTAATTCATCTATAACAGACGTATTGTTACAAAAGTCTCGTTGACCCGATTTTCGTTAAGTGTTGGTTAGTCCGGAAACATTACCACACGGAACGCTTATCATACTGCAGTGGTATACACTGGGAGAGAGGTACTGTGCATTACGAAGAGGTTTACTGTTGGATTTCTGAGAGAGTGCGATCTAACGATAGCCGTGCAACACAGTACTTGCTCCCACATACGCCAAATGGCAATATATGGAGAATGAGAGACCCCCGTGAAAATTTCTGAACTTTCGACAATGGAATGACTGGATGGGAAGTCTCAGTGGAATCTTAAACATCTTCCACTACACTACACAGCTAACTCTGAGTAGACTTGATGTTATGTGAGTCTCTCATTTGTTGAATGATAACAAGAAACATGTGGAGGTGAATTTCTCATCATTCTTTGCTTTAAGCGCGGGAGCCTTCTGGTTGCGCTGCACCAAGAAGTCCACTGTTTCTTATTTATATTCAGCGTTACCAACAGTGACTACTAGGAAGCGAAATACATTCTCATTATTGGTTACCTGCAAAGTGTTAAAGATCGTCCTTTGAACATGTTTCATGTCTTCTGAGAAAATAAATAATAAATCCAAAAGAAAAAGAAGCACTCTGTGAGGACAATGCCGCTGCGAACAAAGGTGCTTTGGTAGTAGGAGTAGTGAGGAATATCAACTATGAATTCCTGTAACAGCCACAATACTCACTAGACCTCTCATCATATTACTTTCACTCCCACATTATCTAAAATAAAAGTTGTGGCAGAAGAGGCCTTTGAGTCAGGTGGAGACGTATACAGCCGAAGAGGGGTATTTCAAAGAAACGAAAGTTGTGTTCATCGGTGTGGGTAGGTGATGAACACTCTGGAACTCATCAAACGCTTTAAAAACGATTAAAACCGAAATGCATTCATTTAAAATAAAGGGTGTTTATTTGAACTGAAGACACTGAAATGTCTCGAAAAGTACATATCGGATGAAGAAAACTTATAATTCCAACTTATAGGTCTCGTAGGGTTACATCCAACACCACCATAATCTACACCCCATCCCGTGTGTGGTTGAGGGGGGTACAACTTTGAAATCTTCAATGGGAACCACGATTTCTTATTACAGATTACGATTCTACGGCAAAATCTAAATCGTTTTATCTGAACCATTTTCTTCGTTTCGCTACAGATGTCGCTGAAATCGGCGGAACAGAAATGGGTACACAATCGTCTTTTACGATTTGCTTCTCAATGGTCTTTGAACATCCAGTGGGTCGTAGGACCTGACCTCCATACTGCGAGAGTAGGACAGGCCAGTATTTCACAACTTCTAATTGGAAACCTCATTTGCAATGTAGTATTCTTCCGACACATCGAACAAGGGACTACTCGATGCGCCGCTATGGCTGTTGCTTGAGGCGAACTCTATTCTTCTGTTCCAATTAGAGTAAGTGTTCAAACGTAGAACCGCCAACTTCAATACACATAGTGATCCGGTCTTCAAATGACCGTACACAAGACAGCAACATATCTGCGGGAATGTTAGCACTGCCGTTTCGGATACGGCCGACCGTGTCTTGATGGCGTGTTGGCACTTGCTGGTGCACCGTATGGTTCAAATATCGCCAGGGAAAGAAATGCATCGCCGTCAGATACAGTGATCTAGTGGGCCAATAAATAGGATCATTGGCGATCCACCGATCAATGTAAACGCAGTCTAATACCTCTGTACTTCAGTTGCGTAATGCGCTGGTCATCCGTCATGCTGAAACAACATATGTTTTCTCACGTCCAGGGCGACACCCTGCAGTAGTATCGGTAGTTCTGTTCCTAAATTGTTAGATATTTGCGTCTATTAAACGTGACGTAGACAAAATGTGGCTCAATGAGTTTGTTCCCCATGATCCCACGCCACACGTCAACCGACCTAGCACGTTGATGGTGAACTTGCCGTAACTAGTGGGAATGGTCTACAGTCCAGTAAGGCATGTTATGCCGGTTAACGCTGCCGTGGTTTGCGAATGTGGGCTCAACGGTGAAAGGTACCACGGCAAAGAGCGTGAGAGTCGTTTGCATTTGTTGATGCGCCCATTCCCAAAGCATTACCCGGCTCCTGATGCAGTGGCACATGACATGGATGATACTTACGACGATGCAGTATTGTGGCAACACTACCTACGGACATACCGGAATCGTGGTGTAATTACAATGTGCTTACCCTTGGGTTGTGGTGCACTGCCGCTAGTAAAGCTGATTCATTAACCTCTCCTGTAATACGTTTTCTTCGTTTCCTTTTTCCGGTCTGCACGCTGCCATCATACATAAGGGCTTCACAACCTTGTAAAGCAACGAACAAGAGCGAGCATTCTCTGGGAAATTATCAGCATAGAAGGCAACAGCATCCTCAATATTTCTCTTACACTATCCACAAGTCAGGACCATTTCAGTTCTTTCTTCTGTGGTTGCGAAATTAATCGTCCGTTGGCACAACTGCACTCCAAATTATAGACGGGGTGCCATGTATCGTTGAATAGTCAACAGCCATTGAGCAACACGTCGTAAATTAGGATTGTGTACCCACTTCTATCCCTCGATTGAAGCTCCATGTGTGATGAAAACAAAAAAAAAAAAAAAAAAAAAAAAAAAAAAAAAAATGCTTCAAACACATCATATGTAGATTTTGTCGTAGAATCGTAATCTGCTACTAACAACTGGGATTCCCAATGAAGATTTCAACGTAGCCTCCACCACGCACGCTCGGGATTGGCTGAAGGGTCTAGTGTGGTGTTGCTGGACGTCCCACTCTGAGATACTTCATTGTCTTCAATTAAAATGAACTCTCTGTATATTCAGTAGGGCCTATAAAACATAAATAACTTTGTATACTGTAGCCTCGCATGTCTCACACTGTTCCACTAGAATAGAATATTCACTGCTAGTCGGGGTAGCAATAGTGCCGTGCTAGGTTTCTAATGTCTCAGTGGATACGCTCAGCGTGATATAAGGACAGTCAGAATCTGAGAAAGACTAACGCACATACCCAAATGTCACGGCTTAAAGGGCACGTGCAGTCATAATCGCTGGCAGTGAGCGGATGCTAGTCTGGCGACCTCTGGTGTCTTGTGCAGCCACACTTGGGTTGGTCTGCTGATTCCTTCCAACCAGGGACGCGGCGGCTCATTTAAATGATTCTCCTGAGAAAACATGAGCGGCTCGTGATCGTTGACTAAGGGCAATGAAACGACTGCAGATACCGCATTCCTCCATCCCAAAGTTTCGCTAGTGCGGCACATGGAGTGACACCGTGTGATGAAGTTGGGGATGGTCTCTGCCATGGTGCTGCTGATGGAGCTTGTTGTGGCACGATGTCAGATGATACCAACTAACCTGCGTCCTGACTTTCGCCTTGGGAACCACTGGGAACATCTGGAAGGAGGAAGTCCGCCCGACTGCGTAAGTGGGTGTGGCACAGGCGACGCTATCGGACGCGAAAGCTTTACAGAAGCTGATGGAGGCTCGATGACTGTTACTAACGTTGTGATCGGCAGCATCTGCAGTGGCGGGCAGTTAAATCCGTTACAAAGTCGTCTGACAAGCTGTGCACCTAGTCGTTTGATTCTGTCAAGGGCAGCACGAGGAGCAGGAGTATGAGATGCAGTTAGCTTTTCAGAAACATGGAAATATACACTCCTGGAAATGGAAAAAAGAACACATTGACACCGGTGTGTCAGACCCACCATACTTGTACCGGACACTGCGAGAGGGCTGTACAAGCAATGATCACACGCACGGCACAGCGGACACACCAGGAACCGCGGTGTTGGCCGTCGAATGGCGCTAGCTGCGCAGCATTTGTGCACCGCCGCCGTCAGTGTCAGCCAGTTTGCCGTGGCATACGGAGCTCCATCGCAGTCTTTAACACTGGTAGCATGCGGCGACAGCGTGGACGTGAACCGTATGTGCAGTTGACGGACTTTGAGCGAGGGCGTATAGTGGGCATGCGGGAGGCCGGGTGGACGTACCGCCGAATTGCTCAACACGTGGGGCGTGAGGTCTCCACAGTACATCGATGTTGTCGCCAGTGGTCGGTGGAAGGTGCACGTGCCCGTCGACCTGGGACTGGACCGCAGCGACGCACGGATGCACGCCAAGACCGTAGGATCCTACGCAGTGCCGTAGGGGACCGCACCGCCACTTCCCAGCAAATGTGGGACACTGTTGCTCCTGGGGTATCGGCGAGGACCATTCGCAACCGTCTCCATGAAGCTGGGCTACGGTCCCGCACACCGTTAGGCCGTCTTCCGCTCACGCCCCAACATCGTGCAGCCCGCCTCCAGTGGTGTCGCGACAGGCGTGAATGGAGGGACGAATGGAGACGTGTTGTCTTCTGCGATGAGAGTCGCTTCTGCCTTGGTGCCAATGATGGTCGTATGCGTGTTTGGCGCCGTGCAGGTGAGCGCCACAATCAGGACTGCATACGACCGAGGCACACAGGGCCAACACCCGGCATCATGGTGTGGGGAGCGATCTCCTACACTGGCCGTACACCTCTGGTTATCGTCGAGGGGACACTGAATAGTGCACGGTACATCCAAACCGTCATCGAACCCATCGTTCTACCATTCCTAGACCGGCAAGGGAACTTGCTGTTCCAGCAGGACAATGCACGTCCGCATGTATCCCGTGCCACCCAACGTGCTCTAGAAAGTGTAAGTCAACTACCCTGGCCAGCAAGATCTCCAGATCTGTCCCCCATTGAGCATGTTTGGGACTGGATGAAGCGCCGTCTCACGCGGTCTGCACGTCCAGCACGAACGCTGGTCCAACTGAGGCGCCAAGTGGAAATGGCATGGCCAGCCGTTCCACAGGACTACATCCAGCATCTCTACGATCGTCTCCATGGGAGAGTAGCAGCCTGCATTGCTGCGAAATGTGGATATACACTGTACTAGTGGCGACATTGTGTCTATGTGCCTGTGGTTCTGTCAGTGTGATCATGTGATGTATCTGACCCCAGGAATGCGTCAATAAAATTTCCCCTTCCTGGGACAATGAATTCACGGTGTTCTTATTTCAATTTCCAGGAGTGTATATGCTGGATCACAATAATCGCAAAAACGTAGTTGGATTTCGGTGGCGTCAGTGGGTGCCTGTTCTCCCATAAAAGATAGAATGAGCTCGGTCAGTTGTCTGAGTGATGAAGTAGGACTCAAGAGTTGTGAGGGTAGGTAAAGAAGCGATAAAAAAGGTTCATCTTTCACGCAAAACTTATTTGCGAAGTTGTCAGCTGAAGGAGGTTGTTATGGGTAAAATAGATGCAGCAAAGTGGGGTGACGATGACCACATAATAACTCTGCCATCAAAGCTTTGTTAAAAGTGATACACGACCATTATCTTTAAAAATAAAATCGGAATATAAAGGCTCATTAGATAAGAATAAATAATCAGCACTGAGAAATTGTATCCGTATTAGTACCCGTAATTATTAGTCGTTAATTATCTTAAAGTACATTTTCATTTAGATTTTCGTGGTGTGTATAAGTGTGAAGCCATTGGGAAGGATATTGCGATAAGCTGCCGGAAATCGGGGAAGCAGCGAGGCTCCGCAGCTGGACAGGGGAAAATCCTTGGGGGTAGTGCTCAGAAGGAAGTGCCGGACAGGCTGCAGATCAGTGCCACTCACTTGACCAGACTTCCCTTCTTTCAGCAAGTGGACGCCGAACACCCCACAGGCAACACAGATATGATCTCCTGTAGCGTTAAGCATCCAGCAGCGACTGTCATTATAACTCAAAGGTGAAAGGAGAAATTCTGTTTTTAGGGATATCCAGGAAACGCAGTAATGAGAAGAAAAATCTTTGTTTCTTTTGGGTACACCGGACGCAACAGGTAAAAGCTAAAAAATGTAAGAAGTGCCCACGTTGGCACAATTTGTATGTGCAAGGTACCACTGAAAGTTAAGTCCACAAAAATGAAATGTTTACAATAAAAGAACTGCCAGGGTTGGGTAATGTAAATGGACTGTAAGTTGGACAGACAACTTGACTGTGATGCGGATATCCCATTTCACTGGCCACAGAAAGCGATAGGCAGCGAGACACCTTTCCTTAGCCCTAATTGGTAGGAAGCACGTTACTAAACAACTCCCTGAAGAAAACTTAAGGGTTGGGGACCAGCATCTCTAAAGGAGAGTTTGTACCCATCGTCACTTGGAATATCTGCATCCCAAACAATCCGCGGAAATTCAAGGGGGTAAAAGGACGAAATACCAGTTATCCTTTCAACGAGCAGTTGGCAGGAATTCATTTGACACTCGGCATTCGACTCTCGGAGTTCTCCTTTGCTTGACCACCAGGAGCCATCTCTTTCAATGACGTTCGTCACCATCTGAGTCGATCTCTGGGCGGATGTGTCTTGGAAAGGGTTCCAGGTGACGTGAACTTAGCGACAGTCACAAGTAGTTTTTGTGCCGCCAATGATAGATTCAGCAGCCGATTCAGGCTCCGCCTATATAATGACATGATGAGCTCAAACTATGACAGTGATATGATCCGTATTGACAGGAAAGTCAGTTTTACAGGTTTTCTGTAACCTCAAGGTCCACTCTGAACACTTTCTTTTATATAGCAATGATGACGAATTTGCTTCAAACTCTAGCCACAGATGCTAGGCATTCTCTTCTCCAACACTATTTCTCTTGCATCCGTACATAATGACGTTCACGATACAACCTCACAACTAAGACTTCTCAAGAGTTTACGTTCTTCAGGGCCTGATACATAGTATATGCATTTTAAGGACATTGTGTTATTATAATTCCAATAAATGGTTCAAATGTCTCTGAGCACTATGGGACTTAACTTCTGAGGTCATCAGTACCCTAAAACTTAGAACTACTTAAACCCAACTAACCTACGGACATCACACACATCCATACCCGAGGCAGGATTCGAACCTGCGACTATAGCGGTCGCTCGGTTTTTAGCGCCTAGAACCGCTGCTAAGTTTGGTTACTTTTGGATTTTTCAGAAGGCTTATTTTAGTTGAGCTTCCAACATCAGGTTGTCTTTAAGTAAACGGCATATCTTTCTCGTATTATTTCTAATTTTATAGATAATTATTACACGGATTTCATTGTTATCCATTTTTACATACGTCTGGTGGTCTTGACACCCATGCAGTAACTGTGACTACGTCACAATCTATTTGCTTATTAATCACGTCCTTCGGTGTTCTTGGAGTAATAATGGCTGGCTATCACTTATGTGACATATTACATTACGTAATTATCAGATTACATACTTTATGTCAGAGTATTCATGACAGTTTATTTGACAGATAATAATCCAGCGGTAGGTATAGACAGATCTGTTTTTATTGCTTTTATGTAGGTACTGATATTTGCTACTATTATACTTTTTATTTTTCTATAGGTACTAGCGATATGTACACATGTTATTTTTATAATTGTACTAATTTTCTAACTATTTGCATACTGAAATTAGTCTACAAAGGAGATTATAATGACAATGTGATAAGGACATGTAGATGAACACTGAAATAATTTATGTCTGAGGAAAAACGCGTATTATAATTTATTAAATAACACCAAATGTAAAAATATACGTACAATTATAAAAGAAAATAAGTAAAACCTATGTACAGTTGTAGAAAAGAAAATATATATCTGTAGATATAACACACACAGAAAGACAAAGAGTAACAGTTGCAAAGATCAATACCTACACAACGGCAATGATATACAAAAGTGCGTGTAACCATACGGCATACTTGAAATAAACTGTCACGAAAATACCGATATAACGAATACAATCTTTCAGCTACAGAAAGCAATAAGTCAATTAAAGGGTAAGCACTACATTGATGACAAAACCATTTAAAGTATGTAAAAGTGCTTAATCATGTAATCCATTTAACAGTTACCTATTAAATTACAAATAATGTACCAAAGTTATGTACCATTTATTTACAGATAAACTTATCAAGGTAACTCAGCTGAAATAGACCTATTGCAAAACCAGAATCAATAAAACTAAGCAACAGACTTGAAGTTATAACTGTACAGTGCAGTAGTTTTATTTTTATAAGCGAGAACTATAGTATTCTCCAGCCCCTTCAGTCAGATGGCCTGCGGTTCTACTTTAGAATTACAACACTTTTCGGTAATTTATGTGTCACTTTAACGGAATAAATCGTATTAATTGCGGTTCTTGTTCCCCGCTACTTAAAGTCATTGATCTCTTAATTGTTTATTTTAGGGGGTCCAACTAATCGATGTCATATAAGAGGGACAGCCAGAATACATTCACATTAGAAACCTGATGTCTCCTTGCGAGGTATAGTGCAGTTGACATTATAAACAACAAAAAATCAATTACCTTGAGTGCGAAAAACAAAGTTTGGCCATTTGACCCTTGAAATTGGCAACGGGATGTCCGGCTCCAACATTGGATACATGAAAGAACGGTACCGTTCGGATATGGCACTCGATTTCTCATTGTTAGTGTCCAACAAAATTACACCATTCCGAAGAGAAAGGCTGTTGCTTTGCGCATGGTTTTTGCATACTATAGCAACTGAAATTGATTACAGATCACGAAGCCAACCCTTCGTAATGTAATACTATAACAGTCACAGTGACAGAACCCATCGACATTCCGTAAGGAAAGCTTGCAGTGCTTGTGAATCAGTGGGATCTATTTGAAGACAAGAAGCTTCGGATACATCGAATTTTGGATCATGTTTCATAGGTCAGAGAGACAGAGTACCTTTGTTACTATGCTACGCGTAGGGCGACACAGAACTTAATGCCTGGAAATTTGAAAGCAATATTGACCAACGTTACACCTTCTGTGTTGTATGAACAGGTAACTCTTTTTTCTGATGAAAAAGAGCAAACAACAGCTTATGAACCGTCAAGAGAAAAGTTTTTCTACCATGCTGATATTGATGCAATTTTGTAACACTGGAGATGATGGGTAAGGCTCCCTTTTCCAATTAAAGACTTGGTACTTGTTCAACGTCGGATACAGGAAAACTATAATGCTTCCAGTGTTTGCAATCTAATGAAATAAAAATGCGCGTATCCCATGTGATGATGCATCCACTGCAAGCATCAATGGTTTTTTGCGGATCAAAATGAAGAATACATCGGCTATTAGGCAATGCATTTTCCAACCTTTGAAACGATTGTTCAGTTCCTTCAGTCCATTGAAAAGAAACACTTTTGCACCAGAGACAACACTATGGAGCAAAAATATGTGCTTCATCCAGAATAAACTTGATATACTAGATCACTGTGATAGAGGACAAAATACTCTTTCACCTATTTCTCATACATGGAAAATTATTAAAGATTTGGTTACAACCTGTCACACCTTGGGTGAGACTCTACAAAGTTAACGGCCTGAGCGGATGATGATGGAGCCTGGTAAGGCGCTAAAAGCATGAGGTATTTTTATGGTTCTTAGCTTATAGAAACATGTTGGGAGTTGGAAGCAATTGGCGACGAGTCCATCCCTCAGTAAATCTTGCCAGACAGGCCCACAGCTGTACAGTGCAGACAGGGCAGCTGCACATTGAGACAGGTCTCCAGCAGAACAATGCTACAGTACCTTCATTGGCCCCAGCCAAAGGCTGGCCTGGGAGAGATGGACTGAAGGGTGGCATCTACACAGTGGAGTTGTAGATCGGGCATAGTGTGTAGAGCCGTGCTAAATAAAAATACACAAGTTTTCCTGTTCGCTGGTACTGCAAATCGACCTTCGACCCACTTCCATCAGCCACTTTGTTTGTATAAGAAAGTGCAGCTTCTGAGAAACGTTTAGAGATACAATCTTTATCACACCTCGCAGCTAGGACTAACCAGCCCCAAGGCATAGGAGATATGGATAAAGATCTTTAAGATCATATTTGTTTGCTTGTTGGCGTGGGAAGCGACACGACTTCAGTGGAAAGCATCTTACCCCTCCACGAAAACTTAAAAACCCAGTAATAGGCTGTTTCTTTTTTTTTTTTTTTTCAGAGACGCAGGTTTCTTATCTCTTGACCTGGTTTCGACAGGAGTTTGTGCTGTCGTGTGGGAGAGGAGAATTAGCACCTCTAGAGCCCTATGAGTGGCTCAACATGGCGTAAAGGCGGTGCTGTTCGTGCACTTTGCGCGAAAGGGTTTTTTTTTCTGACGTGCATAGAACTCAGGTGCTGGACGTCGGTCTGGTAGGAACTTCTGGTCGATGCCCTGGCATGTGTGGTTCGTGTTTGGGACCTGTCCTGAGACCGACTTCACTTGTGAGTAATTTAGACTGAGGAGCCTGTGGTGAAGTTCTTACTGTACTGACAGTGTGACGCTAAATGTGTCGAACTACTCGTTTGCTGAGGGTACACTTAATCGTTTTTGGTTTACCTGTCTCGAAGTTTGGTATCCTTGTGCGCTCAGTCGTATAAGTGAGACAAATTGGTCCCTTGTACGACCAGCAGACGGGAGTGTCACACACGCTTGCTTCTTACAGTTTCATTCGACAGTTTTGCCTACGACTTAGTACAGAAACTGATGTCTTTTCAGACAAAACTCGATGGGAACTTACATCCATCCAAAACAAACCAATGTGGTATTCCTACATCAAGAGTGAATTGAAAATGACGAATGGCAAAGAATAAATACTTCGTGGAGCGTTCATTATACTTATCTTCAGGAAATAATTATACGCCAGTACATAACCCTGTGGTACGTCATTTGACGAGGGTCGTAATGTGTAATAGGCAGACATCTGTCGAGACAACAACACAGGAATTCCAAACTGCATCAGGATCCACTGCAAGTACTGTGACAGGCGGGAGTTGAGAAAACTTGGATTTCATGGTCGAGCGTCTGCTCATAAGCCACATATCACGCCGGTAACATGCCAAACGGCCCCTCGCTTGATGTGTATAGGGGCGTAAATATTGGACGATTGAACGGTGAAAAAACGTTGTATGGATTGACGAATCACGGTACACAATGCCAGCGTGTGTAGTGCCAACAGTAAAAGTCGGAGGCGATGGTTTTATGGTGTGGTCGTGTTTTTCATGGTGGGGGCTTGCACCCATTTCTGTATTGCGTGGCACTGTCACAGCACAGGCCTATATTGATGTTTTAAGCACCTTCTTGCTCCCCACTATTGAAGAGCAATTCGGCCTTGGCGATTGCATCTTCAACACGATAGAGGAATTGTTCATAATGCACGGTCTATGGCGCAGTGGAAAGTTGTTTTTAGAAGGGGGAAAGTAAGTCGAACAGTGTCATCATGCGGTGCAAAAGGTGGCAAGTAAGTGAAAGTGCTGCGTTTTCTCGAAGTACAGTGCTCTTGCACACGGTACAGTTACAATATGCTACCAGCTGCCGGCCGTTGTGGCCGAGTGGTTCTAGGCGCTTCAGTCTGGAACCGCGCAACCTCTACGCTTTCAGGTTCGTATCCTGCCTCGGGCAGGTTAGTTCGGTTTAAGTAGTTCTAAGTTCTGGGAGACTGACGACCTCAGAAGTTAAGTTCCATAGTGTTCAGTGCATTTGAACCATCTACTACCTGCTGTTGTCAGCGAGTGTCTCAAGAGCGTCTACAAAGTCACGTTTTGCGCCCAGCCTCCAAGCTGCCAAGGTGAAAGTTGAAAGGGCTGGAACCAGCAGGATGATGAAAGGGTGGTAGTGGAAGGTGGGAAGGGATTTGGGAGGGGGAGGACGAGGGGGGGAGTAGGCGTAGGGTGGTGGGGCCAACTCGTCAGGGACAGCAGGGCATGACCGGGCAGGACCCGATGGCATGATGGTGGGAGGGGTTGGGGGGTTGTCCGGTAATAAAAATATATTCCCAACTTTTTAACGAGGCCAAATGAAGAGATAGCGGCGCTGTTATGCCCCTAAATAAGGAGACTTTAGGTGAGAGCAAAGAGTGCACCAGCTCCAAAGTCGAACGTTGCCGACGAGGAAGAGGGTCACGAAGGAAGCAAAGAACTGGAGCATTAAAATTGATATTAAGGACTCATTAGAGCGAAACGCAGAAATGGAGTAATGGGGCAATGTATTACGCCGTTACAATTTACTACATTCCTATACGCTGAAGACAAGCAATTTATAATGAGAAGCTCTCGCACTTAATTGCAACGAAAATTCTGCGGCGGCTGAAAAGGGATGGGGATATAATACATTAGCCGCACTCGAGATCTCTCCACCTCCTTTTTCTCCTTTCTTTATTTTTCTCTTTTTCGCGGAACGCAAAGCAGTTCGCCGCTTTGCTAATGAAATACTAAATTTCCAGCTGAGGAAATTCGTACGTTTACTGAGCATACTTGATACAGAGAATATTCGAGAATATTCTCCTAGCTTTTAAAAATTACGCACAAAGTTTCAATAAAAGCGCTTCTGCGACCATAACGTTGGTAGAACGAAATATTTTTTACTGTTCAACCAGTAATATTTTATTTAGTTTCCTGTATAGTAGTAATTTACAGTCAAATTGTGCTATAGCTCATAATTTGTCTTGACTTATCACATTAGATTTAAATTATTCTCATCTAGGTTAAACGGCGGTGTTTGGGAGGTCCATAACTGATTATTAACAGTAAAACGTTACTAAAAATATTCAAAAAACCGTTAATTAATTTGCCTGTTCAAAAGAACATCATTTCTTAACGTTGCTTTGTATGATTCATCCATATGTCAGATTAAAATAAAACGTTCGAAAACTTTAAAACATTATTCCATGCCGTTTTCATCCACTGTCGCCGCACTGTATAAGGTGTCTGAATGAAACTTCTTCTTTACGTTAGTGTATATACCTGCAGTTTGGAGGCATAGTTTTGAAACATTCTTCATCTTTGCTCGGAGCACAGGTGTTTTCTTCCTTGCCCCGTAGCGTGTGAAATTTCTACTTGATAAGCACATTGGTTGCATGTTTATGATTTTCTTTTCACAGGATTTTGCTTTACACAAGTAATAAAACTTTATAAGCTGATTCATAGTTCTCCAGTAAAATGTATATTTCGCCTTTTCCTTACGACTGCCGTAGTCAATTTGTTTCGAAGTTCCAGGAAACCATTCACGTTACACGTAGTCAGCTGCACTTTTCATGCGATGTATCAGCGTTGTATAGTTCTCCCATGTTACAGTACAGACGACTTCGTTATCCTCAGATGATTTCAGGGCCGGTATATAATCTGAAGAGAGATAATAACTATAATTTAAGTAAAATTTTTCAAAATCCTGCTATCCCATTATTCTGACGGGGTGACGACAATTGGCGTGGTGCGTCGTCTTTAGTTCGTAACCTGACTTTCTAACTTCTCACAAAGTACGGTAACAAGTATTACAGACTACATTCACATTGCAAGACATCTGTAGAATACAACTTTCATTAATAATTCGCTCACGCTAACTGATACTCAAGCATAACCTTCAGGGACAAAAACCACAGATGATTTTTTTCCACGTCCTTATGTCTCATGAAGGGGATACGCATTGTGTGAGTGCATATTATTTAATTCACACATGGATCAGTTTCCTTTGCCCCTCCTCTCCAGTCCCACAGAAAATCTCAAGTGAGCTAAAGTCAATGAGTTTGTCTGTCTGCAACGACTGTTGAGGGAACGTTCATATTTCGGTTATTGAGATCAAGATTTTTTAAGAGGGAGAATTTCAGTGTATTCTGTTTATTTAACGTCAGGAAGTGTTTTATTTCATTGACTAGATTTAATTCTTTGTGAGCGAAACGTTTAGACAATTTGTTCGTAATGTAGGTCACAATGTGCGCTTAGCAGTGGTCTCGCATCTCAGTAACCATGTGCCAGGTTTTCTTGATAATCGTTTATCACCTTAATACTAACAAAAGTTGTTCCTCTAACAGATTATTTTGCGGTTTCTTCGAATGATTTTTACCTCAGGCTTGTGAACCATGTCAGGAGCATTGTAATACACTCCTGGAAATTGAAATAAGAACACCGTGAATCCATTGTCCCAGGAAGGGGAAACTTTATTGACACATTCCTGGGGTCAGATACATTACATGATCACACTGACAGAACCACAGGCACATAGACACAGGCAACAGAGCATGCACAATGTCGGCACTAGTACAATGTATATCCACCTTTCGCAGCAATGCAGGCTGCTATTCTCCCATGGAGACGATCGTAGAGATGCTGGATGTAGTCCTGTGGAACGGCTTGCCATGCCATTTCCACCTGGCGCCTCAGTTGGACCAGCGTTCGTGCTGGACATGCAGACCGCGTGAGACGACGCTTCATCCAGTCCCAAACATGCTCAATGGGGGACAGATCCGGAGATCTTGCTGGCCAGGGTAGTTGACTTACACCTTCTACAGCACGTTGGGTCTCACGGGATACATGCGGACGTGCATTGTCCTGTTGGAACAGCAAGTTCCCTTGCCGGTCTAGGAATGGTAGAACGATGGGTTCGATGACGGTTTGGATGTACCATGCACTATTCAGTGTCCCCTCGACGATCACCAGTGGTGTACGGCCAGTGTAGGAGGTCGCTCCCCACACGATGATGCCGGGTGTTGGCCGTGTGTGCCTCGGTCGTATGCAGTCCTGATTGTGGCGCTCACCTGCACGGCACCAAACACTCATACGACCATCATTGGCACCAAGGCAGAAGCGACTCTCATCGCTGAAGACGACACGTCTCCATTCGTCCCTCCATTCACGCCTGTCGCGACACCACTGGAGGCGGGCTGCACGATGTTGGGGCGTGAGCGGAAGACGGCCTAACGGTGTGCGGGACCGTAGCCCAGCTTCATGGAGACGGTTGCGAATGGTCCTCGCCGATATCCCAGGAGCAACAGTGTCCCTAATTTGCTGGGAAGTGGCGGTGCGATCCCCTACCGCACTGCGTAGGATCCTACGGTCTTGGTGTGCATCCGTGCGTCGCTGCGGTCCGGTCCCAGGTCGACGGGCACAGGCACCTTCCGCCGACCACTGGCGACAACATCGATGTACTGTGGAGACCTCACGCCCCACGTGTTGAGCAATTCGGCAGTACGTCCACCCGGCCCCCCCGCATGCCCACTATACGCCCTCGCTCAAAGTCCGTCAACTGCACATACGGTTCACGTCCACGCTGTCATGGCACGCTACCAGTGTTAAAGACTGCGATGGAGCTCCGTATGCCACGGCAAACTGGCTGACACTGACGGCGGCGGTGCACAAATGCTGCGCAGCTAGCGCCATTCGACGGCCAACACCGCGGTTCCTGGTGTGTCCGCTGTGCTGTGCGTGTGATCATTGCTTGTACAGCCCTCTCGCAGTGTCCGGAGCAAGTATGGTGGGTCTGACCCACCTGTGTCAATGTGTTCTTTTTTCCATTTCCAGGAGTGTAGATGTGCAGTTGTCCACGCGAGTACACAGTTCGCAACAATCATTCGAGTTTAAAGGCTACTGTTACGTGGGTACGGGAGTGTATTTTGTACCTGAAGCACTATTACGTGTATAACTTCGTAGCCGCGTGTTGCTAGAAAGTCGTTGGTTCGCACTGGTGGACTCCTCAGTCAGCCCACACAGTAGCTATGGTGGAGAAATCTAGTAGTTCATGCTTATTTCGAATCGAGTGTGAATCAGGCGGAAGCTGAATGCAAGATTATCTTCCCTTTGCCCGTGTATCTAGTTATATTCTTCCTCACCTGCTCATAATATTCGTAAGCTGGTTTCTCCTCTGCAATGTTTCCTCCAGTAAGAATCATCACGAATGAACAATGATTTTATTACATGTTCATTGTAACCTTGTTCATACGAAGTGGGTGGTAGTGGTAAATAATAAAGTTTCGTGAATTTATTAAATCTGCTGGTGAATAATTTTACATAAAGTCATTTTGCCTCCCCCTCAAACAGTATTCCCTCATGGAAACATCAGTAAATAAAGCTGCGAAAGAAGTGTGAACTTGCTGTATGGTTCATTTACTCCTCCGAGACAAATGAAGACGTTTCATATACCATGTTCTCAAACCTGAGCTCTTGGAGATATTACAACAATATTTGACGAAGATAAACAGTCACTCTCCATGATGGCGTAACAATTGAAAAATTTCAGATGACCATAGGAAGACCCTTTGTATCTGCATTTGCGTAATACATGTTAAATCAGATTCAAATTTGTGAGTTTTGGTTTATCTGTTAACGTTCCTATATGGGTTCGTTATGATTTGTGGAGAGATCCGTAATTTTTTTGTCAGGTGTTGCTACCTAATAACTATGTAAATGTTTGTGGTATATACGTTGAATTAGGAAGTACAGGAGGAAGACAGTGAATACCGCTTTACGTCTGGCTGGTGCCCGAAAATCGCTTAAACGTTGTATCGCCTGCTACACTGAATCCCTGTGACAAGACATCTTTACCTCTGAGCTGGAAACTTCAGGTAAACACCGCTCACGGATTAGGCGTTACACCTGTACCGATTGACCGACTGCTGCCTACAAAGCAGTACGAGAGGAGTATGATCATAATTTCGCAAGTCACTCCAGAACTTACTGCCTTGAGGTAAAATCTGATAATGCAGTAGCTCGTTGGGCCTCAAGAGACTGAGTGGATCACCTTCCAGACTTCCCAACCTAACGATAATCCGAGAGGTGCCGAGAATCAGACTCGGTTCCTTCCGCACTGAAGGCAGGTACGGTAACTATTCTGCTGTCAGGCGCAAATTTCGTACAGGTTATTAATACAGATATCAGTATTTGACAATGGCCATAAAATCTGAACGAAAATTGTTGCTGAAACACATCACCGTGTGTTAACGCAGCCATCAGCATCTCCTCTCCTGTGCCAACCTGTCTCAGAGTAGCCGGCCGGATTGCCCGAGCGGTTCTAGGCGCTACAGTCTGGAATCCTGCCTCGGGCATGGATGTGTTTGATGTCCTTATGTTAGTTAGGTTTAATTAGTTCTAAGTTCTAGGGGACTGATGACCTCAGAAGTTAAGTCCCATACTGCTCAGAGCCATTTGAACCATTACCTCAGAGTAGCACTGGTACCTATTACAATTCTTTGTTGGATATGTCCCAGTCTCTTTCCTCCCCGAAAGTTTTTAACCTGCACATCCTCTTCAGGTACCAGGGAAGTTACGTTAATACTTCGTATCTTAACACGTATTGTACTTTACTGTTCCTTCTTTTTTTAGTTGTTTTCCATATGTTACTCTCTTCGACACTTCTGCGGAGAATCTTCTCACTTCTCATTAATGCACCTAATTTTCAGTCTCTTTCTATAGCACTACATCTAACATGCTTCAATTTTCTCTTTTTCCGCTTTTCTCAAGTTCCATTCAATGACGTGTTCCAAACGTACACCGTTAGAAACTTCTTTCCCCCAATTAAGGCTGATGTTTGAGACTAGTAGATATGATTTGATTAGAAACGCCCTGTTTTACTCTTTTCTTAGCCTTCATGCATTATCTAGTCTCCAAAACAGCTAAATTCATCAACTTTATGTGTTCTTTCTCATCCCCAATTTTTATTTTAAATTTGCAGCTAATTTCATTTCTGCTACTCGTCATTATTCAGCTGTTCTACTCTTTCATATTTCTAACAAGGAGACGGCACGACCGTGGGGTCGGGGATTTGTCCGAAATTTTGTGTGGTGAAAGAGGACCCCTAACATCTCACGTGGTTGAAATATTAGTACGCACTACTCGGAAAATTCCGTGAAAAATCGATCCAAAGTTTCTTAGATGCCTTATGAGCATAAAATGTTAGTCCATTGCCGAGCCGCCCTCTGGCCTAGATTTCCACCAGTTGAAGGTGACAGTGAAGGTGCTAAATTGTGCTACTGCTAAAGACTCATTCTTTGAATGTTGTAATTTATGACTGCAATTATGTGTCACCTTCTTTATGTCATTTCATTGTAGCCATTTTTGTTACTGTTTTTGTGGAATAAAACAGATGTTTAGGGCCCGGACTCTTACGCCAGAGGTCTCGGGTTCGATTCCGCCTTTGCCACTTTTTTTCTGTTGTTTCATTTTCTTTTGTTATTCCACCAATTATTCAGATAGTTTCCCAAACCTACATTATCTTTGACAAATTAGTTACAATATTGACTAAAAATTATTTACTTTTTGTCCAACAACACAATTCATGGATGTGGGTTTTCCATTTGTAAATTATATGAGGAGAAACATTGGGTTTTAATCAGAATAACAAAGGCGATTGGGAAACATTCAGTTTTTATACATATAATAATTATATACGAGAACTGCAGTGGTAAAAACAAACAAAACAATAATTTTTGCGACATTTTGCGCAACATATAAAAGCGGATTTTTTTCAATCTTACGGCGTTTGCAATAAATCTGTACAAAATCTCCCGGGAATTAATTTCACGATTCTCCTTCAATTTTGCAAGCAAAATAAGGAAAAAAATGTGCTGGAGGAGGTATCGAACCCGAGACCTCTGGAGTAAGGGTCTGAGCACTAACCATGTAGGGTAGACGGCGTCTCGGCAATGGACTAACATTTTGTACTCATAAGCACCTAAGAAACCTTGGATTGACTTTTCCCGGGATTTTCAGAGTAGTGCGTCATAATATTCTAACCACCTGAGGTGTTAGGGCTCCTCTCTCATCACACAAATTTTCGGACAAATCCCGGACCCCACGGTCGTGCCGTCTTCTTGTAAGTTCAACCTACAGTCTGTGGTCGTTAGATGACTTATTACATTGTACATCTCGCAAAATGCTTCCCCATTTTCACAGACAACACCAATGTCAACAGCGAATCTTATCGTTCATATCCTTCAATATTGAGTTTGATGCCATACCTGAAATATTCCGTTACTTCCATCCAGCGTCTGTGATTTATAGACTGGACAGTACGGGTAAAAACTGCATCCTTATTTTACATCTGCTGTAGTCTGAGCAGTCCTTTCGTTGTTGTTTCTCCCTCTTGGATCTCTTACACAGTGTATAATACTCATCTTTTGCTATAGATTACAGCTATTTTACTGAGCGTTTTGTAGATCTAGCGCTATTTTAAGAGTCGAACGCTTTGTTAGGTCAACAAATCCTAAGAATACGTATCGATTTTTCTTAAGCCTTGCTAGAACA
Organism: Schistocerca gregaria; assembly: GCF_023897955.1. Taxonomy (NCBI): domain Eukaryota; kingdom Metazoa; phylum Arthropoda; class Insecta; order Orthoptera; family Acrididae; genus Schistocerca; species Schistocerca gregaria. The sequence continues at coordinate 397,949,412 of NC_064922.1, forward strand.
CAACGTCGGAAACCTGAGTGTAATGTCCTTATTTTTCGTAAGGTCGATCAAATCGTCAACCGACCATTGTCGTTCGCTTTCATTCTTTTGTATTTACTCGTTGTCAGTAATTTGTATGTTGATGTTACACTAAAAAAAAAAAAAGAAAAAAAAGCCGTGTGGCTTGGGCCTCCCATCGGGTAGACCGTTCGTCTGGTGCAAGTCTTTCGAGTTGACGCCACTTCGGTGAATTGCGTGTCGATGGGGAAGAAATGATGGTAAGAACAACACAACACCCAGACCATGAGCGGAGATAATCTCCGATCGAGCCGGGAATCGAAGCAGAGCCGTTAGGTATGACATTCCGTCGCGCTGATCACTCAGCTACCAGGGACGGATGATGTTACGCTGATTACGCAGTAGTTCTCATACTTATCTGCCTTTGTCATCTTCTAAACTGTGTGGATAATATTCCTCGGAAACTCTAACAGTTTGGTCCACATTCATAGATTCTTGAAACCAACTTCTCTCAGTGATTCGTAATGAATGTTACCTACGCCTTCCGCTTTATTTGGTTTGCGGTCTTCCAAAGCTGTGTTCTACGCTGACTATAATACTTGATCTCCTACGTGTTCCATATCAACCCAATTTTTCTACTTCTATCGTGTCGTTATCCAGTTTTCCCCTCGTACAGCCTTTTGAGGCACTACTCAGTCGTATGCGCTCTCTCCTCTGAGTTTAACAGTGGAACTGGTTTTGCCTTTCATTTCAGTGAAGCTTGTTTTGACTGACACACGCTGAATTAGCCCTTCCAACGGCTACATCTTCAGCGGTTTTTTTGTGTATGTTTCCTACATCCATTGCGTCTTGGCATAATTTCTTATTTACTTCATTCCTAAGTGATTTCTACTGATGTAAGTCAGGTTTTTACAGTAACTTTTGTACTTCCTTCTTTCGTCGATAAATTGACTTGACTGTTCTGTTATCCAAGGTTTCTTCGTAGTAAACTTTCTTAGATTTGTTTTGGTGGTCATTATCGCAGTATCTACAACATTAAGGAATTTAAACGAGCAGCAGCATTCCTCAGCAGTTCAGTGTACTACTTCTTCCCAGAATGAGTCTTCCGAACGGTTATCTTACACTTCAGTCTATTCTTTCTCTCTGTTGAAATGCGATCTGTATCTATACTTGTTCGTGGATGCTCCTTAAAACGGTATATCTGATTTCAGAATCTGTCAGATGTTCACGTAATCCGGCGTCGAAATACTTTCATGTGTGCAGACCAATGCTATCTGCGGACAGAAAATGTTTCAAATGGCTCTAACCACTATGGGACTTAACAGCTGAGGTCATCAGTCCCCTAAACTTAGAACTACTTAAACCTAACTAACCTAAGGACATCACACACATCCATGGCCGAGGCAGGATTCGAACCTACGACCGTTGCAGCCGCACGTTTCCGGACTGAAGTGCCTAGAACTGCTCGACTACTGCGACCGGCTCTGTGGACGCAAATGTTCAAGGGAGAAATTTAATGAAGACTGAGATCCCGGCACGAAAACTACAAAGGCAGATACTTCAGAACGTATTTTATTTTTCAGTAGAAATTATTTGATAATCACTTTGAACTTGAGAAACAAATCCAAAAAGTAACTGGTTATTTAAAAGCTACTTTTTCTAGACTTAGTCACAGGCAATAGTGCACTCTTCGTGTCATTACGCAGACTATATACACTCCTGGAAATGGAAAAAAGAACACATTGACACCGGTGTGTCAGACCCACCATACTTGCTCCGGACACTGCGAGAGGGCTGTACAAGCAATGATCACACGCACGGCACAGCGGACACACCAGGAAGCGAGGTGTTGGTCGTCGAATGGCGCTAGCTGCGCAGCATTTGTGCACCGCCGCCGTCAGTGTCAGCCAGTTTGCCGTGGCGTACGGAGCTCCATCGCAGTCTTTAGCACTGGTAGCATGCCGCGACAGCGTGGACGTGAACCGTATGTGCAGTTGACGGACTTTGAGCGAGGGCGTATAGTGGGCATGCGGGAGGCCGGGTGGACGTACCGCCGAATTGCTCAACACGTGGGGCGTGAGTTCTCCACAGTACATCGATGTTGTCGCCAGTGGTCGGCGGAAGGTGCACGTGCCCGTCGACCTGGGACCGGACCGCAGCGACGCACGGATGCACGCCAAGACCGTAGGATCCTACGCAGTGCCGTAGGGGACCGCACCGCCACTTCCCAGCAAATTAGGGACACTGTTGCTCCTGGGGTATCGGCGAGGACCAATCGCAACCGGCTCCATGAAGCTGGGCTACGGTCCCGCACACCGTTAGGCCATCTTCCGCTCACGCCCCAAAATCGTGCAGCCCGCCTCCAGTGGTGTCGCGACAGGCGTGAATGGAGGGAGGAATGGAGACGTATCGTCTTCAGCGATGAGAGTCGCTTCTGCCTTGGTGCCAATGATGGTCGTATGCGTGTTTGGCGCCGTGCAGGTGAGCGCCACAATCAGGACTGCATACGACCGAGGCACACAGGTCCAACACCCGGCATCATGGTGTGGGGAGCGATCTCCTACACTGGCCGTATACCTCTGGTGATCGTCGAGGGGACACTGAATAGTGCACGGTACATCCAAACCGTCATCGAACCTATCGTTCTACCATTCCTAGACCGGCAAGGGAACTTGCTGTTCCAACAGGACAATGCACGTCCGCATGTATCCCGTGCCACCCAACGTGCTCTAGAAGGTGTAAGTCAACTACCCTGGCCAGCAAGATCTCCGGATCTGTCCCCCATTGAGCATGTTTGGGACTGGATGAAGCGCCGTCTCACGCGGTCTGCACGTCCAGCACGAACGCTGGTCCAACTGAGGCGCCAGGTGGAAATGGCATGGCAAGCCGTTCCACAGGAGTACATCCAGCATCTCTACGATCGTCTCCATGGGAGAATAGCAGCCTGCATTGCTGCGAAATGTGGATATACACTGTACTAGTGCCGACATTGTGCATGCTCTGTTGCCTGTGTCTATGTGCCTGTGGTTCTGTCAGTGTGATCATGTGATGTATCTGACCTCAGGAATGTGTCAATAAAGTTTCCCCTTCCTGGGACAATGAATTCACGGTGTTCTTATTTCAATTTCCAGGAGTGTATTAGCATTCTAAAGCTTCCTTACCTGGTTCAGAAGCGAAACTGTGCCGATACTATTTAACGAATAATTTGTGATGAAGGACAGGACCTGCAATTATCAGTTGAAGATGGCTGCTGCCAGTATCGTGTGGCCGATCGGTTCTAGCGCTTCAGTCTGGAACCGCGCGACCGCTACGGTTGCAGGTGCGAATCCTGCCTCGGGCATGGATGTGTGTGATGTCCTTAGGTTAGTTAGGTTTAAGAGTTCTAAGTTCTAGGGGACTGATGACCTCATATGTTAAGTCCCATAGTGCTCAGAGCCATTTGAACCATTTGAGCCAGTATTGTCGGTTCTGATCTGTAAGAAATATCAGATGTAACACCAGAAGAAACTAAACTGATGTGTACCTTTGGCGTTTATTGTTCTTGAAGAAGCGAGCACTGATTACATGACTTACGATTGAAGACAGATGTCCTAACTAGTTTAGCGTAACTGGGTGGTTGAAAGTGTTTCCCAAGGGAAAGTTCAGCTTCGGAGGTGTTCCATGCTCAATTTTCTTCATGAGACGATGGAGACTTATGACTGCACTGTACTAACGGAAATATTTATTACCACTTTGGACCGGAATCATTCAGGGTTTTCTCACATCGAAGATGCACATCATTCCACAAAACCGAGGAACTCATGTACAGATTGCTTGATAAAGCGTGGACAACAAATCTACATTTCAATGTTTTAATTAGCTGCAATGTGTCATTAAGCTACAGGTTACAGAAATTTTAAGATATGATTATTGAATGAGCTCTGCAGGAAGTACTCAATGGTCTTTGTTTCGTGTCCATACGTGTAATAAAAATGGATGTGAGTGAGTTACACATTTACTCCTACAAAACTGGGTCGAGTTGAATCAAACTTGGCGCACATCTCGCTTACTGTCAGGCATCAGTTGGTGTGTTGGTAAGAGCCCTCTACCTATCATAGTTCAGGATAAATGGCGTCATAAACAATGAGACGCGTGGGAAACTTTCGCATCATGCTTGACTGCTAAGTTCATTATTTCCATTACGGATAGAATTCCCAGACATTATAAGCAGAAGCCGCCAAATCCACCTAAAAGATTATATCATGTCACCACGTGTAGTTCAGGAGACATGACGTGATAAACACTGAGATGCGTGAAAAACTACTGCATTGTGCATGACTTTTCGGTATATTACCCTTTTGCTACCGTCTCAAGTCGCAACAGAATTAGCACACAGTATCCACATATGCTGCTGAAAGTATCTAGAAAATTATTTCGTTGTACCATACATAGGTCAGGAGATACACGTCATATACACTGCGATGTAGAAAGAGCCTGTTGCATCATTCAAAAACTCTAATACATTTATTATTTAGTACCAGAATACTTCTTCAATCGGGTCAGCTTAAGAAAGCGCCTGACACATGCCTGTGACAACTTTAACTGCGAAGCGCAAACGGCTGTAGAACAATACAATAGCTGTGTCTAGAGCAATGAAGTGGTGTTGCCATAGAAATATTAACAAAATCGCGTTGTAGATACGCGATGTAGCTGCCCCCAGTGTACCGAAACTATCCGAGATACTGTGCTTACAGATTTTTACGCTATGCGTATTTCTTTGTACATCAATTTCATAATTTCAAAGATTCTTTCACGAATACATATAAATGAATTTTTTCGATATTTCAATACAAACATAGTTTATTTATAGTTTTCATTTCTGATGGAAAATTGGAAAATTGAATACCCTGACTGTGCTGCGTTTGTCAGCTAGTATCTATAGTGGTCATTAAAGTTGCAACACTAAGAATCTGGAACGCAAGAAGCGTCGATTGGTGCGACGAGACACATGTACTCGTATAAGCAAGTTATAAACTTTTCAGCTGTTCCGCAAGAAGCAGGTAGCAAATTAGCTACATTCTGTAAACAAGTAAAGACTTAGCAGAGAATCTTAATTCAAAAATCGTATTTGAAAGTTGTTTGTATGTGAGAAGGCCGTGTTATTCGCTCTGTATGATGAAGAGGCGTCCACTAGCATGTGTAAGAACACATTGGTGGTAAAATCGTGACTTGTCGAGACTTCGTTTATCGTTCTGCGAAGTTGCTGCTCCCGTTGTCACGTTAGGCAGCATCCCACGACGGCCACATACTTATGGAATCGATGTGTTAAGGAGGGCTATACACTGAGGTTATAAATGCCGTGAGATAGCGATACGCACATATAGAGATGGCGGTAGCATCGCGTACACAGGGTATAAAAGTACAGTACATGGGCGGATCTATTTGTAGTTAGGTAATCCTCGTGAAAAGGGTAAAACGGTTCTGTCATGATTGTGATCACACGACAGGAATTAACGCGGAATGATAGTTGGAGATAGACGCATCAGACATTCAATATCGGGAAACGTTAGGGAGTCCAATAGTTAGAGGTCCACAGTGACAGGAGTGTGCCGAAAATACCAAATTTCAGGCATTACCTCCCACCACGGTTAACTCAGTGGCCGACGGCCTTCCGGGAACAACCGAGAGCAGTGGCGTTTGCGCAGAGTTGTTAGTGCTAACAGCCATGCAATACTTCGTGAAATAGACTCAGAAATCAATGTGGGATGCACGACGAACGTACAGTGCCGCAAAATGTGGCATTAAAGGGATACAGCAGCATATGTCGGACGTAGGTGCCTTTGCTAACAGCACAACAATGCCTGCAACGCCTCTCCTGTGCTCTGACCATATTCATTGGATCCTATACGACTGGAAAAGCGCGGCCTGGTCAGATGAGCCCCGTTTTCAATTGGCAAGACTGATGGTGGGTTTAGAGTGTGGCACAGACTTCACGAAGCCATGCAAAGCAAGATATACGGCCCTGTGCCAGCTAGTTGTGCCCCCATAAATACGTGGGCTGTGTGTACATGGAAGAATGGGCTGCGTCCTCTGCTCCAGCTGATGCCGATCATTGATCATTATGTTAGGCTACTTGGAGACCATCTTCAACCATTCATTGACTTCATGTGCCAAAACAACAATGTCAGCTCGCCACATTTGTTCGCGCCTGATTTGAAGATAATTATGGCCAGTTCCAGCAAATGTTTTGGCCACCCAGATAACCCGAAGCTGCTTCCGTAGTTTGCGAGACGTAATCGAGAGGTCAGTTCGTGCACAGAATCCTGCACCAGCAACACTTTCGCAATTATGGATGGCTGTAGAGGTAGCTGGTTAATATTTCTACAAGGGACTTCGAACGACTTGTTGAGTGCTTGCCACGTCGAGTTGCTACACTACGACAGGGGAAAGAGAACCTGGCACTGTATCACGAAGTATCAATGGACTCCTTTCACTTAAGTCTACTCTCCGATGTAAGGATCTGAACAAACGTATTGGTCTCCTGTCAACGTCGCTTCGTTTAGCCACTTCACGTACAATGAGTCAGGGAATGAGTTTGATTTCAGCAACAACACACGGATAGTGCAATGACGTCCGGAGCACGGCAAGCTTTCTGCACGGCAACCTTTGGCGCCTCTTCCCTTGAGGCAGTCTCAGAGACACAAACATGAACCGACAGTGTGCGCCCACAATGAGACTGGACACAGCGGTGGCCCGACGTCGCCTTTGCAGACGAGGCTTTTTTATAGCTTCTCGCGGACGTATCCGTTTTGTGTTCTCCGAGGAAGGCGAACATTGGCAGACCCCATTCATCGTAGGGGCCCAAGAACTGAGATGTTTACCGAGTGCCACTGAGTACACAGCACGATCATATGTTCTGAAAATAATGATAAAGAATCAGAGGCCTTATTTGAATCTAATATCGCTTATTCTTTTTAACACAGGCTACCAGCTTCGACACCACATGGTGTTACCTGCAGGCCCCCAACGTAACCTGCCATCCACAACCGTTTTAATGTGCAACGAACAGAATATTATGTAGTGGGACAAAATTAGTGGATTCCGTACTTTCCGTGGCAGTGTGAAGGCCAGAATGGTCAGACCGCACGTGCGGTGGATCTACGAGCAGTTTATAAAGGAACTGGCGGGAAGCGTTTGATTTCAGTTCCAGCGAGTTAGTGCGACTACCTTTATGTATTGTATGTTCTTCCCACCATGAACCGTGGACCTTGTCATTGGTGAGGAGGCTTGTATGCCTCAGTGATAGCCGTACCGTAGGTGCAACCACAACGGAGGGGTATCTGTTGAGAGGCCAGACAAACGTGTGGTTCCTGAAGAGGGGCTGCAGCCTTTTCAGTAGTTGCAGGGGCAACAGTCTGGATGATTGACTGATCTGGCTTTGTAACATTAACCAACCGGCCTTGCTGTGCTGGTACTGCGAATGGCTGAAACCAAGGGCATGCAGCTTCACTGTATGGTTAAATGATGATGGCGTCCTCTTGGGTAAAATATTCCATAGGTAAAATAATCCCCCATTCGGATCTCCGGGCGGCGACTACTCGAGAAGATGTCGTTATCAGGAGAAAGAAAACTGGCGTTCACGGATCGGAGCGTGGAATGTCAGATCACTTAATCGGGCAGGTATGTTAGAAAATTTAAAAAGGGAAATGGATAGGTTACAGTTATAGTGGCAATTAGTGAAGTTCGGTGACAGGGGGAAAAAGCTTCTGGTCAGGTGACTACAAGGTTATAAACACAAAATCAAATAGAGGTAATGCAGGAGTAGGTTTAATAATGAATAGGAAAATAGGAATGCGGGTAAGCTACTACAAACAGCATAGTGAACGCATTATTGTGGCCAAGATAGATACGAAGCCCACGCCTACCACAGTAGTACAAGTTAATATGCCAACTAGCTCTGCAGATGACGAAGAAATTGAAGAAATGTATGATGAAATAAAAGAAATTATTCAGATAGTGAAGGGAGATGAAAATTTAATAGTCATGGGTGACTGGAATTCTTCAGTAGGAAAAGGGAAAGAACGAAACATAGTACGTGAATATGGATTGGGGGTAAGAAATGGAAGAGGAAGCCGCCTGGTAGAATTTTGCACAGAGCACAACCTAACCATAGCTAACACTTACTTCAAGAATCATAAAAGAAAATTGTATACATGGAAGAAACCTGGAGATACTGACAGGTTTCAGATAGATTATATAATGATAAGACAGAGATTTAGGAACCAGGTTTTAAACTGTAAGACATTTCCAGGGGCAGATGTGAACCCTGACCACAATTTATTGGTTATGAACTGTAGATTAAAACTGAAGAAACTGCAAAAAGGTGGGAATTTAAGGAGATGGGACCTGGATAAACTGAAAGAACCAGAGGTTGTGCAGAGTTTCAGGGAGAGCATAAGGGAACAATTGACAAGAATGTGGGAAAGAAATACAGTAGAATAAGAATGGGTAGCTTTGAGAGATGAAGTGGTGGAGGCAGCAGAGGATCAAGTAGGCAAAAAGACGAGGGCTAGTAGAAATCCTTGGGTAACAGAAGAAATATTGAATTTAATTGATGAACTGAGAAAGTATAAAAATGCAGTAAATGAAGCAGGCAAAAAGGAATACAAACGTCTAAAAAATGAGATCGACAGGAAGTGCAAAATGGCTAAGCAGCTATGGCTAGAGGACAAATGTAAGGATGTAGAGGCTTATCTCACTAGGGTAAGATAGATACTGCCTACAGGAAAATTAAAGAGACCTTTGGGGAAAAGAGAGCCACTTGTATGAATATCAAGACATAGGATGGAAACCCAGCTGTAAGCAAAGAAGGGAAAACAGAAGGGTGGAAGGAGTAAAAAAAAAATGATTCAAATGGCTCTGAGCACTATGGGACTTAACAGCTGAGGTCATCAGTCCCCTAGAACTTAGAACTACTTAAACCTAACTAACCTAAGGACATCACACACATCCAAGTCGGAGGCAGGATTCGAACCTGCGACCGTAGCGGTCTCTCGGTTCCAGACTGACGCGCCTAGAAACGCACGGCCACACCGACCGGCGAAGGAGTATATAGAGGGTCGATACAAGGGCGATGTACTTGAGGACAATATTATGGAAATGGAAGAGGATGTAGATGAAGGTGGAATGAGAGATACGATACTGCATGAAGAGTTTGACAGAGCACTGAAAGACCTAAGTCGCAACAAAGCTGTGGGAGTAGACAAAATTCCATTAGAACTACTGATAGCCTTGGGAGAGCCAGTCCTGATAAAACTCTACAAACTGGTGAGCAAGATATATGAGATAGGCGAAATACCCTCAGACTTCAAGAAGAATATAATAATTCCAATCCTAAGGAAAGCAGGTGTTGACAGATGTGAAAATTACCGAACTATCAGTTTAATAATTCACGGTTGCAAAATACTATCGCGAATTCTTTACAGACGAATGGAAAAACTAGTAGAAGCCGACCTCGGGGCAATACTGACTCTACGTCCTATCTTAGAAGATAGATCACGGAAAGGCAATCCTACGTTCCTAGTATTTGTAGACTTAGGGAAAGCTTTTGACAATGGTGACTGGAATACTCTCTTTCAAATTCTGAAGGTGACAGGGGTAAAATTCAGGGAGCGAAAAGCTATTTACAATTTGTACAGAAATCAGATGGCAGTTGTAAGAGTCGAGGGACATCAAACGGAAGCAGTGGTTGGGAAGAGAGTGAGACAGGGTTGTAGCATCTCCCCGATGTTGTTCAATCTGTATGTTGAGCCAGCAGTAAAGGAAACAAAAGAAAAATTCGGAGTAGATATTAAAATACATGGAGAAGAAATGATAACCTTGAGGTTCGCCGATGACATTGTAATTCTGTCTTGAAAGGAGGATATCAGATGAACAGCAACAAAAGCAAAATAAGGGTAATGGAATGTAGTGGAATTAAGTCGGGGGATGCTGAGGGAATTAGATTATATCTTATAGTTGAACTGACACTGATCATACTTCCACACAGAATCTATTTGGATATTTGGATGTTTTCTGTTGTGACAAGAGCAGCGAATTCAGCGAAAAATGACTGCGTTTTTTCAATCACGTCTTCTTCGTTTCTTCTTACTTTTTGTGCCCCGAACATGGTCGTATGGTGTGATGTTAAACTACATTTTCAAATTCGTAATAAATCCTAGAGACGCTGTGAAGTCTGTACACCCGAGATTTCAGGTTACTCCCAGTGCCCAATGTTGTAAACGCCAATAATGCCAATAATGAGAGGAAGGAACGAGCTCTCGTGCTTCACCACCTTCTCCATTACGCGCTACTTGATGAGTTCGAACTGCAGCGTACAAAAGCCTTTGAAAATTGTATTGTGTATTTTGTCTAGTGTGTCGTCATCAAACACCGTGATGATACTTTAGACTTTAAACTCCTTATCAGGAGAAGCTTGTAATCCTGCTTCCTTCTCCTCTTCTCGAACTTGCCGTATCACCACCTCTTGCGAAGAAGTTGAAACGTCCCCTTAGAAAAATTATACATGACTGTGCTTAAATTGACACACAATATTTTTAGCGCAACGCAATCTGACTTTCAGAAACCCCTACAAAAGAATTGCCCTGACTAACATTAACCTATACCTTTCACAAATCACTTACCTCAAAAAAATCTTCGTTACCCGAACTACTGCAATACAGCAAGCGCCACTACTGTCAGCTAAATAAAAGATTCAAACTACTGAAGGCACTAACTACTGATAGGCATAGTTAGAAAATGAAAGATTTTGATAGAGAACAAACAATGTATTTACCTTACTAGTGTTCAAAAGTCATAATATATATATATATATATATATATATATATATATATATATATATATATATATATAGTAGTTCATGAAGTCCAGTCTTACAAATGTACAGTGTCTGATGGACGCACGTCCAGATCATCCGCACTCAAAACTCCGCCATTTCTCTCCCCACATCCACCACTGCTGGCGGCTCACCTCCAACGGAGCAACGCTTTGCGCTGTTAACAGCCAACTGCCCAACACTACAATGGCGAATACTGTAACAATGCCGACCAGCCTCAGACTGCACACAACACAGTCAGTGATTTTCATATAGAGCGCTACATGTCGTTACCAATATAAAAACCTAAACAGCCTACTTACAAAGTGTTCATCATTATCACTAGCATCATAAACATGTGTTACTGTCACATGACGTATGCGTTCCTAACCGGTGATAATATTTTTCACTACGACAGATACCAGAATAGATGAGTATGAATCACGTTCTGTACCAATACCATCTTCAAGAAGAAGAGTTCGTCCTAACTTCATGTCAACCAATCGCAATACATTTGCAGCGTTGATTGCCGGTCCCCGTCCAATCTGAAGCTTCAATTCACAAATAACTTTACAGAATGCAACATCACGCACACACGGCACCGTCCTTACTGGTCTCGAATGGCATAGAGGCAGGCAAAGATCGAATTCGTCGTGGATACTCAGCGGTCTGTAATGAACGACTGGAGACGTTTTCTGATCTACGCAAACTGTGGTAATGGTGGTGGTTAGTGTTTAACGTCCCGTCGACAACGAGGTCATTAGAGACGTAAGATCACCGAAGTTAAGCGCTGTCGGGCTGGACTAGCACTTGGATGGGTGAAAATCAGGTCGGCCGAGCGCTGTTGGCAAGCTGGGTGCACTCAGCCCTTGTGAGGCAAACCGAGGAGCTACTTGATTTAGAAGTATCTGCTCCGGTCTCGTAAAATGGCATACGGCCGGAAGAGCGGTGTGCTGACCACATACCCCTCCATGTCCGAATCTAATGACGCCTGTAGGCTGAGAATGACATGGCGGCCGGTCGGAACCGTTGGACCTTCATGGCCTGTTAGGGAAGAGTTTAGTTTAGTTTATTATAGTTTACATGTTCCATCTTGAAACGCTGCTTAAAAGCCGACTTATCTATACCAACAGAGTGTTTTCTTTAATTGGGTCACTGTGGGGAAACCAGAATCCTTACGAGGCACAGGGAAACCGTATAAGGAAACTTTAGGTGCCTGTTTGTGAAAGCAATTTTGCCTTAATCCGATTTATAGTGAAGTGTAAGTTGTCCATGAAAATGAGTAAAACTGATAAAAAGAAATTGCGTAGATCGACTCAGTTTCGTGTGAACATCGTTTCATTACACTGGAAGAAAAATTGGAGCATCAAAAGTTTTATGAAACTAAACTAAATAAACCAGGATAGAAGTGAGAGAATCCGTCAAATGATTTATTTTAAAAAAAGCCTTCTAATAATAATTTTAACAATAATGTTAACAGTTGAACTCCGATATTCATAGATATTCTATAATTTATTTTTGAATCGCTGTAACCATCATTGCTTATACGTTTGTCTAGATGACACTAAAAATCACTTTCGTACATCTCTTCAGAGGTTTTCATCGTGTCTTAATGATGTAAGTGAAGTGATACAGTTGTTGTTTTTTCGTATTAGAGTTTCCTTTCGTTTAACTTCTTTCATTCTTGAATTCATTCTTTAATAAGTGTACCTATGATCGTTGATAAATTTTACGAGTGGTAATAATGCCTTGCCCACGGCTTCATCCTCGTGGCTCTCGAGCCCGTATGATCTTTGAAAGCCTCTGAGAAAAACGAATATGAAGGACTAAAGGTAAAGCTATTAAAAGGACTTATAAGAAAACTAAAAGTTGAGTTTTTAAAAGGGCTCAACGGTAAAGAACTGATGTGTTTGCAAGCATAGTTTCTTTAATTTTTCGTGATTTCCTTAAATGCAAAGCTAGACTGTTCTCTTGTCCAGGTCTACTGGTACTTCATACTTGAAATATCTCTATCTGTGCTTGCAGGCACCTCACCCGTTTACCAGTTCGTCCTTTTGACAGCTTTTGATTAAGTTTTTTCTGTTAGTTTCATCATTGGTAATAATCTTCAGGATTTTTCAAAATGCATACTGGTTCCCGATCCATGCGGTCGAAGCTGAGTGCAAAATCTTGTTAAAGAATAACACCATTACAATCAGTAGCCTTCAAATAATACCGCTCATGACTGAGGCCTAAATGTTTTTGTTTGAGCCCAAATACTTTTCGTATGAGTGGAATGACTGGTATTCATTAATCTGATCCTTTCGCTCATTTACATGTTCTTAAAAGAGAGGAAACGTAAGGACTATTTGTTAATAGTTTGCCAAATGAGATGACGTTGCTCATATTGCTACTAATTGTGTCCTCGAGAAGAGCGACAGACAAAGTGGAATGTGTTTTAACTCTGCTCAGGGGAGAGAGTTAGTAAGTTGGCGGTATCGTTAACTGGGGATAGTAAATGAGCCTACAGCTAAAGACGCCCTTACACAGTGAGTGGGAAGGACCAGTCATAGAGAAAGGAAAGTCGTCAAAGGAACTCCCGCCTCTCTGAAAAAAAAAAGAAAAAAATTACAGGAGAACGTCATCAGACAAAAAAGAAAGGAAAGAGAGAATTTAGAAAAAGGAAGGGAGAAAGAATGAAAGGGCGAGGGGGAAACACGAAATTAATGAGGTTCAGGTGCAAAAGCACAAGTCTTACGCACCAAAAGTGGAGTGGCTTGATTTAAGGGCGGAGAGGCGCCGACCGGAGATGAATGGAGCGTTTATCACTGGCGCCGCTAGAGGCGCTGCCTGCTGCCTGGTCTTTCTCGGACGGATGGAACACAAAGCTCTGCCGAATTAGCCTCCTCACGGCAGGGCCTTTTAATCCGACGTCCACGCTTCTCAGAGGCTGTTGCCAAACACATGCGCATGCGGAAAAGTCTTTCAATTGGATCCAGGGCTTCCGCTGCGTGCAAATGAATTCGTGATTTCGTTGACCAACGGCCCGCAGAGACCGAGAAGCCAAATTACTTCCCTCGTATGATATACTGTAACCGGGTATATCAATGCTGCTCTGGACTATTTAGTTTTATTAATTGTCTTTAATCTTAATAGATGAACCGATGTTCGGTTATAAGCAGTCAGTTAAAAAAAAATGTGTGTCTGTACTAAATCCTTTATTGGAATCTATTTATACGCTAATTCGTCATTTAAGTTCCTACAAATTAATAATCATTTAGATAAATGTATTTTCGCACTTCAGACACGCATAATAAAAACGAAAGTACAAAGACGTTAACTGCGCACTCATAGCAGCATAGCCGGATATAAGTAGGCATTCAATAGGGAAAGAACTGCACTTGAGATATGCATTACTGGTCATAAGAGAGTACATTCTACATACTTATTATCTCTCAATATTCATTTCACCATACATTAAATTTGTCATACTTTATCCAGTTATTGTCTGCAAGAGGTTCTCAGAGGGGCTATGGGCCATTCTCCATTTTCAGAAAAAATTTGCTGTGTTCTACAGAATACGGATCTTTAATCTTTCTTAGCTCTGATTTTCATTATCTCTCTGTTTCTGTTAAAGAACATTCTTCACTAGTGATGAGATTTCCGATTTTTCGGCCTTCTGCTTCCTACTGTCATTTGACAGCAATAACTACATAAGACGGACGACAAAGCACTGAGTTCCGAGCTTATGAGCCTCGGGAGGCCGTAACTTTGCCATAGCCTGCCGTATTGACACTGCAGATGCTGTTTACGATAGGCAGAGGGCACCACTGACACACAGTGTTCAAGTATGAAGAACTGTGAATACCAGTGTTATCGTAAAGAACTTTTTCGTTAATGTCATGGAAAACACTAGGTAAACGAAATGTCTGAATCTAATCACTATTAACTCAAAAGACTTCGCAGTTTAGGCAGAAAAATAAAGCAGTAATTGGACTAAACTGAGTTCCTTGGCATTCTGCAAAAGCAGTGTGGAAAATCAACCAACTACAGCTGATTACCTTGCGACAGCTCCTCCTTTCTGCTGAACGTTCACCTATCTGAGAAACCTCCTCAGGTGCCAGTAGCAAATTAATAAAGCTACGCAACAGATTTCTTTTAATGCGATGTGGTATAAGGAACTCTAATCAATGTATACTGGGTGAGGTCTCATTGGATATTCGGTCACTTATTCCTATGACGTAGGATTTACCAACTGTAAAAGGAAAGTCTTTGAGTACAGTAGATTCAGAGTTTATGTCATAAACAACATTAAAACTTGCAAGGATTGAACATTCATTACTCACAATCTCATTTTCGTTAGTCATGGGTGGTCACATTCATAATTGTCACTATTGATCGACAAGGTTCACAGGTGAAAGAGGATGACAGTGTGGTTATGACAATTCCATATCATGATTATAGAAGCGCGAAGTCGTGTGGTGACTATGCAGTTGTTGCAACGCGAAAAATTTTACAGTAAATGAAAGGCTTCTATCCAACTGTGATAGAGCGACCGTTAAGAAGGCGACTGTTTCCATCCCAACAAACTGGCATGATGGTGGAGCGATGAAATCTTAGCATGAGCTGTGGTGGTTGCGCTGGACTGTAGTAACTCGAGGAAGCCCTCTGTCATTGCTGGTTGTGTGTGCCCACCTCAGCAGCCGTCGACTCCGAATCCCCCGGTCCGGACCCCGATTTCGCCAAGTTCCGACGGTGAGACTTTGAATGTTAATCGTTCAATCTACGATGTACCAACCGAATATCTAAACTTCCTTACTCGACTGTAAGACTCCGCACCTGGCGACAGCATTTCTCATGACTGAAATTTCGTAACTAATCTCACACTTTTCCGACACAGTGGCGAATAATATAATTTTATGAACAATCACTTACTTCTTCCATCGCATCCCTAAAACCTCTCCCAATAAAATTTTTCACCACCTGTCTCTGGTCAAGAAGTGGAAGTCAACGGCCATGTTAGATGCCCCTTATCAAAGGCACGGCATGTTTATGGTCCTGACGCGATTTTGCCACCATCAGAAAGCAGAAGGGAAAAAGATCCTTCTCTCACGTTGGTTCAAAGAGCTCCCAGCCCCGCAATAATGGCTGTGGTATTCTTTGGACCATTTTTGGAAAGACTGCAGTCGGATCTTGCACTTATGCACGCCCAGAATACCGCTTCCCTGAATTCCCTTACACCACCGGTAAGTTTTCCTTGTCCGCCTGTGGACATGCTATTATGTCTAGGGGCTGGACTCGAGGAAACTATGGAGCATTGCATTTTTACCAGTTAACCTACACCATGTCATATTGTCCTGACCCTGGATGGTCTGACATCCGGCGTCTGCCCATCCCTTCGGGATATGGAAAGACACTGCTGCTTGCATTTCAAGGGAACGACCCCTAGAGCGTCTGCTCACTGCTTTGCTCCAGCTTGCCCTGGGCTGCATAGCATTTGCCACTCAACGAGCGATGTGGCGCAATGGTTAGCACATTGGACTCCAGTTCGGGAGGACGACCGTTCAAACCCGCCAACGGCCAACTGATTTAGATTTTTCGTGATTTCCCTAAGTCGCACGAGGAAAATTTTGAGATAGTTCCTTTGAAAGAGCACGGCGGACTTCCTTCCGCGTTCTTCACTAATCCGACGGAACTGAAGACCTCGCTTTTTGGTCCCGTCCCCCATGATAAACTAACCAGCTGCCTCTACAACCTTTAGACAAAGAAGTCCGAAAGAGAAGGAGCAATCATTGACCCCACTGCCACTGAAATCACTGCCAACCTTACGTTTCTATGAGATACTCGCCCACTCTGCCTGACGTTGTTATATTACTCCATCCAATCTATACTTGTGGCTGAGATGTGGCTCGTCGGTAACTGTAGGCACAGCTCATGACTCCCTCCTTACAATGTAAATTTGGCACAAGAGGTGATATACTGAAAAACTGCAAATGTTGCACCTCCACAGAAAGAATTTGGCTCATGTCTCCTTGGCGTATCATTGATCTCTTTCTAATCTGCATAATTAAGGGTAGGAGTGAATGTATTCATGTTTCGTCTTTGCCTACACAAAAACGACCATAGAATATCTATCTAAGAGAATAGCTCACTCATCATCTTGAAGACCACCCGTCCACCCACACTTCATTCTGGGCCTGTTGCTTAAGATACTTTCTGCGGTGTTGCGGAAGATATTCCAATCTCACAAACGTGAGGCAAGAACTTCTCATAAGAAATTCAAACAAAACATAAACATGAACCAGCAGTTTGCTAAACACATTCATATCTTCTGCATAATCAATAATGATGAAACATCTGGTATTTCTTCCAGCTGGCTCGACAGGGAGACACTTGGGTACACGTGACCCGTTACACAAAAATATTATACAACAACAATGTCTGTATAACACCCAGAATTACATCAGGAATATACAAAAAAAATCTTGCATAAACATACCAATCCTGTAATCATATATAACGAATTGGTACTCTTAATGGAACTGAAATAAATTTGTCTTTTTTTAGAGCACTAAGTATGTGTCTGTGTTACTTTAAATCATTAGGAACTGACTGACAAACATATACAATCCTGGAAATTGAAATAAGAACACCGTGAATTCATTGTCCCAGGAAGGGGAAACTTCATTGACACATTCCTGGGGTCAGATACATCACATGATCACACTGACAGAACCAGAGGCACATAGACACAGGCAACAGAGCATGTACAATGTCGGCACTAGTACAGTGTATATCCACCTTTCACAGCAATGCAAGCTGCTATTCTCCCATGGAGACGATCGTAGAAATGCTGGATGTAGTCCTGTGGAACGGCTTGCCATGCCATTTCCAACTGGCGCCTCAGTTGGACCAGCGTTCATGCTGGACGTGCAGACCGCGTGAGACGACGCTTCATCCAGTCCCAAACATGCTCAATGGGGGACAGATCCGGAGAACTTGCTGGCCAGGGTAGTTGACTTACACCTTCTATAGCACGTTAGGGTGGCACGGGATACATGCGGAACTGCATTGTCCTGTTGGAACAGCAAGTTCCCTTGCCGGTCTAGGAATGGTAGAACGATGGGTTCGATGACGGTTTGGATGTACCGTGTGCCTCGGTCGTACCGTGTGCCTCGGTCGTATGCAGTCTTGATTGTGGCGCTCACCTGCACGGCGCCAAACACGCATACGACCATCATTGGCACAAGGCAGAAGCGACTCTTATCGCTGAAGACGACACGTCTACATTCGTCCCTCCATTCACGCCTGTCGCGACACCACTGGAGGCGGGCTGCACGATGTTGGGGCGTGAGCTGAAGACGGCCTAACGGTGTGCGGGACCGTAGCCCAGCTTCATGGAGACGGTTGCGAATGGTCCTCGCCGATACCCCAGGAGCAACAGTGTCCCTAATTTGTTGGGAAGTGGCGATGCGGTCCCCTACGGCACTGCGTAGGATCCTACGGTCTTGGCGTGCATCCGTGCGTCGCTGCGGTCCGGTCCCAGGTCGACGGGCACGTGCACCTTCCGCCGACCACTGGCGACAACATCGATGTACTGTGGAGACCTCACGCCCCACGTGTTGAGCAATTCGGCGGTACGTCCACCCGGCCTCCCGCATGCCCACTATACGCCCTCGCTCAAAGTCCATCAACTGCACATACGGTTCACGTCCACGCTGTCGCGGCATGCTACCAGTGTTAAATACTGCGATGGAGCTCCGTATGCCACGGCAAACTGGCTGACACTGACGGCGGCGGTGCACAAATGCTGCGCAGCTAGCGCCATTCGACGGCCAACACCGCGGTTGCTGGTGTGTCTGTTGTGCCGTGCGTGTGATCATTGCTTGTACAGCCCTCTCGCAGTGTCCGAAGCAAGTATGGTGGGTCTGACACACGGGTGTCAATGTGTTCTTTTTTCCATTTCCAGGAGTGTATATTTATGTAGGGACGTGATAATGACCAAAAAATATATTAGTAATGTGTAATCATTTGTGCAATATATATGTCAAATCTACATAATCTTCGCAATACCGAAAGGGTGGCGGGGTGGGGTGATGAGGGGGGGGGGGGCGGCGCTGCGAGATCCTCATGGTCACTTTTCAAAATATTGTAATGTAGTCAGTTAGTTTATATTGTCAAGTTGTGAAAAAGTGTTTATTGTTTTTAATTAATTCTTCTGCCATATTTCATACGTGTTTTAAATTGTAGAGTTACACTTAACCCAAAAACGTAGGTCTCAGTAGTAAATGTCACTATTCCCAATGAACGTCGTACTCAACATTTCCAGGTTCAGGGCATTACGTACATACCTGTGTATTTTTAACAACTATTTAGAGAGCAAAAGTCGGCAACAACGAGGAACTTTGTATTTTAAAATTTTCTTGTGTTCAGAAAATCGGCGTTACTCGTTGAAAGTAAACTGATAGTGCTAGGAGTGAGCTAAGAGATAATTTCAAGCTCTGGACCCTACTTACACATCAGTATTGCCTTAAAAGGTGTGTTATTAATATCATTCAACAACAATAATCGAAATGTTTTTTTTTATTTTTCTTACGTGGGCATCAAGTACCCATCCTTCACCTTGGTAATGCGCTTTATGGAAAATGCCTTGTTATTGCTAGAGTAAAACGACAAATGCATTTTAACTCAAACATTAATTTATATTTTCTATTTTTGTATTTCCCAATACATTAATAATTCTCCAGATGAGTTAAGCTAGTTGGAGCAATGGGGGATCGCCTGGTAACAGGACAACAATCTTTCTAAAACTGGTGTTACTTACTACCGAAGTATTATTTTATAAACAACCTTATCGCCTTAATCTACATAAAAAGCTATAAATGCGCAGTAGCGTTTACTTGTGTTTCATGTAATAATGCAAAGCATTGTTAGTAGAAATATCGGTGGGTGAGTGACTGAGTAATTCTTTTGCATGCGTAATCTTGTAATTATAAGGTATGTTAAAAAGACATAATTCACCAGTCTGTTGAAGAAAAGAAGAAACAATACAAATGTGATTCACAAGGGTGCAGAACTTTTTTGTTTCTTGCAATCACGAGAATGATCATTCAGCCGTGACAAACTAATGTAGGCACAGCATTCAGTGTGAATGAAGTGGGGGAGACATGGGTGATTCTTGTCGTTTGCAGCCAGCTATTTAAGCCCATCACCCAGAAGGACGTGACAGCGGTCATCACTCCTTTGCAGCAGTGGCCTAACTACACACTGGACTTCCTTCGTGTCGTACACTGGCAGATAAGGGGAGATCTGCAACCCAAAGTCGTTGACACCAGACCAGATATTCATTTACGCCAGAGTGGCACAGCATGGGCAAAGGCACAGTGTGTGTATTTTCACCTGGGCAGTGTATCTGTGTTTGGAGTGCATGTACACCCTATGGCTCGTTTGGGTTGGTGTCTCCATTGTGTAAGCTTACGAAGGTATTATAAAGCTCATGGCGTAGCAAGAAGCATAAAACAGAGAGTAGCACTATAAAGCATGCTATATATCGATCTGTAACTGTCAATGATAGGAAAATGGACTTCTTTTCGAAGCCGCACTGCACAGTGAAAACCAAGTGGATAGTTCTCATCAGATAAAATCAAGATGTTGATGCATAGGATTTTGCACAGTGTTGCTTGTTGCAGCCTAGCCGACTTGTCATCTTCCGAAGATGAAATGTCCCTGTTGTTCTCTATTGGATATCTCACTCTCTGTCGTGACTTTTACCTTCCTGCTTCGGGGGTGGAAAGGTGGGGGAAGCTACTTTCAATCCTGGCGCATGCCTACACCAGTTGTGGCATCGCGACTGACTAATCCAACTGAACTGCTGATTCTGTCGTGCCTCACTTAGGTCCCGAAGGTGGCGACTCCTTTTATGTGCTATACGTGATCACACCTGATCCACCTGGGATGGTGACTTCTGTGACTTCTAACGGGGATCGTTCAGTCGGCTGTCGCCCTACGATTAGGCCGTGAGCTGTCCCTAAGATCATTCCTGCAGTCCCTCATGGCTCCCCAGAGACTGCAGTGCCATGCCATACTCTCCTCAATATAACTCACCTGTGCAGTACTCATCATACAAACTATTCACTTAATTATCACCATGAGATTCTTCAACAATTCCATAATAAACGATACATTGCCAGATCATAATTGCAATTTCGTATGGTTATTGCTATATCAATATGAATTGCGAAGTTTTAACGTTTGTTTTGTACGCTTGTCATTACCTATCTTATTCTCACTTCATACTTATTATTACCTTCCTGATTCTAGACATTTCTATTGCGTCGCAGTAAGGTTTTCTCTTTATACATTTAATGTTGTAGTGAGGTTTACAGTGATTCCTGACATCATGTAGCTGCAGTTTATTCCAACACATATTGCACCTACTGCTATGTCAGCCATTAGTAGCTTGTTTATTGTTTGGTAGACCATATAGTGGCACTAACCATCTTTTATTTAAATGAAATTCAATCTCATCCATCCCATGTTCGTTATTCTCTTTCTCTATTTCTGTGTTAATTTTAAGATGTTATAGTCATAGGCGGTAAGAAAATAGCATCACCCGATATAAACTACCCTTTACTGTCATGCTTGGTCTCCTTCTTTCATGAGTTCTTGTCTCAGATTATAACTTATTATGGCGAAACACTTGTTGCCTGTCTTTGACAATTACTGCAGAGCGATTCAAATGTTAAAAAAAGTCACTCCTTCTTCCTCCCAACTTAATAATTTGCCACAGGGACACTACACAAGAGTCACTTTATTTAACCTTAACTGTCACGCCCTCATGCTTTGTTGGCAACATACAGTAATTTACTACTCAATGCATCAATGCTCTCGAACTCTTACGTTTCCTAGTCTGCCTGATGTCCTTACATTCTTTTTCCATCCACATTCTCTATCTCATATGCCGCCATGGCATGCAACCTTTTATCAGGTCTCAAAATTTCCTTTGCAGTGTGTACCCAGTTAATTCATAAACACCCCTCCAATCCATTACTCCTATTTACGAGACCTCTTAAGCTATACTGTGTTCCCAAGTTCTTCATCTCTCTCACTCTTCATCACCATTCACTTATTTGTCTATTAGCCCTAGGTTGGCCACATACTTGGCGAAGACCCCACTGTACCATTTGATGTTAATATATTCCATGAGGGTATCGGTATATTCTGCCCTACTTCATGGTTCAGCTCCTTTATATGTCAATCTGTTCTTTCCTCCTTCTGCTTGATCACCTTCCTTCATGTCTTCATTAGCGCAGACTGGATCATTTCTCTATGTTTTGTGTATGTGAAAACCCTACCATTACAATAATTTTGTCTGCTGCTACTATGGTCCTTAGAACCCTTAGTGGAGCAAACCCTGTTGCACTTCCCAGCAAACTATGCACCACATATGGAAATTTATTGAGGAACAGATAACAGATCTCAAGATTCACGGTGTTTACTGCAGTATAATCGCTAGAGCGATCCTAATTCTCTCATAACTCCCTCAGAAGGATTTGCAGTGGGGGGGGGGGGGGGGGGGGGGGGTGAGGGGATGGAATGTTGGTATATATATTAGCTGGTTTCTGTGTTTCTTCAACATTGCTATCTACACTGTTGAAATATAAACTGCAGGAATTTATCTAAGGTAACCATCTCTATGTACAACCTCTGTTTCACAGATATTTTCTAGAACGTGTATGCAACACTCCTGGTGGTTGTGTTTAACAGTGGCATCAAGGTCACCCATTTGGAGACCAGTTCCATTGTTACCAAAATATAACTGTAACCCCTTGTCATATCCAATGACGGTCCCCTTAAGTCAGTAAACACAAAATGTTTCAATCTGTCTGGTAGCAGGGGAATTACGTGAATATGATTCGGCTTCATCTATGATTTCGACTTTTGGCATGTTTTTCAAATGGCTAATTTCTTTCAGATTCTCCTCTCCATAATGTTGAAGTAACAAGTCTCCAGGAATTTCAGTAACTTATCCTCAGTACATAATGCGCCTGACACTTAGGAGTATACCATATTAGTTTACTTACAATAACCATTGTGTTCCATTCGATTTCTGCTGCAAAAATAGTAATCCTTTCTCCGGGAGATAAAACTGACATATAGTAGAGTGCTCCCTGTCTCGCCTCATCGTTTTTATTTCCTTCTATGTTGGGTCAGTATGTAGCCGTGGTCTAGGGGTAGCGTCTTTAATTCATATTCACAAACGTCTTCTGTCCCGGGTTCGATCCTCGCCACTGCCTACATTTTGATAAATAATCAGCATTGGCGGCCGAAGACTTCCGGCATAAGAAGTCAGCCTCATTCTGCCAACGGCCTTGTCAAAGAGGGAGGAGGAGCGGTTCGAGGTTCAGGACACTCTCTTGTCCTAGGCGGAAGAATCAGCAATGATCAACGACATGAGGATGCAGAAGGCAATGGAAACCACTGCATTAAAGACACGTAACGTGTATCCACAGGACATGTGGCCTGTAGTTGAAGAAGTGTCATGATGATCTCTCCATTGGCAAAAGATTCCGGAATAGTCCATCATTCGGATCTCTGGGAGGGGATTGCCAAGGGGGAGGTTACCATCAGACAAAGATTGAATAATCAACGAAAGGATAATGTTCTAAGAGTCGGGGCGTGGAATGTCAGAAGCTTGAACGTGGTAGGGAAACTAGAAATTCTGAAAACGTAAATGCAAAGGCTCAATCTAGATATAGTAGGGGTCAGTGAAGTGGAAGGAAGACAAGGATTTCTGGTCAGATGAGTATCGGGTAATATCAACAGCAGCAGAAAATTGTATAACAGGTGTACGATTCGTCATGAATAGGAAGGTAGGGCAGAGGGTGTGTTACTGTGAACAGTTCAGTGACCAGGGAGTTCTAATCAGAATCGACAGCAGACCAACAACGAAAACGATAGTTCAGGTATACATGCCGACGTCGCAAGCTGAAGATGAACAGATAGAGAAAGTGTATGAGGATATTGAAAGGGTAGTGCAGTATGTAAAGGGGGACGAAAATCTAATAGTCATGGGCGACTGGAATGCAGTTGTAGGGGAAGGAGTAGAAGATAAGGTTACAGGAGAATATGGGCTTGGGACAAGGAATGAAAGAGGAGAAAGACTAATTGAGTTCTGTAACAAGTTTCAGCTAGTAATAGCGAATACCGTGTTGAAGAATCACAAGAGGAGCAGGTATACTTGGAAAAGGCCGGGAGATACGGGAACATTTCAATTAGATTACATCATGGTCAGACAGAGATTCCGAAATCAGATACTGGATTGTAAGGCATACCCAGGAGCAGATATAGACTCAGATCACAACATAGTAGTGATGAATAGTAGGCTGAAGTTCAAGACATTATTCAGGAAGAATCAATACGCAAAGAAGTTGGATACGGAAGTTCTAAGGAATGACGAGATACGTTTGAAGTTCTCTAACGCTATAGATACAGCAATAAGGAATAGCGCAGTAGGCAGCACAGTTGAAGAGGAATGGACATCTCTAAAAAGGGCCATCACAGAAGATGGGAAGGAAAACATAGATACAAAGAAGGTAGCTGCAAAGAAACCATAGATAACAGAAGAAATACTTCAGTTGATTGATGAAAGGAGGAAGTACAAACATGTTCCGGGAAAATCAGGAATACAGATATACAAGTCTCTGAGGAATGAAATAAATAGGAAGTGCAGGGAAGCTAAGACGAAATGGCTGCAGGAAAAATGTGAAGACATGGAAAAAGATATGATTGTCGGAAGGACAGACTCAGCATACAGGAAACTCAAAACAACCTTTGGTGGCATTAAAAGCAACGGTGGTAACATTAAGAATTTAACGGGATTTCCGCTGTTAAATGCAGAGGAGAGAGCAGATAGGTGGAAAGAATACATTGAAATCCTCTATGAGGGTGAAGATTTGTCTGATGTGACAGAAGGAGAAACAGGAGTCGATTTAGAAGAGCTCATGCATCGAAGCTGCTTACAAGAATAATATACAGAAGAATGGAAAAGAAAATTGAGAATGCGCTAGGTGACGATCAGTTTGGCTTCAGGAAAAGTAAAGGCACGAGAGAGGCAATTGTGACGTTACGGCTAATAATGGAAGCAAGGCTAAAGAAAAATCAAGACACGTTCATAGGATTTGTCGACCTGGAAAAAGCGTTCGACAATATAAAATGGTGCAAGCTCTTCAAGATCCTGAAAAAAGTAGGGGTAAGCTATAGGGAGAGACGGGTCATGTACAATATGTACAACAACCAAGAGGGAATAATAAGAGTGGACGATCAAGAATGATGTGCTAGTATTAAGAAGGGTGTAAGACAAGACTGTAGCCTTTCGCCCCTACTCTTCAATCTGTACATCGAGGAAGCAATGATGGAAATAAAAGAAAGGTTCAGGAGTGGAATTAAAATACAAGGTGAAAGGATATCAGTGATACGATTCGCTGATGACATTTCTATCCTGAGTGAATGTGAAGAAGAATTAAATGATCTGCTCAACGGAATGAACAGTCTAATGTGTACACAGTATTGTTTGAGAGTAAATCGGAGAAAGACGAAGGTAATGAGAAGTAGTAGAAATGAGAACAGCGAAAAACTTATCAGGATTGATGGTCACGAAATCAATGAAGTTAAGGAATTCTGCTACCTAGGCAGTAAAATAACCAATGACGGACGGAGCAAGGAGGACATCAAAAGCAGACTCGCTGTGGCGAAAAAGGCATTTCTGGCCAAGAGAAGTCTACTAATATCAAATACCGGCCTTAATTTGAGGAAGAAATTTCTGAGGATGTACGTCTGGAGTACAGCATTGTATGGTAGTGAAACATGGACTGTGGGAAAACCGGAAAAGAAGAGAATCGAAGCATTTGAGATGTGGTGCTATAGACGAATGTTGAAAATTAGGTGGACTGATAAGGTAAGGAATGAGGAGATTCTACGCAGAATCGGAGAGGAAAGGAATATGTGTAAAACACTGATAAGGAGGAGGGACAGGATGATAGGACATATGTTAAGACATGAGGGAATGACTTCCATCGTACTAGAGGGAGCTGTAGAGGGCAAAAACTGTAGAGGAAGACAGAGATTGGAATACGTCAAGCAAATAATTGAGGACGTAGGTTGCAAGTGCTACTCTGAGATGAAGAGGTTAGCACAGGAAAGGAATTCGTGTTCGTGGCGGGCCGCATCAAACCAGTCAGTAGACTGATGACAAAAAAAAAAAAAAATGTTGAGTCACGATCCTGTTTCCTTATAATATTCTTCTTAGAAACTATAATAAAATTTTCAAATGACGGCTGTTTCATACGGTTCAAAGTGTACTGATTTTCTTCTAATTCCTTCTTCTTGCTGTGTGTTAACCCACACAGCACACACGATGTTGCATTGGACACAATGTTCATTAACCCAGCATGTACATAACAGTGAACAGAAATTGTTGCTGGTATAGGACTCATATTGATAACCTTTCTTGGCCATTATCAAAAACTGTAGTGCATTACGGTTTTATGACACATGTGAATTTCTTCTATACAGAAATTACCCAAACTTCTTGATTCTCAGTACCAAAGTTATGGCGACTAGCTGTGTCACCAAATTGTTATTTTCTTTCTTCATGAGCATCTGTCTGGCCAAAGCTATTACTTTACATCTTATCGCACCTCCCACTTTCATTTATTGGAAGATAACCACAGCTGAACCTGCCTTTGTGCTATCGGCTACCATTCAAATGTCTTTCGACAGATCTGGGTTGAATAGAATCGGGGCCACTACAGTTGCCTGCTTTAGAGGCTGGAATTCCTTCTGAGGATTCGCATTCCAGACCCAGTTCGTCTTCCTCCCTGTCAGTTCACACCATCCCAGCGTGGCTAGCTCCTTTTTTTGATGAAGTTTGACGAAATACCTGTAGAAAGTTATTAAGCCATAGTATCTCCATATTTGTGTCGTCTACTTCTTAGTACTGCTGAGCATCATACTGCCCGCTTCCTGGAGATTCAGTAAAGTTCTCCTGCTTTCTATTATGTGCCCCAGCAATACCCAATTGTGAGTTCTTAATACACGGTGTTATTTCATGGTGTCAGGAGGTTGTAAATAGATCATTCATGGTTCGATTATGTTCTCCCTTCTGGATTTTGCTATCAACACATCATTTAAATATTGCATAACGTGATGCTGCAGTGAATCGGCTGAGATACTAACCAAAAGTCTGATTAATGCAGCTGTAGACACATTCAAGCCAAAAGGGGGGGGGGGGCATCGAAATGTATTGTACTTTCGACACAATATTTCCAGTTCAGTTTGCCAATAACTGCCCTGCAACAACAAGGAAGAGGAAAAATTTACGCCATTAAACTTTCGTAAAAGCCCTTCTAAGCTTTTCGGTCTATCGGCCTGCATTGAAACTACAGTATTGATTTGCCTGGCTCCAATACCAGAGAAATTGAAACTTTCTGTTAGATTAAAACTGTGTGCCAGACCCAGACTCGAACGGGTCCTTTGCCTCTTGCGGGCAAGTACTCTACCGACTGAGCTACCCAAGCACCACTCAGAGTATTTTCTATAGCAGATTTTACCCAGTGCCCTCTATAGCTGTTCTACCTTCCACGAAGTTGGTTAGTTAATTTTACCTTTTGTTTCTAGGTGCTCCAATAGGAAAAACGTCTCCTGCTGTCCTCTTCTTGTATTCTATTCCTTTGTCCAACAACCCAACATGCAGTATTAAACAGTACACTGGCAGCTGTTCCTCAAAATAAATGCGTATATCCCAGACCTGTTGTAAGATAATTTCGCCTATGTGTAGGTCCATGTCCATACCTAAAATGATCGATATGGAGAGATTCAGTATCATCAAGAAGTTCAAGGGTGTTGCCTTGGCACACAAATACCAGGTCTATTTGCGGCCGTCCACCCACGCTCTTTCCAGTTAGTGCTCCTTTCACTTTTGCTTTGGATAAATTTAGCATAGGCCATTCACTCCCTTGCATACATCGTTTAAATTAATTGGCTGATACGACCAACATTTGGCTGTTACTCTCAAGAATGTCTTCAAAACTTATTTCCTTGACCAATCATTGCTTGCTGGATCTATGTTTTGCTGCTTCATAACCTTTACCTCCTCGAGTAACACATCTTCATCTGTGATGTAGCTTAAAGTTTTCATTCCGAGCCAATTTTCAGTGCCTAAAAACATCACAAATTCTTCTTGTAAAAGACGGTCCCGCAATCAGGTTCGTTCATGGGACCCATCTGCATATTTCAGTAATCTCTGCTGTTTGTCATGCTGTACATGCTCATTCTATTCCTTTCTGTAGCCCCTATACCGATTATTCCACAGATTACTCATATAATCGAAACTCCATGGTTCAGTTGATATGGTCTGAAATATCTGCCACCAATGGAATGTGCTTTATTATTCCTCTCATGGTATTGTCTCTGCAAGCTGGTAAAGTTCTATACTTACGATTGGTCAATAAGCAACAAATTGACATTAAACATAAAGAAAACTAATGCCATGAGCTTCAGTTTGAAGAGGAAAAATGACAATGTTAAATTAAATGTAGATGTCACCTCTATAGACCGTGTAACAAATGCAAAATTTCTAGGAATGAATATTGACTCTCAGCTGAAGTGGTGCGAACACACAAAGGTACTTGCAAACAGAATGTCATCAGCATGTTATGCCCTTAGAATTCTATCATCTGTGTGTAACATGCAGTGTCTTTTAGTTACATATTATTCATATGTACACTCAATTCTTAGCTATGGCATTCTTTTTTGGGGAACAAATCCACAAAATATGAACACAATTTTCTAACTCCAGAAAAGAGCCATAAGAATAATAACCAGAAATAGTAGTCGAGCTCATTGTAAAGATCTGTTCAAAACACTGGGAATTTTAACTGCTCCATGTGAACACATTTACCAGTCAGTTGTACACATCAAAAGTAACATTGGCAATTACTGCACAAACAGCTCTGTCCATGACCATGCTACAAGAGATAGACTCAACTTACATTTACCAAGAAAAAATAAACATAAAACTCAAAACAGCATTTTCTACCAAGGAATAAAACTGTACAATAAATTACCAAAAGAGATTAAAGAAATTTCAAAAATACACTTATTTAAGAAGGCAGCTAAAAAGTACCTGTTATGCAATACATTTTATAGATTGAAGGATTACTTAGATAAAGCAGAGTAGGGGTTTGATAAAAAAATGTTATACAAACAAATAATAATAATAATGATGATTATAAAACATCCAATATTCCACATAACACCTTCACTTTATTATTTTTCTTCTTTTTTCCTTTCTAGAGACACTCTCCTCTCAAGCTATGCATAGCACAATACTAACACCTCTTCCTCTTTCTGAGCTCAACATCTCACTCATTATGAAGGGATGCTGACTCAGTTTTTCAGGATAGCAAATGGGAACTTGCAGTACAGAAAATGGCCCAAGGATCACCTGTGTGTGTGTGTGTGTGTGTGTGTGTGTGTGTGTGTGTATGTAGTGAGTGAAGTGTTATGAAACAATGTGCGTATAGTGTGTGCAGTGACTGATAGTGAAATATGAGTGAATAGTGTGGCATTACATTATTTAATGAGTTATTTGTAAATAAATTATTGTATACCAGGAGTAAAATCTAATGATTGTCTCTAACTAGAAGTCTGTAAATATATGTGTATACGAATTAGCTTATTGTAAATTGATCTAAGCTTGTAAATACATTCACATGTCCTATATCCTTGTAAAAAGAGATCTACGGATGAATAAAACTACTACTACTACTACTACTACTACTACTACTACTACTACTACACTGCTCCCTGATTCCTTCTGTGATCGCCACAGTGTATGAATTCGCTTTTCTACAGGTGGCCACTGAACTCGTTTATATCATTTCTGACGCGCCCTGTCAATTTGCATCGGTACTGAGGGGATACTTTTTTAAAACAAAGTGTGTCTATCATTTCTGCACTGTACGATATGTGTAAGAATTGAAAGTTCTTAAGCGTCGCTTCGACTATTTTCACTGGACATCTGAATCTGATCCTTCAAAGTTATGTCCGATAATTATCTCATTTTAACTCACGCTTGCTTCTGTTTAGAACAGCAATTGGCTGAAAACCCCTCCTTCAACATGCAATATGATACTCACCATAGTACTATCAGGCGCATTTTCACTACGTTTTTGTCTTAGAAATAACTGCTCATGTATTCCAATTTGGGCATCAACAGTCATCACGGTGTATTTAGATTGTGGAACTGCCCGATACAAGACCAGGGTGTAACACATTTCCGTTCTCCTTGAACAAACGGTACTTACCGAGCGACATGCTTGCTTCTTAATGAACTGTTTGAACCTGCAAATTCCATCTCATTGAATGAGTCCAATTCCTGTGCTTCACTATTCCCTCACGATTCTGATTCGATCATTCTTTCCACGCTTTCGCATCCTATGTCACTACTGTCTTCATAATCGGTAGTTCTTCTAGGCAGCATACAGATATGGAACTGCTCCACACCGTTGCTTGTACCAGTGGCACTCATTTCCCTTGCTTTCAGACTGTTGTACTGCTCTGATAACTGCTCTGCTTGCTTCTTGTTAATACCTTCCTGTTTCCTTTTAAATACTTATAACAGCTCTACTTCTTGCATAATGCATATTACAACTAGGGTTGTGCACACATGCTATTGCTTGTAGCTGTGGCACCCATATCGTGTGATTTCAGACTGTCATACTCTTGAGTTAACCAGTTTGCTTTTGTTGCCTCTTGTTAACTGAATAATCTATGTACTTTCTATGCACAAATGATATGTGCCCTTACACAACTGTTACCCTATATGATCTTCGACTTGATCTACTTGGCTTTGTAAAGTTTTTATGTGCCTTTCCACTCTTTCCAACCACTTCCTCTGTTCCTTCTGTTTCTTCTCAATTCTTGTTAACTTTATGATTCGTAGCAGGTAATGGTTACAAAAAAGTCCCAGCTTGATTACATGTTTAACTTTATTCTTCATTAACTTCCATGTTTCTTTCTGCATTTCCCTACGTTGTTCCTCCATTATATTATCCCTACTTCCTCCTGTTTCTTCCTTTTTCTCTCCCATTTGGCTACTTCTTACTCTCTTTTATTCTTCCACTGTCTCGATCATTAAAAAGTTGTGATGGGTATTTTTAATCATACTTTCTATTTCTTGCACAATAAAAGACAAGAATATATGCATGGATTGTTCATCATCCTCATCTGTATTTTTGGTTAACATTCTTGGTCTCCTCAGGTGTGTTTCTGCTCTTTTCCCTCACAGCAACTTCTTATTGAACAGACCTACACTGTGTTTCTCTTAGTGCAACCATTGTTTTTCAGCACCCGCTTCCTCACTACTTTGACACATCCCACTATTAATTCCTCTACTGTGTCATCCTCTTCATCTCAAAGTTGTACTTGCAAACTACATCCTAATTTATGTGATGCATACACTCCAATGGCTGTTTCCCTCAACAGTTTTTACGCTATACGGCTCCCTCCATGCATTGGAAATTATTATGTAAAGTCTTAACACATGTCCTTCCATCTTGTCCCTTCTTCTTGTCAGTGTTTTTCATATATTCCTTTCCTGGCTGATTCCCCAGAGTAACTCCTTAATCCTTACCTTATCATTTCACCTAATTTTCAACCTTATACTGTAGCATCACATCTCAAATGCTTCTACTCTCCTCTGTTCCGGTTTCCCACAGTCCATGTTTCACACTGAGTGATGTGGGGCATTGGTTAGCACACTTTACTCGCATTCGGGAGGACGACGGTTCATCCTGATTTTGGTTTTCCGTGATTTCCCTAGATCACTTTAGGCAAATGCCGGGATGGTTGCTTTGTAAGGGCATGGCCGATTTTCTTCCCCATCCTTCCCTAATCGGAGCTTGTGCTCCGTCTCTAATGACTTCGTTGTCGACAGGACGTACTATACTAATCTCCTCCTTCTCCTCCATGTTTCACCAGTTGCCCTTCTGTCCCTATTTTTTTTTATTTCTAGCAAGGGAAACTCAAAAACTGAACACAGATCAAGCATGAAAACAGAAAAGTGTAAAATGAATTGTGAGAAAAGAAGCAAAATTCAAACAGCGAACGGTACAAGCTCAACAGATGCAACATCTAGCTTGATTTTCCACACCGTCGTGGTTATGTGGTTACAGTGTTGGATTGCGTAAGTATTCAAACCTCCCTCGCGCATAATTTTCTTTTTTACAAAGTTATGATCTATCCGTCCGATCGTTGACGTGTCTGTTTGCCGTATTCGCATTTGAGTCTTTGTCATAGTCTAACGTCAGTCTGCAACAGCGAGGTGGAACGAAAGAACCTCTGACGTCCGTACCTCCTATTTGTTCTACACAAGCGCTACATGTTGCGATTCTTGCGTTCCATTTTGGAAGTTTTGACTGCTAAATTCCTTTGTTGTAACATAGTTTACTGCAGTACCTATAGCATCAGTAAACATCAAGCACCTCTTCAGTCCTCAGTACTTCCTCCAACTTCTTTGTGCATTGTTTCTTCTTCATCAGTCTTTCAAACTTCAGCTTACTTTTCACCACTACTAAATTGTAATGTGAGTCATATCTGATCCTGCGTACCCCTTACAGTGCGTTATATGATTTCGGAATCTATGCCTGACCATGATGTACTCTAACTAAAATCACTCTGTCTCTCCCAGCCTTTTCCAAGTACACCATCTTCTCTTGTGGTTCTCCAAAAGAGTGTTCGCAGTCTCATTTCTAGTACAAAGCCCATGTCTTGTTGTTGTTGTGGTCTTCAGTCCTAAAACTGGTTTGATGCAGCTCTCCATGCTACTCTATCCTGTGCAAGCTTCTTCATTTCCCCGTACCTACCGCAACATACATCCTTCTGAATCTGCTTGGTGTATTCATCTCTTGGTCTCCCTCTACGATTTTTACCCTCCACGCTGCCCTCCAGTACTAAATTGGTGATCCCTTGATGCCTCAGAATATGTTCTACCAACCGATCCCTTCTTCTTGTCAAGTTGTGCCATAAACTTCTCTTCTCCCCAATCCTATTCAATACATCCTCATTAGTTATGTGATCTGTCCATCTAATCTTCAGCATTCTTCTGTAGCACCACATTTCGAAAGCTTCTATTCTCTTCTTGTCCAAACTATTTATCGTCCATGTTCCACGTCCATACATGGCTACACTCCAAAGAAATACTTTTAGAAAAGACTTCCTGACACTTAAATCTATACTCGATGTTAACAAATTTCTCTTCTTCAGAAACGCTTTCCTTGCCATTGCCAGTCTACATTTTATATCCTCTCTACTTCGACCATCATCAGTTATTTTGCTCCCCAGATACCAAAACTCCTTTACTACTTTAAGTGTCTCATTTCCGAATCTAATTCCCTCAGCATCACCCGACTTAATTCGACTACATTCCGTTATCCTCCGTTTGCTTTTGTTGCTGTTCATCTTATATCCTCCTTTCAAGACACTGTCCATTCCATTCAACTGCTCTTCCAATTCCCTTGAGGTCTCTGGCAGAATTACAATGTCATCGGCAAACCTCAAAGTTTTTATTTCTTCCCCATGGATTTTAATACCTACTCCGAATTTTTCTTTTGTTTCCTTTACTGATTGCTCAATATACAGATTGAATAACATCGGGGAGAGGATACAACCCTGTCTTACTCGCTTCCCAACCACTGCTTCCCTTTCATGTCCCTCGACTCTTAAAACTGCAACCTGGTTTCTGTACAAATTGTAAATAGACTTTCGCTCCCTGTATTTTACCCCTGCCACCTTTAGAATTTGAAAGAGAGTATTCCAGTCAACATTGTCAAAAGCTTTCTCTAAGTCTACAAATGCTAGAAAATCTTTCTTCTAAGATAAGTCGTAAGGTCAGTATTCCCTCATGTGTTCCAGTATTTCTGCGGAATCCAAACAGATCTTCCCCGAGGTCGGCTTCTTTCACCCATAATACTTTCATTTACTCCCTCTGCAACTGCATTTCACTCTCCCATGATTATTAGATATTCATCTGCGTTTGTGTACTGAATTACGAGTTCAGTGTTCTCATATACTTCATTTAACTCTTTATCTGTGGCCTACGACGTCGGCATGTATCATTGCTGCTGACTTTTATTCAAACCCGGAATATTTATTCAAACCCGGGATAAATTACGTTTTCACTGAATCACCTATATATGTCCTCTTGAACATAATGGGTCTGACATTTGTTATGTAACTCGCTCACATCCTCCACTTTTTCAATGTCGCAAAAAAAAAGGTAATGAGCATACGGCGTTGTGGGCCTGGGGTCCCCAATTCGGGGAAGTTCGCCCGCCTAGAGCAAGTACTTATTGCATTCGACGCCACATTGGTCAAATTGCGCGTCGGAGATGGGGATGAAATGATAATGAGGACAACTCAAAACCCAGTCCCTGAGCGCAGAACATCTTCTTCCCCAGCCTGGAATCGAACCCGGGCCCCCCTTGGCGTGGCATTCCACCTCGCTGACCACTTTTGTTTTTCTTTTCCTTCTTTTTTTTCGAAGCTATTAATCGTCGTAACCCGTTACGTTCATTTCGCAAGGATCACGAGAAGGGAGCAGGTTGCATCTGCGTAATCACAAAATTTTGCTCCGCCCAGCGTGGGGCTCGAACCCACGACCGACTTTTTATATTTTTTTATTTGCAGCGCGTTAGCACGCGCGTTTTTTTTTTTTTTTTTTTTTTTTTTTTTTTTTTTTTTTTTTTTTTTTTAGTGGCCCGGTGGGGGCTCTTGGGGGCAAAGCGGGGCAGGGGTTGAAAACCCGAGGCCTGGCCACAATGTCCTCCTCACCACAACCGAGCCTGTGGTGCTTAGGGAAATGGGAGACACAGGAATCAACAGTAGAAATATAAATTCTGGTTAAAGAAAAAGAAAGGAAAAAGGAAAAGCAATAAGAAAGAAAATCCGCGCAATCTGTGAGGCGCTCTCACATCCGCGGAGGTCACAAATAGAATAGATCGTAGGCGGTGGAAACTCAGACACCGCCGGGGGAGGAGAGGTAGGTGCCCTCTGAGCCAGGCACCCCCCAACTCAGTGGAGGTTCAACAAAGACCGTTAGAAGATAGTTAGCAAATAATGTTCGGTAGCGTGGCGTGTTTTCGAGAGCTGCATGGGCTGTTCGTAGTTAGGTCCAGAAGTCGAGGCGGGATTTAGGTCCCTCATGAAAGAGATAGGCGACCGCGCACCCTTTGACCCATGGCATTTGGCGGCGGGAAAATGTCTGTCCTCCGGGTAGAGAAACATTCGAGGTTCGATTGTGTCTGGTGGCACCCGGAGATAGCAGGCAATGATTTGCTGCACGAAGCGCCATACATCTTGCGATGAGGCGCATGTCAGACGGTGTTCATCAGTGTCCGGTTGCTGGCAAAGGAGACAAAGAGGGGATTCTGACAAGCGAATGTTGTGCAGTCGCTGCTTCGTGGCAATTTTACTGTTGACTATGTGATACCACAGTGCCCGGACGTTCGTAGGGAGGAAGGGCTGGTGGACGGTAATCCACAATATGGGCCACTGGATGGAGGGATGTTTGGTCTCCATCGCATTCCGGGGAATCGTAATCACTCAGCTAACGGGGGCGAACTTTTAATGTCGCAGACTAATTGCTTTAATATTCCCTTCAGATTACCTAGTTCGTTGCACACTTGTTTTAATATGTCCATCTAAAACATAATGACACTGGTCAACTCCGTACATTAATCACGAGAGTGTGTTGCCACAAGAGTTAGCATAGACGTACACATACACTGAAATACAAGCTCGAGAGTGCGTACATGTATTAGTATTACTTTGCAGTTACATTCTTATGATCACTGAAAAATTGTCTTATTTTATTCTTGTACTCATCTCTCCAAAATGTTTCTACAGTCAATCCTTGCATGACTAGCCAGACTACTTTTAGAAGTTTCTGACCTTGATCGGAAAATAACACATCTATCGAATCCTCGAAGGTCATCAAATGTGAGAGTATCCCGACTCCTTGGCGCTAACCACTCACCAGCCTGACGTCACCGTTATAATTCTGGTAGGACGTCTCTCCTCAGGAGACTGTGGTGATTAATAAAGTCGTGAAACGGAATTTGGTCAATGCGATTTGTTTGAAAGAGCTCTACGCACTGTGTCCTGGATGTGGTCTCACTGTGGCATCATTTCTCCTGTCTGTGGCATTGGATTCACAATCCACGAAAGTAAACCTATAGTTTACAATCGACTTATAATTTACTTCATCATTATCAACATACAAACTTTGGAGGACTGAAAATTTGCTATTCACAACCTCGTTTTCAGTAGTACCTCGCAAATACCCCAATAACTGCTCTTGGTAAGGTCCTTAGTTAAGCAAGGATGCCAGTTCTGGCTATTATAATTCCCTAATATGATTATAGAAGCACGAAAGTATTTGGTCGGACTGCATCGACTGCAAGGCGAGAAGTTGACAGTGAATGAAGAAATGTCATCTTTTTCCTGTCTGTTAAATTTCATGTCTGTAGCACGTCATCTTCTAGTGTAGCAATTTTAATGGCCAGTAGTGTAGGTTCCATCTTGGAGCTTCGTCGACTGTTTGCGAACAGAATCGTAGCGTAAAAAATACAAGTGAGGACAGACCATGAGTTATACGGTACTTTCCGACCACAAAACACACCACTCCTGCCATATCTATCCAAGTGTTTCCAAACTTTCTTTTTGTAATTAGCAGTGTAGTTAGTGTCTCTCTAAGTTTACCCTGTTTATTGTGCTTAATCTTTTTTAAATGATTCGAAAATATTACCTTATAAAGGGTTGTTCATGACAGTAACGAACAAAGTTAACAGGAGGCACTAAAATGCCGTGTGCAGAGGTAACATTTACCCGGTATATAACATAATGAAAAGTGCGTGATTAAGCTGCTCCTACCGAAGTCGTTTTATGCAATCCGACATGGCAGAACAATGTTGTGGAGCATTGAACTCTGGTGATGTGAAACATATTATCAATTTTCACAGACTGACAGATGCAGTATACGAAAATACCTTAAGACCTATTGTACTAATTTTGTTTATGGTACTTCTTTAGCACACTAGCTTGATGAGTCACATATTCATCTTTTGTTGGTAGAACTCATTTGCTGAGGAATGTGTTTGGCTTCATCCTTACTCTCAATTAATTTAATGCGGTCGTTGCTCTTTAATCTTTTCCCTTACTCATATTCCTCTTCGGTGATTTGCGAAATTTGCCCCATCGTTTGGCAACGACTAATCTGAAACAACTTATTTTGATACTTTCCTTCAAATACTGAATTTCTTCCAGAATGTGGTTCAGCACACAATTCTAATATTCCTTCTTGGAACGAGAAAACCATTTCCATACAATTCTAACATCGAATGTTTCGCATCGTACACTTTCCTTCAAATACTGAATTTCTTCCAGAATGTGGTTCAGCACACAATTCGAATATTCCTTCTTGGAACGAGAAAACCATTTCCATACAATTCTAACATCGAATGTTTCGCATCGTACACATAAAAAAATCTCTAGTGTCTCTTGCAGCTCTAGATTCTCGGTTAAACTCATAGAGCAGACAAGGTCGGATGTGTTCATCTTTCTCTACATGACACCCCACACTGACTAGGCTTGAAAATGAGCTAAATGAGATGTTAACAACGTAGAAGCTCCTGTTCGAAAAAGTTAACTCCAAATTGAAGGAAAGCAGCTTCATAATGCAGAGGTGCAAACTTAAAACGTCTTTTCCATTGTTTGGGATCATATGGTAATAACTGAAAATGTGAAGTCTAATTTCTGAACATCTTTGTAAGTAATGCTGAGTATGCCTAAAATACTAAGGTATCTTCCGTTTTTACGAGGATACCTTTTTGCTGTAGTATGGTAAATGTAGCAGATGTTACAATCATTTATCTTCGATAAGGGCCTGTACATATAAAGTAACATCCACGAATAGATAAGAATATGTCCTACTTTCCCAAGTGTACAATCCTCCCTCCCTGTTACGTTAGTATCCTCGCCCTTCGTTTTCACACAGAAAATTGTCTAAGGGAGGTTTCTATACGTTCTGTAGTACTTACTAGGCACAGACATAAATTTTGGGAGTTCTGAATGGTACAAGACAAAATAAGACTCAGATAAGAAAACACACTGATTAATGCTAAAATTTTCTTTTATAGCTATACAAATCTTTCATTTCTGGAGCTGTCAAATGAAAGAAGTAAATTACAATGTCAGGTAATTCCGAGTGCAACGGTCTGTGGTAGTTATTACATCCGGCTGCATTTACGAATGAAAATTTCACATTTATTCATCTGAGTGTGACTGTTGTCGCTTTACTAAATCAAGCATAATACCGAACTGGAATTTGTCTACTTTGGAGACAATAAATAGCAGCGGGATGCGAAATGACATGTTCCATCTGTTACACAACGTTCGACTTTAGAGTTCTTTTTTATTTTTTTCATTTGTTTTTTTTATTTTTTACTTATGCCGCTCCGCAATTCGCACCAAAAATGTACGACCGGTTTTCGCATAGCTGACAGGCGAATTCCAACTACGCCTCTTTTCCAGCGACATTCAGTTACAGCGAATTAGCCGTGGCCTGATGGAGCGCCTGTTGAATTATGAGATCGTGATAATATATTTTTATGCTTTTTTAAAACTTCAGTACGTTTAGCTAGCGGGATATAAACTTCAATAAATAAAAATACACACCACACCCCGATTTTCACAATGGGATGTTCGTGTTTCAAAGTGTCTTGCAATTAAGAGCAGGCGTTCCAAATAAGCCAATAATTCTTTGACAAGTGACTGAAGTAATAATAGTGTCAGATCTAGTCTACTTGCTAAAAAGAGCATAACATAAGGTTGCAGCATTTTCAGAATTCTAAAGAGAATTTTGGAACCAGAACGAAAATGCAAAATGACCAAGTACAAAAGAAACATTTCGCAGCTGACAGTGCGTCTGACACTAGGTTAGGAAAACGTATACCAGTTCACGGGAATGCACAATCTAATAAATGTATCATTTAGAACAGCAGTAGTGGAAGATAAGTAAGAAAACTGTCTTCTAAATCT
The DNA here is from genome assembly GCF_023897955.1 of Schistocerca gregaria. NCBI lineage: Eukaryota > Metazoa > Arthropoda > Insecta > Orthoptera > Acrididae > Schistocerca > Schistocerca gregaria. The sequence goes on from NC_064922.1 coordinate 397,988,399, forward strand.
CAAATAAAAATATAAAGTAAAAATAAAGGCAGTATTTAGATCTCCATGACATTTCAACTTTTCAGTTACTCAGTTCTCTAAGTTAGATGAAATATCTAAATATGAATACATGTAAAAAAATCATCCAGCACACATAAAAGAATTTAAACTATTAACTGGAGCGTATTTAAGTTGAAAGCAGCCTTCACAATCTTACGGTACAACGTAAACAATAGATCCCGTAACGCCAAATACGTTACGGTACTGTAAATAAACCTAGATAGTAAATATGAACAGGAACTCTTGGTTACTACTGGCAGATAACTAATTTAAGTTTGTGGTTCCCTGACATTAGCAGCATGAGATCGATCTCTCACTATGAAAAATTCAATCTTGTTCGAGAAGTTTTATATGCCGAAATCGCAGTACTTACATATATTGATTACTAGTTTCGACAAATTTTAATCGCGGTCTTCAGATCCCACAGAAATATTTGCAACAACGTTTTTTCAACATCCTTTACTATATAATATTCGAAATTCATTCTGGGGAACATCTTTTCAAAATATGTTACATACCATCGCAAAAAAATAAAACATTGTGCCACTCTATGTAGCGAAGTGAAACCTACTTTTGAACATATAGTAGCTCAACTGTAGTGTAGCTAAAGGCAATTATGGAAAATCCAAGATCAAGATTTTAATAGAACATGTCAGAGGTCTAGATACCTCGCTGGGACAGGCGCACCAGTATCAAGTCAGACGTCAAGAAATAATACCATAATTGTGGTAAAAACTCAGAAAAGTTCAAAAATACATTTCGCACATACGGTATAAATTGCTGTGTCCGTACTGACATCTCACGATACATTGCCAGACAGTAGTCAGGATGACTACATGGGATTAAGGAGTCTGCCAGATGCCAGCAGTCTCCTTCGTGACAACTAGGAATATAATACACACATATTTTCCATGTTTTTATAATACATTCAGTGTTGACAATGCTCTCCAAATATAATTTTCCTTACACAAAATTTTTAAAAAAATTGCAAGTCAGTTTCTTATCAACAGACAGGAAGAGGCAATATGATTCAGCTAGTACAGGTGCAACATTTAAATGCAGAAAATGCACATCACTCAAAATTTGTCAGATCATGACAAAAATGTTTTATAAGATCCAGTATTAGAACCAGCCCGTGACCCCCAAAGGATGAAGTGGACTAGACACGTGACAGCAAGGGGCTTTTACGGAGATGGTTCGTTTCAGTTCTCGGTAGAACACTGTTTGACATTTACGTAAACATTTACATTGCTCGTACAGTAATTTCCTGTTATACCGTATAACAGGAAATTACGAATAGAGTTCATGATTATTGACTAGTACGATACACAGAAGTGATTCAGCTTCCCCTACTGTTGTCGTTTCTGCAGCTCGCAGTGTAAAATCTGGGCGTCAGAGACAAGGCGCGAAATTTTCGTACTTTCTTGCTCGCTACGCGGGTGCTGTTAGTTCTACACAAAAAATGAACACGACCTTTTCGTATGAAATTTAATGTAGATGAATTTTCTATCAGAGTGCATTTTCGCTGGAGGCCACGGTTTTCGAGTTATTCGAGAAAAACGTACAGAAGTAACCTCCATCCCCACCATCCATCCCTCATCAGTTTCCCTCAAGATTTCTAGTATTCTGTTCGTGAAACTATCTCCTATAATTGTACAAAAATTTTCAGTCACAATAACTATTCACATTTGATATTTTTCGGTCTCTATGGACTGGGGTATTATACCGATAGCATAGTCGGTTTCGTTAACCTTATTAATACAAACTTACACTTGATGATAATGAACGAAAAAAATACTTTCCTAAACGTTGCGTTAGTATTAATTACATTGACAATTCAATGAACTTAACCATTACAAACGTAGTTGTTTTCTAGACAAAATGCCTGAAGAATACAAGTACTTGTTTTATGCTATAAAAATTTTTAAAAATTAGGTAAAATTTAGACAAACGTCACTTTTACAATTTTTATATGCACTACTAACAAGGGCAGGCCTCAGACACGGCCAACCGATTCGGCTCAAATATGGCAGTTCGTTTGTGTACAAACCAACATGAAAGAATCTAAGATATTTTGGATCAACACCCTCCAGTTTTTGAGAAAATAACCCCTAAATGTTATAACGAGCAATCGACTCAGAATTTGCGGGATCATCAGGTATATGGTTCACAAATGCATAATTTTCCAGAAATCGAGGAAAGTAACTTTTACAACTGCCGCTTTTGTACCCACTTGGTAAACGTTTTTCGCAAGGAACGCCGATAGCGTAACGCACAGGTAACTAGCTGGGAAGCGGGGAACCCAGGTTCGAATTTCGAGGAAACTGTACGGTTTTCATTTTTCTTTAACTGTAGTAATTTCTCAAACTTATTGGGATTGTAAACAACTAAAATGTTAGTCTTGGTCACTTTACAGTGGCACTTCGAAACTGTTACGTGTCCTCACTTTTCCTCGAACAGTTAGATGGATGGTACTTGCCATATAAACAATCGAAACGAGTGTACTTGCGGCACCAAGAAGATCTAATGAATGCAATTTTTCGACAGGTACACTCTTTCTTCGAAAGAGTCAGCGGAAAACTAACTTGGGTTAAATTTAAAAATGTGGCTTTTTCTGGAATTAATTTTGATGCGTACCATGCATTCGAGTCATTGCCTGAAAAATCGGTGCTGAAAGCTGGTTATGAATTATGCTGTGAACAGTTACTGCACCCGTGCGATTGTGCAATCCCTGCTGGGTTTCCAGAAGCATGCTGCAATTCTTAAGCCTCGAATTAAAGCTTATAACCTGGCGATAGAAATAAACATCGCATGGTTGGCACACAGGTATGCAGTCTGGCGGTATAACTTTTACCGTGCAGGTCGGCTGACCATCGTAATCTATAAACATGGTCTCATACATTAGAGTATTAGTTTGTCCACCCCAGGAATCCAATAGTAGCCAAGACCTGTCATCAGCAACGTATGGTTTCAAAACATTCTCAACAAACGTTCTGTAAATCGCATTTGTCAATTTCCCCGATATGGAGGAAGTAATGCAAATATTTTTCAACGAATCATTTAAGCGATTGACTTCTTCTGTAACCCGAGGACTAAATGTAACATTCGTTTCTTATAAACACAGGAAAACCTTAAGCAACCCTTTTCCAGAGGCTGTGATGGCATATTGCGCGTGTATGAATGTGTTAATTTCGTTTTTCTACCAACTGCGATTAGGGTTCGTTTTTCTCGATACTAGCCTCCTGTTTAATCGGTGTTGATCATGTAATCACTATTGAAACTGGTGACAAGTGACGGCGTTTGCGTGCTGAAAATAGCGTCCCCTTTGTGTATATCTTCCATATTTTCTACCTCCTTGTGGGAGGCGTATTTAGTGACGTGCCTTTGACGGATTTTATATTAAGATTTGAAATGCCTTGCCCAAGATAATGATGCAGCAAACGTAAAATCCTTGTGGTCGTAATTTTGAAGCGCTGCACCTGTAGCCAACTCCTGGAGTATTCTCGTTGTTACATTCTCGTTACAAAGACGAGATTCGTTTAAATCGTTCATATGTCCACTTATTTAAAGCCTGGTATCTATCGTGTCTTGTCCCTCCTTTAACGATATTTTCCCACAGGTTATGGTCCTTCTTCCTTTTCAGGGCTGTTGTTGCTCCATTCTTTTGCTGTGTAGGTTGCTACCGCCTTTACTTCAAGGGGTATGGTGCAGTAATTCAATCTTTTAGTAACTGGTTCGTAATACTCATCGGGAACAGATGAAGCGCAGACTGCTTGCGATGTGGACATTTTCAAAGTTTATGACCATTTTGCGACTCACTAGTCATGATATCTTCCACTGATCACCTTCTGCTTCGCTTTCATGGTATACTTATTCAGTATCAACAAAACTCATTTCCAGAATGAGATTTTCACACTGCAGCGGAGTGTGCGCTGATATGAAACTTCCTGGCAGATTAAAACTGTGTGCTGGGCCGAGACTCGAAATCGGGATCTTTGCCTCTCAAAAGTCATTTCGTTCGTAAGCTCCAAAAACCGCAAGACCATAGTCGCTCCCATCAAGCTGGAACGTCGAGAAACAGAACTGCCTGCTTCCTGTAATCGATGCGTCTTATTGTTGACGAAAATAATGCGATATGTCTAAGTATGTACCATTATTTATCTTAAAATTTTTAACCTTTTCAACGTCAGTTTTAATATTCTTATCTGACTCTTTATTATTTGTGGTGTATTCTCATGTGCAGCCTTCCGAAGAACTAAGAGCCGAAGCCAGAAAACAAATAAATTTTTTTTACGAACTGTTTGCTTATAATTTCGTTATTGTTGTTGTTGTGGTCTTCAGTCCTGAGACTGGTTTGATGCAGCTCTCCATGCTACTCTATTCTGTGCAAGCTTCTTCATCTCCCAGTACCCACTGCAACCTACATCCTTCTGAATCTGCATAGTGTAGTCAACTCTTGGTCTCCCTCTACGATTTTTACCCTCCATGCTGCCCTCCAATACCAAATTGGAGATCCCTTGATGCCTCAGAATATGTCCTACCAACCGATCCCATCTTTTTGTCAAGTTGTGCCACAAACTTCTCTTCTCCCCAATCCTATTCAATACTTCCTCATTAGTTATGTGATCTACCCATCTAATCTTCAGCATTCTTCTATAGCACCACATTTCGAAAGATTCTATTCTCTTCTTGTCCAAACTATTTATCGTCCATGTTTCACTTCCACACCTGGCTACACTCCATACAAATACTTTTAGAAAAGACTTCCTGACACTTAAATCTATACTCAATGTTAACAAATTTCGCTTCTTCAGAAACGCTTTCCTTGCCATTGCCAGTCTACATTTTATATCCTCTCTACTTCGACCATCATCAGTTATTTTGCTCCCCAAATAGCAAAACTCCTTTACTACTTTAAGTGTCTCACTTCCTAATCTAATTCCCTCAGCATCACCCGACTTAATTCGACTACATTCCATTATCCTCGGTTTGCTTTTGTTGATGTTTATCTTATATCCTCCTTTCAAGACACTATCCATTCCGTTCAACTGCTCTTCCAAGTCCTTTGCTGTCTCTGACAGAATGACAATGTCATCGGCGAACCTCAAAGTTTTTATTTCTTCTCCATGGATTTTAATACCTACTCCGAACTTTTCTTTTGTTTCCTTCACTGCTTGCTCAAAATACAGATTGAATAACATCGGGGAGAGGCTACAACCCTGTCTTACTCCTTTCCCAACCACTGCTTCCCTTGCATGTCCCTCGACTCTTACAACTGCCATCTGGTTTCTGTACAAATTGTAAATAGCCTTTCGCTCCCTGTATTTTACCCCTGCCACCTTTAGAATTAGAAAGACAGTATTCCAGTCAACATTGTCAAAAGCTTTCTCTAAGTCTACAAACGCTAGAAACGTAGGTTCGCCCTTACCTAATCTAGCTTCTAAGATAAGTCGTAGGGTCAGTATTGCCTCACGTGTGCCAACATTTCTACGGAATCAAAACTGATCTTCCCCGAGGTCAGATTCTACTAATTTTTCCATTCGTCTGTAAAGAATTCGCGTTATATTTTGCAGCCGTGGCTTATTAAACTGATAGTTCGGTAATTTTCACATCTGTCAACACCTGCTTTCTTTGGGATTGGAATTATTATATTCTTCTTGAAGTCTGAGGGTATTTCACCTGTCTCATACATCTTGCTCACCAGATGGTAGAGTTTTGTCATCTTCATCTACATCCTCTTCCATTTCCATAATATTCTCCTCAAGTACATCTCCCTTGTATAGACCCTCTATTTACTCCTTCCACCTTCCTGCAAAAAAAAAAAAAAAAAAAAAAAAAAAAAGAAGGGAATTTCGTTATATACATTAATAAGTATTGGTCTGTGAATTCAGTATCAGTTTACGGATCCATAGCGTAAGGAGGCTAACACAACCACATAAACCTTATTAAGGTATGGCTATACTTCGAAACTGATTTCCCATATGGCACACTGTGGACTGTAGCTTTAGGTGTAGGTCTTGGTTACTGTAAGATTAGTGTATCTAAGACAATAGTAACACTAACAAAGGTCACATATGGGCTGACATACATACTAGTTCTCCTACCATGTTGTTATTTGCAGATGTGCATGAAAGAAAAATAGCCCAGGTCTCAGGTTGTAGGACAATTTGCTTCATAGTTTCAGATGTGATGTAGTACATTAATATTACCTGTTTTCTAGACACAGGTGTGTGGAATGGTAATTACATTTACGCATATATCGTCTAAGTATATAAGAAATTTATGTAGCTTCAGCATAAGTTGTACTAGTTATAAATACTAGATGTGGGCTTTGTCGAGGTAATACACAGTACAGGTACTGTGCAGCAGAACGTGGTAACATAATGTTATGAACATCAATTGTCGATAATACAAACGAACAATCTCCCTAACAGCCACTTGCTGTCACTTGTGTAGTTCGCTTCATCTCTTTATTTTAATCATGGAACCTTTTGAAATATTTTGATGATGTTTTGATTAAGTTTGTGTGATGTGTATTGCTACTTTTAAATGTTCGCCTGTTGCAGCTGATGACGGTGCCACATCCTATCTCTTGATAAGAAACTGTACTGCAAATATTTTTCAAAGTCTTATATGAAAATTGTAACTGCACATATTCTCACCATCGTTCTTATTACAAAGTCATGGAAATTATGTGTGTATTATATTCATAGTAATCATGTAGGAGACTACTGCCATCTGGTGGTACTTCGTAATACGATACAGTGGACTGTTTTTTGGCAGTGTGAAGTCAGCTGTCAAAACGGACAGGGAAAGTAATGCCTCATGTACCAAATGTCAGTAACTTTTGTGATCGTTTACCACAGTTATGTTTCTATTACTTGACCTCTGATGCTACAATGGTGTGCCTTTACTAGCGACGTATGTGGACCTCTGATATGTTTTATCATACCTTTGACATTGGGTTTCCAAAATGGCTTTTATCTACATTGCAAATGAGCTCATATATTTTCATGACTAGATGACAGTGCACTGTATAGAGTAGTAGAATGTTTGAAATATTTCGATGATATGTAATGCCCATATTTTGAAAAAAATGTTCCTCACAGTGAATTTCGAATATTTGATGCTAAAAAAACTGGTGTAATACCGTTGTTAAAGTTTCTCTCACAACTGCAGACAGCAATTAATATTCTCAGAAACAGGTAATCCATACATGTAGTAACTGCGATCTGGATAAACAAAATTTTCTTACTAGAAGATTATATTTTTCCTAATTAAATGTATGTAAGCAAGGAACAACCGTTATAATGTAGTGCTTTGGTCCAGTTTCCAGATAATTATCACAACGAGGATATACCATTGAAAAATGAGGAACTCGGCGATTCATTTAGTTAGGTCACTTTACCAGAGTAAGGAAATCCAGGCTAAGCAAAACACTTCGTTATCGTTACATATAATCGAGATTTGGGAACTATCTGATGCTTCGAACTGAAAGGAATATTCAAGATATATGCATAACTTTATACATGAAATCTGATATAAGTAAAAAAAAACTTTTCAAAATTCTTGGCTGATGGAAAAATTATCGATTGTATCTTATAAAAATACAATTGAAGAATGGAGGAAAAACTGCTGCTTAAATAACGAGAGATCTGAGAGCAGCAGCATGCACGGTCAGCGCCGCTGTTTACCATTACTTGTGAGGTTCCCCAATTCGCAGTTTTACTAAATATAAAAAGGGGAGGACATAACAGCAATTGAAGATTTCTGCTGTGGTCTAGGGATAGCCTTATAGGTTAGTAATCAAAACATCCTCGGTACCGGCTTTGAAACCCGTCCCCGCTTAAATTTCGATTAATAATCAGCTTTCGCGGGCGAAGGCTTCCATCATAAGAAGTCACCCTCATTTTGCCAACGGCCTTGACAAAGAGAGCGGAGGAGTTGACAAAGATTCAGGACACTCAGCTGTCCTTGGTATGGGGAACTGCCTCTTCCGCAATGAGCAATGATCAACGGCATTAGAATACAGAAGGCTATGAAAACCGCTGCATTAAAGACACATAACGTGTATCCAAAGGACATGTGGCCTGTAACTGAAAAAGAGTCATGATGATCTCTACATTGGCAGAAGATTTCGGATTAGTCACCCATTTGGATCTCAGGGAGGAGACTGCCAAGAGGGAGGTGACAATAAGAAGATGATTGAGTAACCAATGAAAGTCTAACGTCCTACGAGTCGGTGCGTGTAATGTGAGAAATCTGAAAGTGGTAAGAAAGCTAGAAAATCTGAAAAAGAGAATGCAAAGGCTCAGTCTACATATAGTAGGGGTCACTGAAGTGAAATGGAAAGATGACAAGAAGTTTTCGTCACATGAGTGTTGGGTAACATCAATAGCTGCAGGAAATGGTATAACGGAAGTAGGATTCGTTATGAATAGAAAGTGTGGTAGAGTTTGTGTAACAGTGAACAGTTTCAGTTAGGGTTGTTCTTATCATAACAAAAAACAGAAAACAACATCGATAACGATAGTTCAAGTATACAGCCAACGACGCAAACTGATGATGAAGAGACAGAGAAAGTGTATGAGGGTATTGAAAGGGTAAATATAAAACTCAGATCGCAATGTAGTAGTCATGAAGAATCGGCAGAATTGTAAGAGATTAGTCAGGAAGAATCAATACGCAAAGAAGTGGAATACGAAAGTACCAAGGAATGACGTAATACGCTTGAAGTTGGTTAGAAATGAAATAAACATGAAGTGCAGGGAAGCTAAGACGAAATGGCTGCATGCAAAATGTGAAGAAATCGATAAGGAAATGATAGTCGGAAGGACTGACTCAGAACATGGGAAAGTCAAAACAAGCTTCGCTGACATTAAAAGCAAGGGTCGTATTATTAAGAGTGCAACGGGAGTTCCACTATTAAAAGCACAGGAGGGAGGTGACAGTTGGAAAGGGTAAACTGAAGACGTCAAGAGGGGTAAGATTATTCTGATGTGATAGAAGAAGATGCAGCAGTCGATTTAAAGGACATTGGGGATGCAGTATTAGAATTTAGGTGAGCTTTGGATTACTTAAGATCAAATAAGGCTGAAGGGATGGATAAAATTCGATCAGAATGTCTAAAATAATTGGGGGAAGTGGCAACAAAATGACTGTTCACGTTTAATTAAGGAACGTATGGGTCTGACGATACCAGTCAACTTTTAAAAAAATATCATCCACGCATTTCCGAAGACCACTAGAGCTGACAAGTGCGAGAATCATCGCACAGTCGGGGACGACAGCTCATGCATCCAAGTAGCTGACAAGAGTGATATACAGAAGAATGGAAAAGAAAATTGAGAATACGTTAGATTACTATACGTTGGGGCTTAGGAAGAGTGAGGGCACCAGAGAGAGACCATTCTGTCCTTGCGATTGATGAGGGAAGCAACAGTAAAAAAAATCAAGGCACGTACATAGGATTTTTCAATTTGGGAAAAGCGTTCGGCATTTTAAAATGGTGCGAGATGTTCGAAATTCAGAAAAATAGGAATAAGCAACAGGGAGAGACTGGTAATATACAATATTTACAAGAGCCAAGCCAGAATAATAAGAGTGGACGACGAAGAACGACATGCTCGTGTGAATGTCAGGGATATCGTGTTTATCCAATACTGTTCACTCTATACATGGAAGAAGCAACGATGGATGTAAACGAAAGGTTCAGGAGCGGAATTAAAATTCAGGGTAAAAGGATATCTTTGATACGATTCGCTAACGACATTGCTATCCTCAGTGAAAGTGAAGAAGAATTATATAACGTGCTGAATGGAATGAACAGTCTAATGAGTACAGGTAACGGAATGGGAGCAAATCTAAGAAAGACGAAAGTACTGAGAAATAGGAGAAATGAGAACAGCGAGAAACTTAACATCAGGATGTATGGTCACGAAGTAGACGACGTTAAGCAATTCCACTACCCAGGGAGCAAAATGACCAATGACTAGTACCAAACATAATCCATAATGTGAGGAAGAAATTTCTGAGAATTTAGTTTTGGAGCACAGGATTGTATGAGAGTAGAAGAATTGGAGATGTTGTGCTACAGATAAATGTTGAAAATTAGGTGGGCTGAAAAGGAATAAGGAGGTTCTGCGCAGAATCAGAGAGGAAAGGAATGTCTGGAAAACACTGACAAGGAGTAGGGAAGGGATGATAGGATATCCGTTAAAACACCAGGAAATGACTTCCATGGTACTAAAGGGAGTTCTAGATGGACAAAACTGTAGAGGAAGACAGGGACTGGAATACATTCAGCAAGTAATTGAGGACGTAGGTTACAAGTTCTACTCTGAGATGAAGAAGTTGTCACAGGAGAGGAATTCGTCGCGGACCATATCAAATCATTCAGAGGACTCATGACTCAGAAAAATGAAATAATTAAAACCTATAACCATTTTAAAGGGTCCGGAAGAGTTGAAGAATGTCTTGTGCTACATAGTATTATGTGTACCAAGAAATAATGAGATGAAACCGAGAAAAGTCTGTGAAATGGCATAGACTTACTGTAACATGAAGTTCAGTGGACATAAATACGAACACCTCAGTATTAAAAGACTGTTTCACCAGCCCCTTTCATTACTTTAATACTGACATCTTGAATTTATAACTTAAAAATGGACCAATTTAATTACAACCGTAACGTTTCCTTCGTAAGGTATGTCTAGTATAAGCACCTAGTAATTTTTAACCTGTGTAACAAATATAGAGAGTTACATGCGTCAAGAGAATATCTCTCTTACGAATAAAGACACACGTTTACAGCTAATTATGTCACTGCTAACAGGCTAAGCCAGGTACGAATCAGATAATTTCCAAGGAGCACAAACACTGACGAGGTAGCGATGCTCTTAGCTACAACGTTCGATAGCCAGTGAGAGACGAAAACAGTACACTCGACGGAAACGAGGTCGGTTAGACAGTTCCACTGTCAGCTAAATACCAGGAAATGGCGTGGGCAAGAGGGTTTGTAACACTGCTGACGGCGCACGGTCTGTAAAAACTGTGCCGGAACTTGGGTTCTGAGGGCCGTAGCGAGACATGTGGCGGAAGAGAGCGGGTGGCATTAAATGGCCCGTGGCCGGCAATGCTCACAGCCGTACGGAGCGGAGAGGCTACCAGGGAGTCCCCAAACTGCCCTGAGCTGGGTGCTCCTCCTTTTTTCCCCTTTTCTTCGCGTTTCCACCGAGTGCTGTGTCTGTGGTACAGAGTGTTAAAGGCGGTCTCCCTTGATGGCGACTACTGTACACATTTGTGAACAAACTTTTCAGAAAAAGTAATAACGATAACCAGTAGACCCATGTTATGTAGGTGATACCATGTAAGTATTCTAAGTATTACTTACATTTACTGTCACATTTGATAGGTGCTTATAGGTAGCCTAAACCTCTCATCCCAATTTTATGTTACAAAGTTTAACGTTACTGTAGATATTTTGTGTCTTTGAAGACACTGTTACAGCATCATAGTGATACCTTTTATTATGTCCTTATGACGAGACTACGTGAGCGATGCTACCGCAAGGCAGAGGTATAAAAAACTTATTGTCGTTGTTAACATCTCCAGTCGGCAGACTTATCTGATACAGCTCTCCACGCTATCCTGTGCAAGTCTTTTCATCTCCGTTTAACTACAGACACGCACATTAATTTCAACCAGTTTCTCGCTGATTCTGATGAGACGGTCACTATGACTGCACTGTTCAGGGTAATTAATTATCTACGTTAGTTAACATTCCCATTATACCAGTTCCTGCTCCTGTTACTATTACGCTATACCCTATTACCCTATCCTGATCTGACCACAAATCATTGTCTTCTTTCAATTTTACTTCACTGAACCTACTATAACTACACGAAGCCCTAGCATATCCCTTTTTAGATTTTCTAGCTTCACTACCAGGATAAAAATTTTGAAATTCCACGCCCCGATTCGTAGAACGTTATCCTTTAGTTTGTTGTTCAAACTTTTCCTCATGTTCATCTCCCGCTTGACAGTCCTCTCCTGCAGATCCAAATGGACGCTAGTCCGGAGCACTTTGCCATTGGAAAGATGAAAACTGAAACAGTGGCGAAGTTCGAACTCGGGACGGAGAAACAGTTTTTTATTATTAGACAAAGACGCTACCTCTAGAATAGGGGTGCCACTGGTGAACCAAAGCAATATGTGTACCACATAACAGCAAGTTGTTCTACCTTCATAACGCAATACACCGCCGATTCTGTGTGATATTTTTTTGGCAAGTGCTTGGTAAAGATGTGTTTCATCGGGTTCTGATATGGCGAACTTGGCAATCGAGACAGCACTCTCATGCTGCTGTAACCACCGTAGCACGATTCTTTGTCTTGCCACTGATGGTTATGTTTCTGGAAGAAGCCATCACCGTAGGGTGAGACATAAAACTTGAAGGGGTGCAGGTTTTAAACAGGTCTCGTAATACCTTCGATGGCTGCCACAAGCACCACAGAAGGCCAAGTGAAGTATCCAAGAAAGTATAGAAAACTAGTGCGAACAATTCTTTGGCATTCTTCGAGTCTTGGGCTCCACACTAGGTCAGGTTGAAGGAAGACATCGGCAATTCAGAGCCGGGCTGCTAAATTTGTTACTGGTACGTTTGATCAACACGCGAGTATTGCGGAGATGCCTCATGAACTCAGATGGGAATTTCTGGACGAAAAACGACGTTCTTTTCAAGTAACACCTTTTAGAAAATATAGAGAATCTGTATTTGAGGCTGACTGCGGAATGATTCTGCTGCAGCCAACGTTCATTTGAAGTAAGGCATATAGATGTTTTTAACTCGCTCTCTTTGCGAGTGGAACAATAAAAGAAATGTCTAGTACTGGTAAAAGGTACCCTCCCCCAAGTGCCATAAGATGGCTTTCAAAGACTGCACCTAGATGTAGAACATGGGTTCAAAACTGACCAGGAAGTGCTATAACAGACATTCTCAGAGAAGATGTAAGCATTTGTGTATTGAACTGGGGACCTAGAAACCACGGTGAGGCTCCGGCCCCGCCTTAGCCATCAGTCGTACACAACCACCGAGCAAGGTGGCGCAGTGGTTAGCACACTGGACTCGCATTCGGGAGGACGACGGTTCAATCCCGTCTCCAGCCATCCTGATTTAGGTTTTCCGTGATTTCCCTAAATCGCTTCAGGCAAATGCCGGGATGGTTCCCTTGAAAGGGCACGGCCGATTTCCTTCCCCATCCTCCCCTCACCCAAGCTTGCGCTCCGTCTCTAATGACCTCGTAGTCGGCGGGACGTTAAACACTAAGATCCTCCTCATCCTCTCGTACACAACCCACAACCCCACAACAAGCTACAGCAGACCACTCACCTCAGCCCCGCCCCACATCAAACCCAGTGTTATTGTGCGGTTCGGCCCCAAGTAGAACCCCCCCCCCCCCCCCCCCCGGGAATGTCTCATTCCAGAAGAGTGTAACCCGAATGTTCATGTGATAGAGTAATTACGTGTACGTGTACGTGGAGACAGTGTTTGATGGTTCAAATGGCTCTGAGGGCTATGGGACCTAACTTACGAGGTCATCGGTCACCTAGAACTTAGAACTACTTAAACTTAACTAACCTAAGGAAATCACACGCATCCATGCCCGAGGCAGGATTCGAACCTGCGACCGTAGCGGTCGCCCGGTTCCAGACTGTAGCACCTAGAACCGCTCGGCCACCCCGACCGGCTTTGCGCAGCAATCGCCGACATAGTGTAACTGGGGCTGTATAAGAGGAACCAGCCCGCATTTGGCAGGGAAGATGGAAAACTGCCTAAAAAAAGTCCACAGGCTGGCCGGCACACCGGACCTCGACACTAATCCGTCGGTTGAATTCGTGTCGCGGACGGGTACGCCTTCCCGCTCGGGAAGCAGTGCGTTAGGCCGGACGGCTGCCGGGTTTTAATGGAACTCCACACAACATATTTCATTTGTTTTTCCTACAAATCTTTGCCCATTTTGATGCAGAAAATTCTCCTTTTCTTAACAAATGTCTCTTTCAGCAATTTTTTATATTAGATTTAATTTCTATGCTACTTTTACAGTCGGATCCTTTCATGTTTCCAGGTAGTTACAGCTTGCAAAAAAATCTAATATTCCTCCAGTCAGCGTTAACTTTATCCTTTAATTTCCTCCTAGTGCCATTACATTTGTATTGGTTGCTGTTCCCCAAATATTTCATTTAGCTACAGTGGTATCCGCTAAATCATGCAGTTCTTCTCCATTGTTGTTAGAAACCCTATGTCGTATATAAAACTGAAGCACAGCATTCTTCTTCCACCAATTTTTATCCAGTCACCAACGAGTGGGCAGTGAGAATCAGATTTTCTAAGTACAGACTGAAAAGGGTAGAAAAAGGAAAGCAAGCAAGCGTTCTCATAGTTGGGTCCAGATAGTACTTTGTCTCATCAGTTTTTTTGATGCTTTATAATTTAATGTTAGTTTATGAGTCTTCTGGTCTTCCAGACTACTCTCTTTTTCCTCGTTACAGTTGCAAACTTTTCCCAACCTACATGACTTTTGCTTGCTGTGTGGTAAACATATATAGTTTGTCTCTTGCCTGTCCAGTAAATCTCTCTCCTACAATTCGCTACAGTCCTATTGCATCTCTTGTGCGTGCACTCCGTCTAGATCCAAATTTCTCCTCAGCCAGATTCTCCGCCATTGGCTTTTCCTAACTTTCATTAATGGTTCCAAAGATAATGCTGGCTTCAAGTGAAATGAAGTAAATTATCCAGGTCTCCCTGCGTTACTAGGTTCCTTCTTGCTTTGGTACTGGTATCATAAGCGTTGTCAGAAACTTCTGAGACTACTCACTACTGTCATATATACAGGGTGTTTATAAATGAATATCTGGGTTTTGACGCTTTATAATATTTATTACATCAAACTTACAGTTACAGAGGATATGTCAAATAAAACAGCAACTCAAACAGCTTTACGAAGAACCTTATAAATGTTCAATGTGGAGTTAAAAACACGACACTGAGGAAGGAGGATAGAACAGGGCTGGAGGCTTTTATTCGTATGGCCATGTGGAAGATGGAAAGAATAACTTGAATGGACAGAGTGAATAATGAGGAACGGAGTGAAAAATGAGGAAGTACTCAGAAGAAAAAGAGAGCAAAGACGAAGGGAGAATGGGGGCTTATAAAAACAGTACTAGAGGAGTAAGTAGAAGGGAAGAGAATGCGAGGCAGGAAGAGGTTTCAGATCATGGGTGATGTGATGAACGTTATCACGTACAGCAATATTAAGAACGAAGCAGATAATAGCTGGAAGTGGTCACAAAACTTCTTACTATAGCCGAAAACTCATGATGACGACAATATTTTCTACAACCCGTCAACTTGTAAATTTCTTCAAGTGTGTACAATCAAAGAGTCGAAAGAGTACAGAATAGAAAATTATGGCTAGCTGATTCACAACAGTTATAAACGAGGTACAGTTCGGCAAAGGGCTAAACATGCAATACCTACATAGTAACACAATGAGGTGACACAAGTGATGGGATACCTTTTAATATCGTGTCGTACTTCTG
Source organism: Schistocerca gregaria (assembly GCF_023897955.1). Taxonomy (NCBI): domain Eukaryota; kingdom Metazoa; phylum Arthropoda; class Insecta; order Orthoptera; family Acrididae; genus Schistocerca; species Schistocerca gregaria. The sequence continues at coordinate 398,004,038 of NC_064922.1, forward strand.
TTTTCCCGGAGAAGAGAAGCAGCTGAACGTGACATGGACTCAACAAGTCGTTGGAAGCCCCTTGCAGAAATATTAAGCAATGCTCACTATACAGCCGTGCATAATTGCGGAACTGTTGCCAGAGCATGAATTTGTGCCCGAGCTGACCTCTATATTACGTCCCATAAACGTCCAGTGTTATTCATATCACGCAATCTGGATGGACAAATCATTCGCTCGAATTTTCCTGAAAGGTCTTCAAAGCAATCGCGAACCTATATTGCTCGGTGACATCCCGCATTGTTATTTACAAACATGAAGTCCATGGAAGGCTGCGTGTGCTCTACAAGTAACAGGACATTAATTTCCAAGTCAATGATCGGTTGATTTGGACCAGAGGACACAGTCCATTTCACGTAAACACAGCTACACCATCATGGAGCCACAACCAGCTTGCACACTGCCTTCATCACAACTTGCGACCATGGGTTCGTGAGGTCTGCGGCACCCTTGAATACTACCATCAACTGTTACCAGCTAAAATTGGAACTCATCTCACCAGTCCGAGATTTTATGATCGTATAGGGTCCAACCCGTCAGGTCACCATCCCAGCAGAGGGGCTGCAGGCGTTGTCATGGCATCAGCAAAGGCACTATCATAGTTCGCTTCCTACCATAGCTCATTAACACCAAATTTAGCCATACTTTCCTAAAGGATACGTTCGTATCACATTGATTTCTGTGATTATTTCACCCGTTATTGCATGTCTGTTAGCACTAACAACTCTACAGAAACGCCTCTGCTTTCGGTCGTCACTTGAAGGCCATCGGTCCGTCCGTTACCCATGGTGAGAGGTAATGCCTCAGATACGGCGTTTTCGGCACCTTCCCGACACTTTTGATTTCGGAACATTGAATTCTCTAACGATTTCTGAAAAGGAACCTACTGCTAACTCCAACCACCATTCCTATCGTGTGGCCATAATCACGTCGGCAACATTTTCATAACGTGAGTACAAATGACAGCTCCCGAAATGCACTGTTCTTTTATACCTTGCGTACGCGATGCTACCGCCATTTGTACACATGCATATTGTTAGTCCATGACATTTGTCATCTCAACGCATTTCCCAAATTAGAAGTTGTTGCGATGTCGTACCTCATATGTTACTCGTCGAGAGAGTGCCAATGCAGACTTTCAGTGAAGTGATGTGTGAAACCCATATGCACAGTCGTGTCAGGTATATAGACACTGTAATACCTATGGCTTTTTTTACAGAACTACTACAGTGCGGATAGCTTTTCATACAGAACTACTACATTGACGATGAGCCGAAAATTATATAGTAGGTAAAAAGTTGGCCTCGCGAAATGTGCATACTTACCTTTTCCGTTGTATATTAATCACTTTATTGAAACTCAATGTTAGCAATTCGATGACGAGTATGAGAGGAGTGTGAAACTACACAGGAATCTCTGTTTTGAATAATATAACTCTGAAAGCGGTTAACGCGTTATTGTAAGGTGAAGACGTTGGTTACAATGCCCGTCCGGCCATCTAGATTTAGAATTTCCGTAAATCTTTTCGCGCAAATGCCATGATGGTTCTTTTGAAAGAGACACGGTGGATTTCCTTTATTATTCATTCGTAATCAGAGTTCTATCTCTAATGATCGCGCTGTCGACAGGACGCTGCACGCTAACATACATTTCATTTTTCTTATAACTGCAGGGAATCTGCTGGGCACATCTGTCTCTTACACGATGTTGTGTGTTCCCCGACTCCCTTTTTAATAATATAGGTTCGTTAAAATTCAAATGTAGATTATATACAAGGGCAAAGTTTCATAGCTAAATAGTCTTGCTATGTGCTGGAACATAAATCAACATTTTAATTGTCTTTTCAAGGTGGGATAATTCCTTTGCGAAAGTTAGCGGTGAGGATTAGCGCTTCCTGTGAAGGCAAGATGTTTGTTTGTAAACTTCCTTTCTATTCTGAGCAATTTTGTGATGCGAGGCCGTGTAAAATGTATGGAGCTTTACAGTCCCCCAAACGCCATATTGCGTGGTGACGTACATTCTGTGTGCCCGCGTGCTTATCTTCACTATTTCAAGCTGTTTTCGATACTATCATTGACTTTAATATTTAAAATCAACGCCTCTCGGTTCGACTGGTCCTAAAAATTACTTTAGACCCTGTATTGTGTATATATTCTCTTACCTACTTGTCCCAGGCAGTAGGCGAGTTAGCTTATAATAAGGACTCACTGTGTATACGGTGTTGCAATCATGGATAACACATAATATGAAGTTTCGAAGATCGTTGGGAATAAGCCACTTAATTTTTGAATAAAATAGAAAATTTGTAAAAGTCTATCTCAGAAGCATGTGAACAACCATTTCGTAGTTAAATTAACATAGACACAAAATCCCTACCTTTATAAACTAGTTAACATAAGTAGGAGTATTTACAAGAAAACATTTATAATATTTTCATGTCAATTTATGTAAGACTTTTAGAACATTTTCTTCGGTGTCTTTGTAAAAGATCGAAACCTTTGGACTAAATGTAAAGTTTGCACTTCTTGCCCACACTTGATGGGAACAGTTGTGAGACATAGTCATATTCTAGTTGTCTTAGAAAGGAATTGTCAAAGACAGTTTGTGATAGGTAGTGGGAGTAGTCGGACATATTTTGTGCAACTGTAATGAACAGTTAGCATTGTACATGTAATTAACGAATCTTAAAGCTGTTCAAGCCTGGAAATAACAGTACCAATTCTTAGTACAAACAAAATAAAAGGACATTATCAAACTCCTGAAAAAGACAATAAAGCGAACATGGAGAGAATCAGCTACGTAAAATATTCACAGTTTAATCTATTAATGATCAACGGCTGTGTCGAAGATGATTAACTATATGAAATTTACTGAAAGAGGTGTGCTGCAACATTTATTGCCGCTGGTACATTCTCTACGTTAATGGAAGGAGATTATTTCCGTCAAATATGTCTGTGTCTTTTATACAGGGTAAATCAACCAAAACATGCACACGTAGGCTACGTAACATAAGGAAACAAGTAACGACAGAGGAGAGGGAAGTTAATATTCGTGCTGCACGTGCAGTTGGTCTGCACGTTAGCACCCGCGCAATCACGGGAGATAGTGGCATGAGTAAGCCATGTGAGCTGCGCATTATCGATCGACATCGTTTCATCCCCACCACATCACTCTCCATCAAGAGCTCCACTGAAACGAATATGAGAATCGTATTAACTTCTGTACATGAGCACTGAGACGGGATACTACAGCTGCATTGTGCATCTTTTTCGGTAATAAAGCAACATTTACCAATCATGGTTTGCTGACAATCCCAGCTGGCTTCGTCAGGTAGATACTTAGCGTCCGTGGAGTGTAAACGTATGGTGTAGAATAATGAACATTCAACTCATAGACCCGTTCCTCATAGGTGGAACACTGACAGCGCACAAGTATCGCAACCTCCTAACACATCATTTTCCACGGATGATAGAAGACGTTCCTCTTCAGACTAGAAGGTACCAACATGATGGCTATCCAGTTCATAGTGCACGATGCACTACAACATTTCTTCAAGAATTATTTCCAAGACATTGGGTAGGACACAGAGGCCCTTTACCTCGGCCTGCCCGTTACCCAGATTTGACACATGCGTAGTTTTTTCTACGGGAAAAGCAACACCTGACGTTACGCAACGGCGCATTACTGCTCCCTACTAGGACATCTCTGCCGAAATGGTAGCACGTGTGCAGCAGTCGATACATACCAGACTGGAAATGTGTATCGCCGCTGCCGGTGGTCATTTTGAACGCAACCTGTGACGGTCTCTTGTCTCGTTACTGGTGAGAATCCACAAAGCTAGTAATTGACCTTGTGTTCTTCTTTAATGTGTGCTACCACAGCTATTTTACAAGTGGCAATGTGGGACCTATACAAAATACGGTATGTCGAAAACGACTCGCAGTAGAGTTCTGGAACAAATACCACAGCCGTTGAGATGTTTCAGAACCAAAACCGGTAGCAAAATAAAATAACGTTACTACAGACAGCACAGAATAATGCATTTTTATAATTTAAACAATCTCAATAGACATGGTTCCATTTTAAAAAAAGTTAATGTTTCATGAAAAGTACTTTCCAAGTATTATTACAATAGTTGATATTCTAATAACACAAGTCCCTGATTACCAATCAGTTCTGTGAAAAGCATACTACACTCTCATAGGAGAGGACGACGGTTCAGTGCGGTGTCCGAACAACCACAGTTACGTTTTCCGTGATTTCTTTATATCGCTCCAGCAAATGCCGGGATGGGTTCTTTGACAGGAAATTCCCATTTCCTTCCCAGTCCTTGACACAATTAGAGCTCGTGCTCCGTCTCGAAGGACCTCGATACCGACCGGACGTAGAACCCAATCTTCCTGCCTTTCATTCCCTCCGTTTTGTGAAAACCACACATCAATAGCACTCTGAATTTCCACAACATTCGCGGTGCAAATCTTAGGTTAGTACCCCTGTATACAGGGAGGATGACTGCTAGTGCATCTATTTAGCAGTATAAACCACTAATGTAGTGTTCACATTAGGGTGAAAGTCACTCGACAGGTGACTGGAAGGGGGGAAGGATGTTGGAGGAGAAAGATACAGAGCCAGAGGGGAGCAAGTGGAAGAGCGAAGGATAGTGCAAGAAGTGGAGAGAGAGACGACCCAGATAAGACTTCGAAGTTGCGCCCGCCTGCAGCCGAGGCGCCTGGAAGGTGGTTATCACTTTGCTCTTCTTTTACAGTCCTTTATCCGGGCAACTTAAATTAGAGGGTAGCAGCCATTGTTATGGTTCGCAACAATGGCCGTCTCCGAGGATAAGATCAGGAAATTTGTTTTCCTCCGGAGCGCCGCCCTACATTTCCCGGCTTAGTGCCAAGAAAATTACCGCGGCTGCCGCCCGCGCCCTCCCACACGGATGTATCTGCGTGTGCGTGGGAGAGAGTATGGGGGAGAAAAGGGTGCTGTATCGTGCGCCGGCACCCCTGGAACACAGGTATTATGCCCCTCCGCAGCCCCTCTGCAGGAGATATAGTGCGGCGGCTGCGGTGCAGATACCAGCAGCCGGCGGCCCGCTTCCTGCAGAGGTGTCGCCGTAAAGGGCTTTCGGCTTACGCCCCCGCCGCCCCACCGCCGCTGCCTGCGCAAAGCCGAAGTGTCACGCGAGTGGCGGAGTTACCGGCTCGCGGGCGACTCCTCTCGTCTTATTGCGACGCTCCCAGGGCATTATAAGTTCTCCGAGTAAACACCTCGCCGTGATTTACTTTGCGCTTAAGGTAGGAACCTTCCGAGGCGCTACTGGAGTACCTGTGCGGTGACGTCAGGAACCGTTCCACCTTAAGAGCAACCGGCTCTCATAGTTTCTCACACACGTGATTCTGTGTGAACTATGAAGAAAGAAACAGTTATTGGCCAGGTAAATTCACAATCATTTGGAACTACATGGAATGCCACAAATTATTGATAGTGTCATACAGGAGATCACTAAATCAGTCTCCACTTTTAGTGTAGATGAGCAAATGGCTCTGAGCACTATGGGACTCAACATCTGAGGTCATCAGTAGTCTAGAATCCTGATGAAATCCTACATAAATTTCCACAAGTGACTGCACAGTGCATGGCGGAGGCTAGGTCTACTTCGCACCAAATATTAGAATTTTTTTGCTGTTACACTCGCGCAATGAGCGAGGAAAGAATCACTAAACACCTCTGTACGTTTCCTAGTCGGTCTCATCTTTCTCTCACGCTCCCTGTGCCAGATATACGCAGCAGGGTTTCACAAGCACTGCGTCGTCTTTTCTACCACGAGTTACCATTTAAGTTCACCTAACATTTCTGTTCCACTGCTGTTTGGGTTGTACTGACCTGTTAGAGTTTAACAGATCATCGTTCATTTAGTTAGATATCTGTTGCCACGTCTACCAGACGAGGGCTCTAAATTCTGGGACAGTATTTTGGAACTGTTCAGACCGGAGCCATGAATGTGATTTCCTTTGTAAACGATCCGCAATTTCGCCAACACTGGTTACAAGTCTTCAGTTCCTGGTGTTAGATGAAGAATGAAAAGACCATTTAACATTCTGTCACGGATGAGGACTATCTGTATACAACAAAAGTTCGAACTGGATATGGATGACACACGATGCTCATAAAAAAGTAACTATCCTTGCATTTGCATCAATTATTTTGAGAAAATAACCTTCAGACTTCGGGTTCACAATAGTAACAGCAGGGCCATCTTCTGCTATGTATTAAATGTGTAGGAGAGGTGGAGGAGGTGTGCAGTCTTGATCTCCACCTCCATGATATCCTAGATCAAGTTTGAAGCACAGAATCACAGAACCACCAAAATCTCTTGCATGGCACACTTACTCGCAGAAAAGAATTTTTGATCAATGTGTTACGTTGAGCTTTCAAATTAATAATTGGCTTGAAGCGGTAGATTGACCGAAACCAGTTGTCAGTGAATATAAGTGTTCATTACAAAAGATCTTGAAGTTATATTCAACTTGCCCTTCTCTAAATATTTTGGCAGATATTCTTCATTGTTTTCTAATCCCCTGACATTCCATGTTGCTACTTTCATTGTATTCGTCATGGTCATCAGGATGTCGTTCCAGCGAGCCGAGTACGAACTTTGTGAATGTTATGCCTGAGTTTCTGTCCTGGTATAGCTTTTCTCTCTAAACTGCATCCCACCTTACTCCTCCGCTCTTGATGTCTTCGGACCCTGTCGGTCCATCTCTTCATGAGCCGCATAATCATTCTTTTTTCCTGGTACCACCATCTGCAGAAACCGATGTAGAGTTCGAGACGGTGCATTTGCTTCACATGACCAAACCAATTCAGTCTCGCTGCACAGTTTCTTTCCTCCATAGTCAAGGTCACCAGCAGGTCTCTCCTTAAAATGAATTTTCCCCACTCTGTCTCTCCTGACTTTTCGGAGAGTTGACCTAAGGAACTTCATTTCACGCGCTTGTCTTATATTAGAAATTCGTTTGTTCCTAACCGTTCTCATCGGCAGGGTTCTCAGTAGTATATCTGACCTTGATCCGAGTTGTTGTATGCCCATGCTTTTGACTGCAGGTCTTGCTAACCACGGCCTTTCACTACTGTAAGGAAATGAAACATCAGAGTTACAGATAGTCTGGATAAACCAATTATGTTGGCCTCTGATTCAGCGTAAGTATGGACCGCGATAACTCCTTCAGCATCAACTAAGGCCTGAAGATGGCGCATTCAAGGTAGCTACACAATAAATATGATCATAAGGTCAACTGTAGGCTTTTGTTATCATACAATTGGTGCAAGTTGATCTTGGGTACTAGTAATATTTGGGAGAATTCGTCTGGCCACCTCACGAAGACTGCACCAGTATAGCTTATAGCACTTTATGGTCTTACAACGTAGCTGATTTTCTATTAGAAATATACTCCCGCAAAGAGGCTTGGCTGCCTACTTCATAGAGGCCAAACCCCCAACCCCTTTCCCTTTACTTATAACTGCAGTTAAGAGTAAAAAAAGGACGTTCTAAGAACTGGCATAGGGTAGGAGAAAGGCCCCTTCACCTGTCTGGCTTGAATGAACCTTATGGTTGATAAGTTACTGCCGGCGTAGTATTCTGGATGCAGAGCACGGAGACGCTCTTGCACAGTGCTAAGTTAAATCGGTGTCCCGTCTTTACGTTGTGACAACACACATGAGCATGACGACGACACTAAGTAGAAAGTGGCAAAGTTTGGGAATACATGTGGAACAATAAACCTGTGTCCAAAAAAATGAAACAATCAAAGAAACAAATTTTAAATTTTGTATAACAGTGGCAGTTCCATCGCTTACTTGCGAAAGTGTGCCGTAGATCATAACGAAACAGCGATGAGATTTATAAGAGCATTAAACGGAATCACAAGTGCCGACATATTTCAAAATTCTAAACTTTGGGAGTAACTGAATGTATTTAATTTTTTCAATAAAACAAAAGAAAATAGGATAAACTGGAATGAACATCTTCAGACGCGCTGGGTTAGCCGAGCGGTCTTGGGCGCTGCAGTCATGGACTGCGCCACTGGTCCCGTCGGCATGGGTGAGTGTGTTTGTCCTCAGGATAATTTAGGTTAAGTAGTGTCTAAGCATAGGCACTGATGACTTTAGCAGTTAAGTCCCATAAGATTTCACACACATTTGAACTTTTTTTTGACATCTCAAAGAATGAGTAGAACAAGATAAGAAAATTTAAACCAGTTGGAAGAAGAAGTCAAGGAGGACAGAAGAGGCGAGGGGTACCGTAACCGGCAAAACAAAAAAGGCCTATCATTGGTGGTTCCATGATGCCGTCCTTCAAACACGGGGTACCTGACCATCGCCGTGTACAGAATATGTCCTAGGTGAAATTCTAAATCCTCCAGGCTGTCGTGGAATGCGGCAACGTGACGCTGCTGATTGTCGGTGTAAAAACACTTTGATCAACAGTTACCCAACCAACGTACGTTACAGTCCGCTTTTAACAGTCGCTCTCTGTAAAAAGAAGTCGGGGCGGCGACGTTAAAGGGCGAAAGATGAAGGCATATGGTAACTTTCTACATGAATTTGCAAGTAGAAATATTTGATATGTTGTACGCAATCTACTGTTAACAATCATTGGTAGTTTTTGTGTTTTTGTCCTTGATGGGGCTGTGGAGAGAAAATCTTTAACGTGTATTATCTATTTGGTTAATCATCGTTATTCGTTCATCCTCAGAGCGTAACACGCATGGGAAATGGAGAATTCCTGCTTCTTTTGGATTACATTTCTGTGGACCGTTACAAAACGAAATAATGTATCGCCAAACTGCAGTCTTCAAATTTCCCAGCGCACCGCGGAATTCTTTCGTAACGCACTAACACGTTACTCCACACAAACACAGATTCACTGTAGACAGATCATTTGCCAACCTCCAAACAGGTCAGCGGTATGCAAAATATCAGCTTTGACTAAGGAACCGAGATACGAAGTGGTGCATCAAATAACAAAATAAGGAAATATGTGGTATATTATATCGTGACCTTTAATGGTCTTCAGTTTTGGTGTAGAGTCTCGCTTCCTCAGATTCTGCTGTTAAGATGTAGCAATTCTTACCTGCCGCCATCTTCTGTCATATCACAACTATTTGCTACCCACTTAGAAACCGCTTCTTACACCACACCTTCCTAGAACACGCTATGAGGTTGCACCGCCGTTCACTCTCCCAACTCTTATCCACATGATACCAAATCGACATTACACTGCACAATGAATACTTTCATCCTTTAATAGAATGGGGATATCAACCCGTTAAGAAGTTCGTCATCTATCACGCACAAGCCACTAAACCACTAAACCTTGCTATGGAATGTAGGGCTCAATTTCTGCATGTCGTCAAGGTTCATTATCTTAATGGTACTGATTTTTTCTCTAACTACCTCGTTCTGCAATAAGTAACACAATCTGTGCGCGAGCAATAAATAACGATGTTTTACACCCTGGAATCCTGTTTAGTTTGTCTCAACAAGATGGGAGTGTGGGTGTATGCATGGATAGTAACTATAACCACAAACTAAACGGTAGTTCGATGTGATGATCTGATGAAATCATTACGGAACCAACTTTATAAAACACAGAAAATTTTAATCATGGTAATGGACTCAGACTTACAAAGAATTCTTCCTCAGCACTAAGCGCATCGATTTAGCTTTGCCTGGAGCTGTTTTGTGTGAGAATGTTGGTATCAACACAATTTGCAAATCATTTATAATTATTCTTAAAGCACTAGAATTTAAAAGAAGAAAACTTCCCAGATGGACGGTGATTCGGTCTCAACATCACTGTCTGCTTGGAAATCCACTGACACGCGATCAGCTGACCGGTGAGGAAGAGAATCCAGAAGGAAGATCATATTCATCAGATGCCCTTCATCGATGAACAAATCCCGTGGAGCTACCAAAATGTATAGAGTTGATTATTACGTTTCGACTGCTGTCCCATATTTTCCCAGAAATTATTCTGTAGGATGAAGGTATCATACAGAGGAACTGAGCGGAGACAGCTCTGCATGAATTCAGGATAGCAGCTGAGTACCTGAGAAGCTTCTCTGAGGCTAGTAAAACATTATCAAAGTTCAATTAATTACTTACCATGTTTACAGGCCCAGGTGAAGAGTGAGCGACATCGTGCTACGGTGCACTGATGGCGCAGCTATGGTCCATCACCAGTGGTCTTATACCAGCCGCTGGAGTATGTTTGATCCTATTCCTATACTGATCCTTGCCCACAAGCGCTGTGGTGTTGGAAGTCGTGCGGTCAGTCGATCTCCTTCCGGTCGGCCAGGTAGATTTCAGCTCCAGGAGGCGCATAAATTTTGAAGTTAAACGTTGGCCACGTGAGGCCCTACTAAAGTCTGGTGCTGTCAGCACTCTGTGATGTGTTGTCGGAAGGCTGTTAGCCTCTCCATCAGCAGTTATAGGTGGCGAAGAGTACGAAGTTCACCAGTGGAATACAGTCATGTCAGGTACATCTTCGGATGGTTCATAGACTGTTACGGGGTATCTAGGACATAGACTCGCTACAGTATCGTAATTATTGAACCCAGTGCTATTGTTGTAATCGCCGACGATCCCAGTGATCAGCTCCTTGAGAATTGGGGAGCTCTAACATTTAAAGGGACCTAATGTTAGGCTATAATGCGATCCTTGATTTGTAATGACAGTATATGTTCTTCTTACTCTTCTATGTTCGCTTAACAGGCCCTTGACTTCTATGTAGGTCCTCTGATACTGTTTCTTGAGAAATAGATACTGTTTCTTTCGATATCTCACAAGCTATCGAATATGCTTGTCACATTTCCATTTTTTTTATGTCCCATGCTATTTTCTGCTGAGCTCTTCGTTTGTCTCTCATCACGTTGTTGTAATCGTGCAATGTGTCGAGGCCTGACCCACTTGCGACATACCCCTTATTTCCTGGTTCTGTCTCTGCCTAACTAACGTAAGGACATCACACCACATTCATGCCCGAGGAAGGATTCGAACCTGCGACCCTAGCAGCAGCGCCATTCCGGACTGCAGCGCCTACAACTGCTGGCGACAGCGGTTGGCTTCTTATTGTTACTTAGTAGATTCTTGCCTTATATTTTAAAAGATTAATTTACCACTCTTTCCTGTGTTTCTGCCCAACGAATCTTGAATATTAGTAAGCTTAATTAAACTACTTTGTCATACTGCTCTGGTAAATTATGTTATTCATATTTTCTTCTCCTATTACTTATTACTGATATGTTTCCACCTTAAAGGTATGTGGAGATCGGTTTGCCCATATGAATGAGACATCTTATGCTTTATGCAAAAGAAAGTTGCACAAATAAATACTAGAACCAAGATTACAGATGTCAAGTAAATGACTGTGTTTTGTCTTCATTTCTCGTGATATGGTTTCACGTGCTGTAATATTTGATTGACTGATAGGTGTCCTTTTTCCGAAGTTTTTAATTCATCTATTAAATCTAAGGTATCACCAATAAAATTTACGTTTTAATTAGGTAAGATATTTGGTGGTTTCTCCAACTAATGCCACGTTGCTCGGTACACGTTAATTACTGTTGTACTCTTGATGGTAGCTGGAAGGCGAAATTGTCTTCCTCCTATTCACACCTTGTTCCATTAATTAACAGTCCATAGTCTTTTAATTTTAATTTCATTAACCGGGTAGGTTTACCGTTTCTACAGCAACTGGTAATTACTGTTTCATGTGTAAATATGGAGTAAAGCCAGTGATCTCCAGTTTTCTGAAATTTTGTCAGTGGGTCTAAGACTTTCTTGCAGGCCACCTGCTTCTATTTTTCTCCAAAACAATATTTCAAGTGATTCGTTGTTCGTCTGTATCACCCTTGTTGGACAAATAACATTTTATCTAATACAATCTTCGAAATCTGCTACGGGTGTGACGTCGTGAGCTTCGTCTAGAAAATAAAAATTCTTCAAGAGTTTGTGTCAGTATCCATTTCTGAATTTCACTCCATTTAATTGGATATGGATATAACGTGTAACACTGAAACTTCGGAATTGTTCCTATTACTGGAAATACAATTTTAAGGTGCAGTCTAATCTGATCTCTATCTACCCTTACATTAGACATATGCTAAAGTAAAGGTATATTCATACTTGTAACAGACAAGGTGTGTTGTGGTCTCTCTGAAAAGTCTCATTGTGCTTTAAGTAATGCCATCAGCACTTTATATGGATCTAATAACGTTGAACTCAATTTCCCATGCTTCATGCCAGATTTCGGCCACTATACTTGCGTCTTCTCATTTATCTACTAAAGTTCCTAATGATGTAGCTATTAATACTTTTTCTATAGGCTGCTTAACCGGGTTTGTATTTGTCCTAGATCTCTATTTAAGACGTTGTAAATCTATTTTTAAGTTTCGTGCTGTTTTACTAACATTAGTTCTTGCTCCTCGTTCCCTTTACGTGTTGTGTGCCAATCTACTGTTGCTTTTATATCTTCTGCTCACTCAGTACATTTCCTAGAGTGATTTTTACATTCTTCATATCCTCGTTATCCGCTGTTGCAAAGTCTTTGTCAGTTTCCCTCCTGCATTTAACAAACCACCTTTCTTCTTTTCTACAGTTTCTATTATTTGTTGCGACTGAGTCCTCAGTTTCTCATATGGGAGTTTTAATTCCTGATACTCGTATTACATATCTTCAAATAATCCTCCTTTCTCTACTTTCTCTACTTCATTTTGTATGGCTGTAAACCTATCTTGCAGTCCTCGTAAATCATTCCGTACTTCCCATATGTTACATGCAAGTGCGTTTGTCCACCTATGACACACTAGTAGAATATCTGATTGCCTATCAGATAAAATTCGATTGTACAGCAATTGATTTCATACCACATCTCCTGTCCAACAGTATAATAGCGTTGTGCTCGGAAAATGTTTTCTGGTAAGCAGCTTGATACGCCTCCTGGAAGAAAGAGCAATGCCATCAATTCCCCTTCCCCCTCCTTTGTAGAGGTAAATAAATAAAAAATACGACAAGTAAAGAAAATTAATATTAACCTAAGCAACAAACAAATACGATCTGTGCATTGTATCCCAAAGCTTACGCTACATACTTCTAGATATAATTACGTAAGCAATGTTTCCCTCATGTACCTACTTTCTATGTGTATCTGTTTTTTCCGTAGCGGTTGAAGGAATTTGCGGCAATACATCAGCTCACCTATAAACGGTCTGACTCGACTTAAATGTACAATAGATGTTCTGATTGGCAACTGCAATTCGACCCACGTGAGCGCTACGGTGCAAGGTTCGAATCCTGCCTCGGGCATGGGTGGGTGTGATGTCCTTAGCTTAGTTAGGTTTAAGTAGTTCTAAGTTCTAGGGGACTGATGATCTCAGATGCTAAGTCCCATAGTGCTCAGAGCCATTCCAGCGATTTTCAATTGGACGTTCACTGCCGAAAACATTCGATGATTTGATAAGGCCCATCGTATTTCGTTAAAAATATTTTAGTTTTTTAGTATACTCGGATTAGCTACTATTACCCACTGTTCCATCCCGTATTCTTGTAGTTTGCTCGTCCGTTGTCCAATACGTTCTTGGTACTCTGAAGCTTTTGTTTTGGCATACCTGAACTTTGTCAAATTTCTTTCAACTGCTTTGCAAAATTCTTCACTTGGTCTCCATGTGGATCCAGTTTAGGTTGAACTACATCAAAAAGTAACGGCACTTTCCGCCCATACCTCGTACGGCGCGCAGTGGTTAGCACACTGGACTCGCACTCGGAAGGACGACGGTTCAATCCCGTCTCCAGCCATCCTGATTTACGTTTTCCGTGATTTCCCTAAATCGTTTCAGGCAAATGCCGGGATGGTTCCTTTGAAAGGGCACGGCCGATTTCCTTCCCTAACTTGAGCTTGTGCTCCGTCTCTAATGACCTCGTTGTCGACGGGACGTTGAACACTAACCACCACCACCACCTCGTACGGCGAGAGGCCAGTGACGATATGAACTTTTGAATTATGTGCACAGACGTAACTTCAATATATATCCCAATCAGGATAACATATGGTGAACTCGTTCTGTCCGTTGAATTCACGAACGTACAAGTGCCAACGAAAATAAGAGAATCTGTATATAACTGCTAACATTTCTTTTTCAGTTGTTGAATGATTAGTTTCAGCCTTATTCAACTGTCTGGAGACATATGCCACCGAATGTTGTTTACCGCCGGCCGCGGTGGTCTCGCGGTTCTAGGCGCTCAGTCCGGAACCGCGTTACTGCTACGGTCGCAGGTTCGAATCCTGCCTCGGGCATGGATGTGTGTGATGTCCTTAGGTTAGATAGGTTTAATTAGTTCTAAGTTCTAGGCGACTGATGACCACAGATGTTAAGTCACATAGTGCTCAGAACCATGTGAACCATTTTTTTGTTCTTTACCATCAACATTCTGACTGAAGACACAGCCCAAAGCCTTGTTGGATTCGTCTCAAGTAAGTATGACCTGCAGTTCAGTTAGGCAATACGAACACAGGATCTCATATTGAAATCTGCTTGAGTTTCTCAAACGGATATTGGCGTTGTTATGAAAACTAATTCCCTTTCGTAGCAAATTAGTTAATGGTGGCGCAACTTCGTCAATCCCCTTCACGAACTTGCGATAATAATTGCATATCCCAATGAATGACTGTAACTGTTTAGTAGACTGTGATGTCCGGAAATTAAGACCAGCGGAAGTAAACCGAGGATCCGACCTCACTCCAAGTTCACTGACTATATGTCCAAAAATAATTTACTTGTGTCTGAGCAAAATGGCATTTCTCGACACTTAGTATAACGTGTGTTGCCACCAATCTACTAAAAGCTTCGTCCAGACGTTTAATATGATCTTTAGTTTTTGACCGAACGACTATACTGTCAAGATATACCACCCAGGTTTCCAGTTTTAATCCACGAAATACATCATCTAATAGTTGTTGGAATGTAGCCGCAGCATTTTTCAATCCCAACAATATTCTTCAGTATTGCCAGTGATCTGAATAAGAGATGGGATTGTCTCCACGAAACACTTCTAGTAGGTGAGAACCACTTCTAAGGTCAATCGTTGAGAAACATTTATTCGTTAGTCACATAGTATTACAAGAGTAAACCGATGCGGTGTATCAATAACAAAATGAGCCCATACAGCGAAACATTGCTTCAGTCAAAGAAGACCACTCTTTATGAAACAATGTAGAGCATGTAGTTAATACATACATCAACCAAACACATACATCAACCAAAAGCTTCTCTTTCGAGAACATTTAATCTCCATAACAGTTGCGATAAGCACTGAACTTATACCGCAAGTACACCGAAGTCCATGGTGATGGAACTGTCCAAATCTGATACTCACTTGGTCGCAGGTAATGATACAGTCTCAGTTCACTTCCTATTTGAAAGATGTACGAAGACAATGTCGGTAGTTGATAAACCAGACCTGGTAACGTGTGAGGACAACTTCCTCGTTCAGTAGTGGCTCGCAAATGGCGCCGTATCGTGCGTGGCGACGATTCTGAACGAGACTCTGAAAAACTGCTACGTGATTTAAGTTGTGTTGTCTGCTGATGTACCACCTTCTCGGTCAGGATACACGCATATCGCAAGTGTAAGATGGTTTGTAGGCCTGCCGAGTGAGAAGCCCATACACCGTAGCTTGGAGGCAATGGAAACATGGATTTGGAGAAGTCACACAAAAACTGTCTATACAGTAGAAATGTACGTAAATAAATATCTGCACAACGAAACGTCAGTATGAGATTCAAATGCCTTTTCGTCACTTCATTTTTTTAATAAAGGAGAACAGCTAAACTAGGTTGTCTAACGTATCTGACATATTCGGAATTGGCTATATATCCATTGTGGTTCGTGTGTTCAAGTAACGATTGTCACAGCAGAATCGATTATATCTGGAACCGTCAACTGATTTCTTGGGTACAAGAACAATATTTGCCGTCCAAGGGCTATCACTACACTCGATAATACCCTCACGCATTTGCTGATATATAAATTCGTCTACTAGTGGCTGTATGGTTTCCTACAAACTGGTAGGTTATCGCCAGTTGGTACCCGGTGTTGTGTGATTGGTGTTGCTGGTAGTGGACCATCTGTAATTAATAAGTCTGAATATTCTAGCATCAAAACTTCCATCGCCTCTCATTCACTATCTTTCAAGTGGCGAACCTTGTCACGTAATACAGGCACATTGATGCTGTGGTCATTGTGTGACCCTTCGGTATTCTCATCTTCGAGTATCTCTTAACTCGATATAAGTAATCCTTTCGGGAGATTCACTTCGTCTTTGCCGACGTTATCCATGCTTACTGGAATCTTCAGTCGCTCATTAATGTTTGTTACGCTTGCAGTGCTTCTTCGTATAAAACAATGCATTTCATGAAATGCTTCATTGCTCTGCAGTGGCTCAACCATACGTAATCTCTGCTGTGGTAACAAAAGCGTCTGCAGATACCAAACCATTTTCCCTGTACCAGCAGGTACTTTGTCATTTGTAATCATCTTTATTGTGCGTGCCCAGGCAAAACAATTGGTGATAACTTAGCAATCAGTGTACCTCGCGACACTGAAACATTTACAGCTGTTGGACTCATAGGAAAAAAGTTACCTCAAAGTTATATTTGCGCTTTGAAAGGTTAATGTTTGCATGATGCCTATCCAAGAAATAAAGTACAAGAATCGCAGAATACCGATGTCCTACAAACGAGCTCTCCTGTCCCCAAAGATACCATGTAATTCTTTCTCACTCCGTATAGTTCCTAGTCTCCTCTTACCCACAAGGTATAGACAAATAATAGAGACATGAACAACAGTATTGACTAGAAATTTAGATTCTGTACTATTTACACAGCCCATCAAACAAATAATCCGTCGCTATCTTAGTGAGCGCAGTGCACTGAATTACCGAGAACGTTTTCTGACGGACGAAACACCCCCGCTTATGCTTAAAGTTTTCCATTGATTATTTCCGTTACGTTGCTTCTTATTATAACACTCGTTTGCCTTGTGAGAAAAACGCTCAAACCCGTAATATTGCAGTTGACTCCATAGCGCCTTTAAATAGCGTTTCTTCCCACAACGATAAGAATTCTTCAAAGTGCTTCAGCCAAATTATCTACATTTTCCATTCAGATTCGTCGTGACAACTCCGCAGGAATTCCTCACAAAAACACATCGAGTCATCTCTCTTCTGACTCCCTGAGTGAGACGCGAACTGGGTCAGCATTTCCCGACCCCTGAAATGTTTGAGCATTTATTTTACGGATTCAGTCTGAAAAAAATCTATACAGTCCCATTTACCTTCTGTGTCTACCCAGTCGACTTTCCGCTAGCAAACCTGGCACTACGTCGCTGACGGTATCTCTGACGCAAACCTTCTGTTACCTGCTCAAATGTATTTACGTTGCTCAGTGTCTCATGATACAACACATATGTCTTGGCTTCACTTCTAAGCCATAAATTGGCCAGCCGCAGAGTAATTACACATCCTGTCAGTACCCATTGCATCATTAATGAATGCTGTGGGGTCCTCTGTTGTTTTGCCAGAAAAGGGTCTGATGAGGTGAGCTATTGAAAAAATCTACTAAATAGTGGGGCACTGCTACTGACGACTATACACGAAGCCGTCTGTAAATCTCGCCCACCTCGCAAAGATTATAACTATACCTCCAATTCCTCATGGCGTAGCTTCTGTTGACCATTTTCCTCCAACAATTGGGACACCTAATCCGTTAAAATGATTATACTATGACTTGCAATAACTGACCTTGTGACTAACATATCTGTGCAATCTACCATTATCTTATATGTACATCGGAAATACCTACACCAGCATATACCGGACAGGAAAAACACGAATTACGCTGTCCAAAGGAGACTTATTTAATTATTTTGACTCATCATTACCTTGCGATACTCAGGACGCTCCTGCGCTGACCATAAACTCTACAAGTAGACCAGGATACTGGTACAAACTTAGAAAATGATTCACTGTGACCCGTTAAATTAGAAATAGCAAATCTCACTTGTACCGAACACGATTCTTTACAACTACCTCTGAAGTATAGTTACAAAAATAATACTTTCGGCAGAGAACATCCATAAATACCCATAAAGCCTGCACCACAAAAAAAGGTAAATGTTTTTTTGAGCTCACCGCGTTGCGGTTACTTCTTCGATGTATGGACGCCTTAGAAGCAAACCACTGCTTCCGATTTCCAGGCGCTGGATTCGAACACCTCTGATGCCAGATCCTCCAGCTCATACTTATGACATAAGTCGGAGCTCATACTTATGACATAAATTTAGACAAGGGCAGCGCGGATACATCTGTGCATGAAGCTAGGATAGCAGCTTAGTGCCTGAGAATAGCCTCTGACGGCAGTAAAACATTCTCGCAGTTCAGTTATTTATTAACCATGTTTACAGCTATCTTGTTCCACACCAATCTTCTAGCTGATGACTCACTGAGGTGCGTTCTGTAATCTCGCTGACGGCTGCTGAGTCAGCTTCTCGTCTGCAACTCCAGGCGAAGAGCGAGTGACCTCTCTCTGCAGCGCGCTCCCAGCGCAGCTATGGTCTAACTCTAATGGTCTCGTACTAGCTGCTGTGGTGTGCTCGATCCCACTGCGAATTTTGTATTGACCTTTTATGACCTATAAGCGATGTGAGGCCGTATGGTCGGTCGATCACCTTCGTAAAGGGCAGGTATGTTTCAGAGCACCCGCTGGCGCCTGAGTGTTGATCAGGAACTTGGATCCCATGAGGCACTGCTGCTGATTTCCATGCTGAAGTTCCGTGCTGTCAGCATTCGGCGATGTGTTGTTGTCGTAAGACGGTCAAGACAGTCAGCTTCTCATACGGAAATTATTGGCGGCGAAAAGTTCATCAGCCGAAGACCCTCACCTCAGGTACAACTTCAGCTGATTCGTAGACTGTTCTTTAGTATCTAGGACACAGATTCGCTACAGTATCGTATTAACGGAATCCAGTGCTATTACTGTGAACGCTGTTGGTTCCACTGATCATCTCCTTGAGAGCTGGAGAGGGCAAGTATTTAAAGGGGAATAACGTGACGGTATGAAACGACCTCGTTTTCTATGGATCGCATGTATAATTCTTATTCTGTTATATTCTATTAACAGGTTCTTGGCTGTTGTGAAGGTTCCATGATACTGTTTCTTATAAAACAGATACTGTTTATTTCAAAAATGGTTCAAGTGGCTCTGAGCACTATGGGACTCAACTGCTGTGGTCATCAGTCCCCTAGAACTTAGAACTACTTAAACCTAACTAACCTAAGGACATCACACACATCCATGCCCGAGGCAGGATTCGAACCTGCGACCGTAGCAGTCTCGCGGTTCCGGACTGCGCGCCTAGAACCGCGAGACCACCGCGGCCGGCCTGTTTATTTCGACATCTCTTACGAGCTAACGAATACGCGTGCCACGTGTTCTTTGGTTTTCGGTTACATGCGCTTTTCTACGGAGTTCTCTCTCAGTGCAGTATTGTAACGTGTCGAGGACTGACCCACTTGCCAAGAACTCCTTATTTCCTGGTTGTGTCTCTGCCTCTGCAAGGTGAATGAGTTTGAATAAAATTTTCTAATTTTCAACCCCTTTTTCTGTGCCTTTACAAAGATAATTTAGCAGGGATGGTCGAAGAGTCACAGCGTGCCGGAGCGTTCGTCAAAGGAAGAGCGCGTGCGGGCAGTTCTATGGATAGGGTTGTTACCTTGCCAGAGGGGAGCTTCCAAATCATATTCGTCATGAAGGGAGGAAAGAAAGGCAACGGTTAGTCGCCAAGGTTGCATAAGTAAACTTTCTGGTACACGTTAAAAATCGTGAGAGTTGGTCCAAGTAATGTCAGATAAAAGCAGCCTCAAAGCATCAAAGAAATAACGAAAAACCCTAAAACACTACATGTTAAATGCCTCAATGGGCCGTTGGTACACTCAGTGCCTGTTTCCGATCGAAAAGAGGCAAAGTCGAGATTCGTGTTCCTCCATTACATGGCCCCTGTCGGCTATTGGACATTTCTGTCTCGACTGCCGCGTTGAAGAAATGCAAATCAACGTCCCCCTATGAGAAACGGCCGTTTGCCAGGTACCCGAAACCCACTGTGGTTTGTATCGACCTAGTTTGGCTGTGTTATCTTAGTAACTGAGCGACAAAAGTCTGCATTCTCTTACAGCAGTAACTATTAACGAGTTTGAAACCGTTCGTCATCGACGAAACGTATCACTTGTGTCGACAACCTGTCGGCTAGAATATTATCGTGACCACTATTGTCAGATTACGTTTCATGGTAGCAGGTGTTACTCCGCTCTTTGGAGACACGTCTGACCTGATGTTCCGAAAATTCGGCCTCCTCCATCTTTTGGTCATGTGCACGTTGAAAGACGATTGCTCGCTTTTGTGATTCAGTAATGTCTTCATACCGACACAACTTGCTTCGCTGGTTCTGTGTAACTGACTGACACATACAGTGAAAGGCGTCTGTGAGACACGTTTTCCATATTACGGCTCTCTCAGCGATTTATGAGTGTCTTGATGATGCAAAGACTACATTGTCCATGCTTTCGTCTATTAGCAAAGTCTCATCGTTGGTTACGCGGCATACCTGCACGGAATACTTTGAAGGCAGAGCCCTTTTCAGCCAATCAAATCACCAAGCTGTCTGAATGGAGTTCACTTATCCCCTGTTTAGGTAGACTACGCACACTTCCTCTTTCTTCCCTCCTAGCCTACACTCTGAGCGGGAGACACAGTTTGCATCAACGATTTGATAAAAGTTCAGACATGTTGTCTTGTAAATGATTTGAGATGGGCACTACTCAACTCAATTTTGGTATAAGTGTTTCCTGCCTACGGTACTTTGGCTTGACTATATTAGACATGATTGATCCGGTGCAGTTTTGTCTCCACAGGTTAGGCCTCTTTGATGCGACTGAGTCCTTGTGCGAATATATAAGGCTGAATAGCGGGGTATCATTAAGCCATTTCTGCATATACATCAAATTTCACCTTTATTTTAACTCGTTTAATAGAATTACCTGCATTGGAACGAACAGTGGATTCCTTTCTCTTCTTCGCAGGTATGGTATCTGTGGAGCCCTGTAGTTCGATTGTGGAATTGGAATTTCATATATATGCCACGAAAATCTGTGACGCATGAGCTCGATAAGTAGTAGGTACGAAAACAGCTTACGATAAAAGATCTGCCTCCAGCAGAATCCATGTCGGTATAAACTGCCTTCAGCAGATGACATACTTGTGAGGTTTCTAGAATATTTTCACGCTAATTACCGTACGTCGCGAATTGCACATAGCGTCGTGACACAATGTTGCAGCCTTTACGGTCTTTTAGTCTGATCTCCTAACATCTGTTACTCTAGGCGAGGGCTGGTCTACAAATTCACGATAAATAGCAACAGAATAGTCGATGGAGTGGGAGACTCTGCACTAAGAAACACTGAAACCGATCACGTTTACTGAAATCAGTTCAGGAGCAATTGAATGAAAGAAGTCTGCAATATTTCCCTTTCATTACGACAGGTACATCTTACTTGTTCAGCACATCGAATGAATGTGGACTCATAGTTAAGAAACTGAATGATTCTACCTGCCGATTCCCGAAAGTTAGTAATCTGCGAAGTTTCCCTGTTCCCAGCGACAAAAAAAAAAAAAAAAGGGATGGCAAGATATTTGAAACTCATAAGGAGGTTTCGTTGCATATACATTTATTGAGGAACGGCTTAACTAAATTTTCTCTTTTTATAGATACTTCTTTTCTGACTTCTACAAATCCATATTTCCATTGCCTAGAAGCTGCAGTGTATGGGCTAGTCGCCCATCAGGCTGGCAGATCCTCCTACACTTGTGGTACGGGAGTATCCTAAGCCAGAAGGGGCTATATCAGCCGACAACAGATCTTAAATCACGTAGCAGTTCTTCAACCAGGGTCTCGTTCAGAATCGTCGTCACATTCTATATCACACAATTTCCGAGCCACTGCTGAACGATGCAGCTGTCATCGCAAGTCACCAGATCTTCAGTATCAGCTGTCGACATTATCTTCGTACATCGTTCATATAAGACGTGAACTGAGACTCTATCTTGTTCTGCGACTAAGTTAGTAACAGACTTTGACTGTTGCATCACAATGGCCTTCAGTGTACTTTCGGTATAAGTTGAGTGCTTACCACAAACTGTTATACAGATTAACTATTCTCGAAAGGGGAGCTTTTGGTTGATGCATGTATTAACTATATTCTCTACATTGTTTCATAAATAGTTGTCCTCTTTGACTGAAACCATGACTCGTTGTAGGGACTCAGTGTGTGATTGACGTACAGCTTCGGTTTACGCTTGTAATACAAGGTGTCTTTTTCAAGATATAAGATTTATTATTCACATATATTTAGTCATAAAATTTATTTCGCAGTAATATTTGTATTCTGGTGATAACAAGCACAATGATATCACGTACGTTACACAATAAACGAACTGGATCACTCTAAATGAAATCTTATATACGATCGAGCTTATAAGCCAGTAGATGAGATCTTGTTGATTTTTGTTACTCCGTATTAGGCACACGATAATGGATACCTGAATGGGAAAAAATATTGTGTGCAAATAGAAATGAATAATATTATAGATCAACAGTGCCATACGTGTGTGTATGATCTGTGGCAGGTGGCAAAAATCAGCGTTAATGACAACTTAAGAGGTCACCACAAAACGAAAGTGAGTGTTTTCTGGTACAAGACATAGCTTTTAGAAGTGGTTTTTGTTGTTGTTGTTGTTGTTGTTGTTGTTGTTGTTGTGGTTGTTGACGATGATGATGATGATGATGATGATGATGATGGTGATGATGACGGCGATGAGAATGATGATGATGATAATGCTTAGAAGGAGTAAAACGGTAATTAGCATGGCGTGGGTAGTTGGGAGAGCCATCTTGTTGTAAAGATTTTCCTTCCTTCGATAAAAATAACAGATTTGTCAAAAGTGTACCTCTTGTATATATATGACCGTGACGTACATATTCATAGCGTAGTGTTGTATGATGATGAGAGAACGGAGAGGGTGAATCCTGATGTCGGCACACAAATAAATGTTTACATGGATCTGCTTCGTGGGAAATCCTCTCTGATGACGATTTCCTCCATTACATCCGTCGATCTCCAAAGTAGTAGTTACTTTATAGTTAGCAGTCAAGGAAATTTAATATTACGATTTTCTTCTATTTGCATTACGTTTGTTTTACAATAATAATTATTATTACGGTTTTAAATGGCTATTATTACAAATTTGAGACGAAGAACCGTTCTATTAGCTCCAAAGCACAGTACGATGGAAAGAGTATTTGCTTCGTTGATGGAGGCTAAGATTAAATAAGAACAAGTCTGACTTTCCGTACACAACGCGCATCCTGTTTCCGTTGTACCTGCAGATGTGTTACGTCATTGTCATACATGTTGCATTTGTACTAAATGATGTCATTTATGCAATCGCCGAAAGTAGCCAGCAAGCTACATGAATATTCTTCGACGCCGACGCCCCCCCCCCCCCCCCACCATACTTAGTTGCGTGGCCAGCGCGGCGGACTGCTAACTGAAGAGGCACGAATTCGATATCCTCACGGTCAGGAAACTTTCTCTTCTCGGGGACAGGATGCTACACTGTCCTTACGATCGTATCGTCATAATTGACATTCCCCTACTGTCGTAGCTGGATACGGCCAGAAAGCGAATAAGAATTTAAAAAAAGAAACATTTTGCGCGTATCATCCATTAGAATCTTCGCTTCATGGTCAGAAACCTGTTGCTGTGTCACATACGACACCAAAAACGTTCAGTTTAAAAACAGTGAAGCTCTGAACCTTCTTCGAGAAAATATTTTACAGGTACACAATTCAACACCAATTACTCTGAGAAGAGAACTATAAAAACACGATTTTACACTACAGTGAGTTACCTTAAATTTCATCAGCAAACCCTATCACTACCTTAAATTTCATCAGCGAACTCCATCACTCAACAGCATGCAATATGTAGCGACCTTTGGATATCCTACTTAATTTACCGTCTCAGGCTGGCGAAAATATTGCCCAGTACGTCTCGCAAAGTCGCTTTCATTAAAAGATGTAGAAAGTTTCAATTGACGGAATGTATCAAGATCATGTAAGGCTATATCGTATTGAACATCGCCTCCACGTTCTTAATCAATTTAATGTAAATTACGAGTATCGATTTTAGGAGAAGACATTTGGGGCCATGGAGCGACGTTCGGGCGTACGAAACTGGTTCAAATGCTTTTACAAACTTTTCCTGTTCAGGGGAGTGAAAAAAAGGTATTTCCCGTACAGATAGATTTTATACTATCCTTACGTTACCACCACATACCTTTATCAGTAGCCTACACTACTCTATTATCGAAAGGAGTGGCAGTATCAGATGCATCACCGTCCACAGCTTATATGAGGAGACACTTTAGCGCAGGAAATTAGTGCAAATTATCAGACAGATACAAGAGATGATGATTTCTTCCAGCACCTTCTTCTCTGAGTTATATGACACGATCGCGGTTACAGAGAGGGTGCATGTCGAAGTGCGAGAAATAAAGGGGAGGGATAAAACGGGGGGTGCCATCAAGAGCCAAGGCGCTGTGTAAACACATAACAATTTGAAAATGTCGAAGCCAACTTTCAGATAATAAAGTAGTGTAGCGTACCATGCATGTTCGGTCATACAAAGGCGAAATTCGAAAGAGGTTTGCTGCAGCGCCAGCCACAATCTAGTGTCTGTATGGAGCTATGCGAAAGTTAACTAAGCTGTGCTGCGGCTCGCGTTGGTGCTGTTGGTAGGGCAGACCGTATCGTTTAACTGGCATAGTGGCAGTTGTTTGTCTCCTTCTCGTGTTTTCTGATGCCACTCGTTTCGCAAGCGTTCCTTGTCCGCTGGTGGCAGGAGAGACGCTTATCGATATGTAGTATCTGGTTTTTTGTCCGTGTTGTGCGAGTGTGGCAGTTTTGTTGGGAACTCAGGAGGAGCCAGGTCCGCGCAGTGGCAGAACACGCCGGGACCACTGGCGACGCGCATGGGCTGCCGGATCGAAGGCCTATGGTCACGGGGGTGCACGACCTCGTCGTAAACCGGATCCTGCGAGATTTACGTTGAGAGCATTTGGATTCAAGAAGAGGAACCTCCACCATTGCGAGATCTAGCGGTTCTCCAGTGACTTGGGTTCGTGTTGCTGCTCGTGGTGTTGCCGAGGCGAAGAGCTATGAGTTGATTGCTTGGGGAAGGCGGATCTGATTAGCTTTCCTCGACTTCTATTTACTACTTATTGCGTTCAGTTTGTTATCATTTAAGTTCAACCAGCGGTATTTTTCCTACCTCGCGGCCGCTAATGCCCCAGTTACCTGCCCTGCAGGTTAGTGTATGTAATGGCAGTTTACGTTTCCTCTCCTTGCCGTTGCTGTCCGGTGAGGCGTGTAGTTTTGACAGCTTTGCTTGACTGTAGGTTGGTTGGCGATTCTTCTGCTCTCGTGGTAGCGACTCTCGTTGCGAGAGCTCTAAGTACAGTATTCTGCGGACGGAGTCCAGACCGCCGGTTCGGGCTTTAGCGTATTTTTGCATCTTGGCATTTGGTTTATTGGATGTAAGTTAGCCTTGGCAAGATTAACACTAGTCATTCGTTAGACTGCCACTCGTTACAATCTTGTGAACTGAATGCAACTCTTGGCGGCCTATCTAAATTTTTTTTACTGACTGGTTTGATGCGGCCCGCCACGAATTCCTTTCCTGTGCTAACATCTTCATCTCAGAGTAGCACTTGCAACCTACGTTCTCAATTATTTGCTTGACGTATTCCAATCTCTGTCTTCCTCTACAGTTTTTGCCCTCTACAGCTCCCTCCAGTACCATGGAAGTTATTCCCTCATGTCTTAGCAGATGTCCTGTCATCCTGTCCCTTCTCCTTATCAGTGTTTTCCACATATTCCGTCCCTCTCCGATTCTGCGTAGAACCTCCTCATTACTTATCAGTCCACCTAATTTTCAACATTTGTCTATAGCACCATATCTCAAATGCTTCGATTCTCTTCTGTTCCGGTTTTCCCACAGTCCATGTTTCACTACCATACAATGCTGTACTCCAGACGTACATCCTCAGAAATTTCTTCCTCAAATTAAGGCCGGTATTTGATATTAGTAGACTTCTCTTGGCCAGAAATGCCTTTTTTGCTATAGCGAGTCTGCTTTTGATGTCCTACTTGCTCCGCCCATCATTTGATATTTTACTTCCTTAACTTTATTGACTTCGTGACCATCAATCCTGATGTTAAGTTTCTCACTGTTCTCATTTCTACTGCTTCTCATTACCTTCGTCTTTCTCCGATGTACTTTCAAACCATACTGTGTACTCATTAGACTGTTCATTCCGTTCAAATGATCATTTAACTCTTCTTCACTTTCACTCAGGATAGAAATGTCATCAGCGAATCGTATCATTGATATTCTTTCACCTTGTATTTTAATTCCACTCCTGAACCTTCCTTTTATTTCCATCATTGCTTCCTCGATGTACAGATTGAAGAGTAGGGGCGAAAGGCTACAGTCTTGTCTTACACCCTTCTTAATACTAGCACATCATTCTTGATCGTCCACTCTTCTTATTCCCTCTTGGCTGTTGTATATGTTGTATATGACCCGTCTCTCCCTATAGCTTACCCCTACTTTTTTCAGGATCTTGAAGAGCTTGCACCATTTTATATTGTTGAACGCTTTTTCCAGGTAGACAAATCCTAAGAACGTGTCTTGATTTCTCTTTAGCCTTGCTTTCATTATTAGCCGTAACGTCAGAATTGCCTCTCTCGTGCCTTTACTTTTCCTAAAGCCAAACTGATCGTCACCTAGCGCATTCTCAATTTTCTTTTCCATTCTTCTGTATATTATTCTTGTAAGCAGCTTCGATGCATGAGCTGTTAAGCTGATTGTGCGATAATTCTTGCACTTGTCAGCTCTTGCCGTCTTCGGAATTGTGTGGATGATGCTTTTCCGAAAGTCTGATGGTATGTCGCCAGACTCATATATTCTACACACCAACGTGAATAGTCGTTTTGTTGCCATTCCCCCTAATGATTTTAGAAATTCTGATGGAATATTATCTATCCCTTCTGCCTTATTTGACCGTAAGTCCTCCAAATCTCTTTTAATTTCCGATTCTAATACTGGATCCCCTATCTCTTCTAAATCGACTCCTGTTTCTTCTTCTGTCACATCAGACAAATCTTCACCCTCATAGAGGCTTTCAATGTATTCTTTCCACCTATCTGCTCTCTCCTCTGCATTTAACAGTGGAATTCCCGTTGCACTCTTAATGTTACCACCGTTGCCTTTAATGTCACCAAAGGTTGTTTAGACTTTTCTGTATGCTGAGTCTGTCCTTCCGACAATCATATCTTTTCGATGTCTTCACGTTTTTCCTGCAGCCATTTCGTCTTAGCTTCCCTGCTCTTCCTATTTATTTCAGTCCTCAGCGACTTGTATTTCTGTATTCCTGATTTTCCCGCAACATGTTTGTACTTCCTCCTTTCATCAATCAACCGAAGTATTTCTTCTGTTACCCATGGTTTCTTTGCAGCTACCTTCTTTGTACCTATGTTTTCCTTCTCAACTTCTGTGATGATCCCTTTTTAGAGGTGTCCATTCCTCTTCAACTTTGATGCCTACTGCGGTATTCCTTATTGCTGTATCTATAGCGTTAGAGAACTTCAAACGTATCTCGTCATTCCTTAGAACTTCCGTATCCAACTTCTTTGCGTATTGATTCTTCCTGACAAATGTCTTGAACTTCAGCCTACTATTCATCACTACTGTATTGTGATCTGAGTCTATATCTGCTGCTGGGTATGCCTTACAATCCAGTATCTGATTTCGGAATCTCTGTCTGACCATGATGTAATCTAATTGAAATCTTCCCGTATCTCCCGGCCTTTTCCAAGTATACCTCCTCCTCTTGTGATTCTTGAACAGTCTTACCATGATGTAATCTAATTGAAATCTTTCCGTATCTCCCGGCCTTTTCCAAGTATACCTCCTCCTCTTGTGATTCTTGAACAGGGTATTCGCTATTACTAGCTGAAAATTGTTACAGAACTCAATTAGTCTTTCTTCTCTTTCATTCCTTGTCCGAAGCCCATATTCTCCTGTAACCTTTTCTTCTACTCCTTCCCCTACAACTGCATTCCAGTCGTCCATGACTATTAGATTTTCGTCCCCCTTTACATACTGCACTACCCTTTCAATATCCTCATACACTTTCTCTATCTGTTGATCTTCAGCTTGCGACGTCGGCATGTATACCTGAACTATCGTTGTCGGTGTTGGTCTGCTGTAGATTCTGATTAGAACAACCCGTCACTGAACTGTTCACAGAAACACACCCTCTGCCCTACCTTCCTATTCATAACGAATCCTACACCTGTTATACCATTTTCTGCTGCTGTTGATATTACACGATACTCATCTGACCAGGAATCCTTGTCTTCCTTCCACTTCACTTCACTGACCCCTACTATATCTAGATTGAGCCTTTGCATTTCCGTTTTCAGATTTTCTAGTTTCCCTACCACGTTCAAGCCTCTGACATTCCACGCCCCGACTCGTAGATCATTATCCTTTCGTTGATTATTCAATCTTTTTCTCATGGTAACCTCCCCCTTGGCAGTCCCCTCCCGGAGATCCGAATGGGGGACTATTCCGGAATCTTTTGCCAATGGAGAGATCATCATGACACTTCTTCAACTACAGGCCACATGTCCTGTGGATACACTTTACGTGTCTTTAATGCAGTGGTTTCCATTGCCTTCTGCATCCTCATGTCGTTGATCATTGCTGATTCTTCCGCCTTTAGGGGCAATTTCCCACCCCTAGGACAAGAGAGTGCCCTGAACTTCTATCCACTCCTCCGCCCTCTTTGACAAGGCCGTTGGCAGGATGAGGCTGACTTCCTTTGCGGGAAGTCTTCGGCCGCCAATGCTGATTACTTATCAAAAATTAGGCAGTGGCGGGGGTCGAACACGGTACCGAAGACGTTTTGATTATGAATCAAAGACGCTACCCCTAGACCACGGGTCTATCGCTTCAGAAAGTGTTATTTGCCAGACCTACTCAGAGGTAGATCCCTGGCGCACCGTCTGTGACTGGCCCTTGTGTTTTGTTATTGTATTTGCTCTTTTACTGTACGTTTCTAAAAAATTTTCTCTAATAGCCTTCTTGGTGTTACAGTAGGTTCAAATGGTTGTGTTACCAAGTATACAATCAGTTTACCTGACCCGTTTGGTGATCAGTCGCATGCCTTTTAAATTAACCTTTGCTATTGCATTGCTGTTTTACAGTAAGTTTATTAATTTTTTTTAAATTGCCGTTGTTGGCGTTAAAGACCTTCATCCGTGACTGTGGTTACTTGCCATAAAATTCTAATTGGGATCACATTGGCTTGTGTTTAATACATTATTTTCTGTGTCTGTATGTTATGCTCATTTGGTAAATAGCAACGCACTGAAAGCACTATTAATCACACAGATGTTTATTCTTTCATTAATAACGTGTGACATCTTTATTTATTGCTGAGTCTGGAATCACCGTTTTAAAATAAACGGTGTAATTGCAAAATGGAACCAACACCATCTGATTACGGCCCCGTCCACAATCGTAACCAAATCCTGTCTTCCTTGACTACCAGGTTTCCGTAACATAGCCGTTACAAAGTTGCCAAGCGGGCCAGCTAGAACCTATGTGTAAATAGTTCACACAGCATCACTTAAGCAGAAAGGCGTCACAGGCCTTTGAACACTGGTGGCCACCAAAGAGTTTAATGTTCATGCCAAAAGGCGTACCTCAGAAGGATCTCCGAAGAGTATACATACCCAAGCCGTGCGTACTAAAACCATTTGCGTCAGCACATCATCTCTACCACGACCACAGGGGCTGTGTCACCTGGCCACCAAAAAGGATGCTGATCGCAGACCATAGTTCGCATGTACGCCAGGCCAGCTCGAATTGAAGCTGTTCACTATTGGGGCTGCTGCTGCAACAGGCCAACACTGACACCGAGTAGCAGCACACTGATCACCAACACAGGTACACTGGTTCACCGTCTGTTTCGTCACTGTCTCCTGCCTTTCCTATGACCCGGGGGGTGGTGGTTGGGGGTGGGTACAGCGCGCCACCACACAACGAGAGCGCTGCAGCGGCCGCTCAACACGGATCGTTGATGGCGGAGGAGGTCGTGTCACGAATGCTACGGCCGCCGACGCTGCCCTCCTTCAGCAATCCTGGGTGTCAGCAATATCGCGATATCGAAGGCAGCGAAATTCCTCGACCAAGATCCGCCATCCTATATTGAATTAGGGCGCGATACAATAACAAGGAGCACTGAATATCTGATGACTGTTTCTGTGGCGTCGCCATGTATCCGTCCAACCGCACACATTTACTGACACACACAAGTGGCGTCAACAGCAGCATCAAAACCACGAGTGTCGAAAATAAGAAGGAATTCCGTAAATTGTAGGCTTCAATTAACATAGGATATACTCCAGTAGCTTCAGTGAGAGCCCGCCAACTTGAATGCGTTAACGACCTGACCAGCAACATTCTAGTCAGATAAGTTTCACGTACCCAGGCTGTCGGTACCTGCTATTAACAACAAATCCGATACAATTCATAGGTCCACCCATAAAACCGACAAGCGACAGGAGGAGGAATTACGGAATACAGAAAAGCAAATGTCGTCCAGTAATAAAAGTAGGAGTGACTTCCAGAACGTGGGTGAAAATGCCTGAAAGAAACAGCATTCTGTCGTTTACATGCAGACATAGCGGTTCTCTTAAGACTTTTTAACACAGTCGTAGTGCAAGATGCGGTGTGAGTGTACAGCTGGATTCCAGATTGTATAAATTTTAACGTTGTCAAAGTCGTAATAAATTGTTACGATAATGGGCATGAAGTCCCATACCTTTTGACGGAGCGTAGAGGGGCGATGCGGGAGACCTACACCGCCGTACTAGGTAAGGTCTTAATGGAAGTGGATTGCCGTTTCTTTCCTCCGACCGTAATGGGGATGAATGACACAACAACACCTAGTCATCTCGGGGCAAGTGAAAATCCCTGACCTCGCAGGGAATCGATCCCGGACCCCGCGCTCGGGAAGCGAGAACGCTATCGCGAGACCACGTGTGGCGAACTGTTACGATAATAGTTTTTAAATTAACAGCATAACATAAGTTTTTCTGTAGAAGCCACACGAACAGCCGCTTCCGGGTGACGGGGAGGCGAGTGTTTCCCGGGGCTTACGACAGTGGCTTGTGAGGCGGTCAGCTTGGATATCATCATAAGGTAGTTTCCTACACCCGACTCTTTGAATACTGACATGCTACCCACGTATTGTCTGACATAAACTTCATGCAAACATTTAGAGAACGTACATCAACTCTATGCACACGCCGATGGGGTTTCACAAATTCTGTTGTTGAGGGAGTGGGCTGGCGGGAGAGATGGGGGAGGGGGTGTGATTTCAGGAAGGGTATCTGCCCACCAAACAAAATTTCCTCAAGCCATATAACAAAGCTGTCTCCATCGAAGAACCAGCAAAAGACAAAGGAGAACAAGAAGATGCATTCTGATATTCTGGGGCGAATTCCTTTAAAGTGCAATAATTACCCGACTTGCAACTTTTGGGACGTACACGAATTAGTACAATTACTGAAATATTTATGTGACTCTTTGAAAATAGTGTAGGATTAAATTGTATGCTCTGACCTTTAATTCACACAAATGATTTTCACAGGCAAATAAATCTGCGAACTAATGTTATTTATTCTCTTGCGGTTTCAGCTTAAAACAGATCTCAGCATAACAAACAAACTAGTGTATGTCTGCAGGCTTTCGTGGCCGTTATCACTAAAGTTAAAACCATCTGGGTTGTTAGGCCGCGTCATATTTCCTTCTAAAGTAATTGATATCTTACTGTGAACAACGAAACATTCAGAAGAAGATCCGAGCAGAGACGTCGAAAGCCGATTATTTGAGAACAAATATAATGCGGCCTAACAACCTAGGAGATTTTAACTTTAATTACACCTTGATTTGCAAAATTATGTTTTGCACCACCCGTTAGGTAAAATGGGATACACATTTATAAGAATAGTAGGAACTTGGAAACAAGGCAAAATTCTTATTTTACAAGCAGAAGTGTATGAAAAGGTAGATAAATCGTCAAACATAATAACACGGGATACCATAAACGTATTTTATGTACCAAAACTGGTTTCTCACCAAAAACTTCAAACTTTCGAAATATGATATTAACATAGCCAAGGTTCCTTATAATTGTCCAGATGAAAAAAAAAAAATATTGGGAACGTAAGTCACAGACGGAGTAGCTTTCGTCTCCTTCCGCACTGGAACATTGTTCGTGAGTCCAGTCACGACAAGATAGATACTAGATCCACCCATCCTACTTATTACAAATTATGCGTATTTCGTCTGGATATTTCTTTTCGATGAAAAGAAATTGTGTTTTCATATGTCGTTTTCTTTGCTTTTTCATATTTTCTTTTAGGCTTGGCCCTTTTGGTACTTCATCACAAAAATTTTTCTTGTCTTCCTTCTTTTTTCTGCTTTTTCTTGAGCTGCCAAATAATTTGTATGTGGAGAGGCGGTAGGTATTACAGTCATCCCCTTTTCCCCATTGTTGATTTTCATTTCATGTGAACGTTTGGAGGCGGCATTGTAAGCATTAATGACACGGATAATGCCGATGGCGTCCCAGAAATCCAGCAACTACACCTAATCCGTCCGATGACACTTCCGGAGTCCCAGGAATATGTACCAGCTCTTCGCGTCGGTTGGTAAAGTTTTCGGTTATAAAAATTCAGATACTTTGTCCAGGAGCACATTAGCTTCCTGAGCATCATCGAGCTAATCTTGAAATGTATCAGCTGCCGAAATGGGTTTGGCTCTGTTTGCTTCACCTGGTGTACGCAGTTGTGCTACATAACTCAAAACTGAACAGAAGATGGCGTTTGTTGGTTAACAATCACGTGATGCTCATCATGCAAACACTGAAATACACGGGAAAACACGCTGGTTTGAATAACTCTGAGCACTATGAGAATTAATATCTGAGGTCATCAGTCCCCTAGAACTTAAACTACTTAAACCTAACTAACCTAAGGACATCGCACACATCCATGCCCGAGGCAGGAGTCGAACCAGCGAAAGTAGCGGTCGTGCGGTTCCAGACTGAAGCGCCTAGAACAGCTCTGACATAACGGCCGGCAAACACGCTTCACTTAAACAATTACGTACTCATAGCTTTTCAGGTAACGTTTCTCTTCAAAACACTGCCTTAAGGAGCACCAACACAAGAGAAACCTATAACAAAAATATTTTTAAAAAATCAGTGTGGAACACGATCTGCTAATACAGTTCTCTAGAACTCCGTGAAATGGTTGCTATAACATCGATTTGTACTAAAGAGCAGAAAAAGTTTGTCTTTCAGGCGTTATACAATTGCACATGGTGAATAATATCTAATCACTGGCTGTCAAAACAGTTTTATTAAAAAGTCGCTTCCATTTTCCCATCAGTGGAGATGAATCATAAGGTGAGAGATTTTTAAACAATCATGGCATGGCTGTGAAGCGAAACCAGTACTAACTTCTTAATAGAAGTACTTCAGCAAGCAGTGCGGAAGATTTTATTCACCATGTGGAATTTTGGCTGATGTTTCCCGAGTTCTAAAATAATATTATAAAATTCTCCTTCATTCTTTCGCTGAGAAAAAGCACAGAAGTCAGATTCGACCACGTTCTAAAGTAGTTTTCCTTTCCAGCCGAAAACTGATTTGGTATTTTCTCCATCTTCAGGAACAGTAGCTGTATGTAAATAAACAATAACCAACTAGTTTCATAAAATAAATTTAATTTCCTCGCCAGTTTTGGGCACGTAGTGCACTTTTTCACAAGGTTATACCTGTCGCGTTATTCTACTGTTAACACTCGTAAATAATGCAATAGGTATCAAACTCTGAAGGGAGGCAGTAAGTACCCGAAACCGGCAAAGAAATTACATTTATTTTGCGCAACTGGTTGGTTATTATTTCGTTACATGAAAACTGATTCTAAACGATAACAAATTTCCAGCTAGCCCTCATCTGTTAGAAACAGTCGTATGTCCCGCGGTATTCAGACTTTTTGAAGTATTCCTACGAAGCGCTGCAATTCCTCTACGCGGCGGTGCACTCTACCGACCTTGGCACGCGGTCCCTTGCGACGCCACTACTCACTGGACTTTAAACTCTGAAGAAAAGTACGACGTGAGAACGGGTGGCGGGCTTAGAGCGGCATCCCGCGCCATCGCCGCAGCAGCCTGCACGCGGCCCGGCCGGCCTGCGGCTGCAGAGGAGGCAGCAAAGAGCGCCAGAGTGGTGGGTCCCCGGGGAGAGCCGCGCCGGGCCGGGCAGAGGCGCGCCGCGCAAACTGCGAGTTACGGCCAAACAAATTCCGGCGGCTGCGGCGGTGGCGGCGCCAACTCGGGCCGTTATACGGGCTCTTAGCGGCGCCGCCTACGCCCACGCTCAGTGCCGGGAGATTCCAGCAGCGCTGGGCTGCAGGGGCAGGTTGCGCCGGAGCGGGCCCCGCTTAATTGCGTCTCTGTCACGCTGGCCCATCGATCCGAACGGACACACTACAGCCCTGTTCACCGTTACAAATGGAGAATTAGTGCCACCAGCAAAGGCTGGCGCGCAGTGTCACCAGTGGGTTGAGAGCAGTGCGCATTTACCCCTTCACCTCCATTAGAACTCTACCTTTACGTAATGTACTAGATGTGGCTATAAAATAACGAGACTATCGCTACAAAGCATCTTATTTCAAAAGTATACATGAGTAACCCTGATGCAATAGCCGCTAACTATACTCTAAGAGAAACTGAGATAATCGCTAAAAACTCGTCCCATCGAAACTATTAAAGTAATAGAATTTACTTCTTTTCTAAAAAATACAAAAAAAATAATAACTCTGTGTCAATGGCTGAAATTTTCGAGTAAGTTTTATATGTAAAATCGTAAGTCAATTATTAACTTAGCGGTTTTGGCACCCGATTTAAGCAGTTACCATATTTTGGAAAAGTATCGATGCAATTACGGAACGAACATTCTGATGCAAAACCCACTATTCAGTGATATGTTAGGAGTGACAGAAAGATGTAGTTTAATTATTGCGAATGTAAATGGAATACGTTTTTTTTCAAACAGAAATCTGAAGTTTCTACAACATTCACTTATAAAAATACGAAGGAGATATTATTATACCAGGAAAAACTGACTTACTTGCTGTCAAAAATGGAGTAGAAATAAATGTTCAATATTATGCTTTTTTTAAAAAACACACTATTGTGTTTTCGACTTCACGAAATATTGTAGTACATAAAATATGTTCCAAATAGCATCTTAGCAAAACATCGATTAAAGGCTTAGAAAACGATAAAATAGGTGTAAAGCTGTATCTTAGTCAAAGCTGCTACAAAAAAGTTCTAGAAAATTAAACTGGTTGTAAATTACTTTTAAGTGAAATCGACTTCAACACTGTCCATCATCTCAATATTGCTTCTAGCTTGTTCCACGTTCAGATGGTTGGGAGCGACAGGAATGACTCAAGGAGTGCGATCCCACTCGTCTAATACTTCTGTGTCGAACTAGAGTTTGTCGTCGGTCTCCCAGTCTCCACCAAAGTGGAGCTCCAAAAGCTTATTGGCATCACTGAGTTTGGGTTTGAAAGTTCTACACCTCCTGTGGTCGGTGTTGGACCGTTTTCCTTGGTGAAAATATTTCCCCAGTTCAGGATGCTCTTCCCGTCACCAAATACAAAATTGTAGAAGGGCTCTCCACGAGCTAGGCAAATCTTCTTCTTTTTAGTTTTCGTGAAAACCACTTTTTGGCTTTTTAACTCTGGAAATGCCAGTTACCAGTCACTTTCACTAAGACATCCGTGTATGTCATAATAATTAGCGCCAACACAGTCCACATTCCCTAATATTGCTTTAATAAGATTTGTCATGTTCTTACCTTTCTGATCAGGACGCCGCTTCCTTTACCGACAAGGACTGTCGCCTTTGGTCTCGTTCTGGATTTTCAACTACTTTTCATTTGGCTTCAATTTGTTACAGAATTCCTACTATTTCATAAAATCACTCGTTTTCTTCAAGGAAACTCAATCAAATACTTCAGTATTCACCCTGCCGATCAGCTGAAGTGTGCCAAATTGTATATCTTTCAACAATGCATCGGGAGCGAGAGTTTCACCGTTGCGTTCGCATCTGCTTCAGGGCAGTCAATCTAACTCTGAATAAGAAAAATATCTTTTCCAATCCCAACAAACTAAAATTTAGGTTTGTCTATATCTTTAAGTCTGATGTCAACTGGCGTGCTTTGCATAAGGACGTGCACGCTGACCGTCATGCCTGTCGAACATCGCGGGTTTTGCGAACGCTGGACATTTAGCGGACTTTTCCCCGGATAAGCAGCTTTTCCAACCTCACACCATGTTCTGCAACAACCTGCAACGGTTTACAGCAGGTTATGCAACATGCCCCCCCCCCCCCCCCCCCCCCATGAACCATGGACCTTTCCGTTGGTGGGGAGGTTTGCGTGCCTCAGCGATATAGATAGCCGTACCGTAGGTGCAACCACAACGGAGGGGTATCTGTTGAGAGGCCAGACAAACGTGTGGTTCCTGAAGAGGGGCAGCAGCCCTTTCGGTAGTCTCTAAGGCAACAGTCTGGATGATTGACTGATCTGGCCTTGTAACAATAACAGAAAACGGCCTTGCTGTACTGGTACTGCGAACGGCTGAAAGCGAGGGGAAACTACGGCCGTAATTTTTCCCGAGGGCATGCAGCTTTACAGTATGGTATGATTACATGATGATGGTGTCCTCTTGGGTAAAACATTCCGGAGGTAAAATAGTCCCCCATTCGGATCTCCGGGCGGGGACTACTCATGAGGACGTCGTTATCAGGAGAAAGAAAACTGGCGTTCTACGGATCGGAGCGTGGAAT
Organism: Schistocerca gregaria; assembly: GCF_023897955.1. Classification (NCBI taxonomy): domain Eukaryota; kingdom Metazoa; phylum Arthropoda; class Insecta; order Orthoptera; family Acrididae; genus Schistocerca; species Schistocerca gregaria. The sequence continues at coordinate 398,041,310 of NC_064922.1, forward strand.
GTCAGATCACTTAATCGGGCAGGTACGTTAGAAAATTTAAAAAGGGAAATGGATAGGTTAGAGTTAGATATAGTGGGAATTAGTGAAGTTCGGTGGCAGGAGGAACAAGACTTCTGGTCAGGTGACTACAGGGTTATAAACACAAAATCAAATAGGGGTAAAGCAGGCGTAGGTTTAATAATGAATAGGAAAATAGGAATGCGGGTAAGCTACTGCAAACAGCATAGTGAACGCTTTATTGTGGCCAAGATAGGTACGAAGCCCACACCTACTACAGTAGTACACGTTTATATGCCCACTAGCCCTGCAGATGACGAAGAAATTGAAGAAATGTATGACGAAATAAAAGAAATTATTCAGATAGTGAAGGGTGACGAAAATTTAATAGTCATGGGTGACTGGAATTCGGTAGTAGGAAAACGGAGAGAGGGAAACGTAGAAGGTGAATATGGATTGGGGCTAAGAAATGAAAGAGGAAGCCGCCTGGTAGAATTTTGCACTGAGCACAACTTAATCATAGCTAACACTTAGTTTAAGAATCATGAAAGAAGGTTGTAAACATGGAAGAACCCTGGAGATACTAAAAGATATCAGATAGGTTATATAATGGTAAGACAAAGATTTAGGAACCAGGTTTTAAATAGTAAGACATTTCCAGGGGCAGATGTGGACTCTGACTGCAATCTATTGGTTATGTCCTGTAGATTAAAACTGAAGAAACTGCAAAAAGGTGGGAATTTTAGGAGATGGGACCTGGATAAACTGACTAATCCAGAGGTTGTACAGAGTATCAGGGAGAGCATAAGGGAACAATTGACAGGAATGGGGGAAAGAAATACAGTAGAAGAAGAATGGGTAGCTTTGAGGGATGAAGTAGTGAAGGCAGCAGAGGATCAAGTGGGTAAAAAGGCAAGGGATAGTAGAAATGCTTGGGTATCAGAAGAAATATTGAATTTAATTGATGAAAGGAGAAAATATAAAAATGCAGTAAATGAAGCAGGCAAAAAGGAATACAAAAGTCTCAAAAATGAGATCGACAGGAAGTGCAACATGGCTAAGCAGGGATGGCTAGAGGACAAATGTAAGGATGTAGAGGGTTATCTCACTAGGGGTAAGATAGATACAGCATACAGGAAAATTAGAGGGACCTTTAGAGATAAGAGAACCACTTGTATGAACATCAAGAGCTCAGATGGAAGCCCAGTTCTAAGCAAAGAAGGGAAAGCAGGAAGGTGGAAGGAGTATATAGAGGGTCTATACAAGGGCGATGTACTTGAGGACAATATTATGGAAATGGAAGAGGATGTAGATGAAGACGAAATGGGAGATACGATACTGCGTGAAGAGTTTGACAGAGCACTAAAAGACCTGAGTCGAAACAAGGCCCCCGGAGTCGACAACATTCCATTACAACTACTGACAGCCTTGGGAGAGCCATTCCTGACAAAACTCTACCATCTGCTGAGCAAGGTGTATGAAACAGGCGAAATACCCTCAGACTTCAAGAAGAATATAGTAATTCCAATCCCAAAGAAAGCAGGTGTTGACGGATGTGAAAATTACCGAACCATCAGTTTAATAAGCCACAGCTGCAAAATACTAACACGAATTCTTTACAGACGAATGGGAACACTAGTAGAAACCGACCTCGGGGAAGATCAATTTGGATTCCGTAGAAATACTGGAACACGTGAGGCAATACTGACCTTACGACTTGTCTTAGAAGAAAGGTTAAGGAAAGGCAAACCTACGTTTCTAGCTTTTGTAGACTTAGAGAAAGCTTTTGACAATGTTGACTGGAATACTCTGTTTCAAATTCTAAAAGCGGCTGGGGTAAAATACAGGGAGCGAAGGGCTATTTACAATATGTACAGAAACCAGATGGCAGTACTAAGAGTCGAGGGACATGAAAGGGAAGCAGTGGTTGGGAAGGGAGTAAGACAAGGTTATAGCCTATCCCCGATGTCATTCAATCTGTATATGAGCAAGCAATAAAGGAAAAACAAAGAAACATGCGGAGTAGGTATTAAAATCCATGAAGAAGAAATAAAAACTGGGGGGTTCGACGATGACATTGTAATTCTGTCAGAGGCAGCAAAGAACTTGGCAGAGCAGTTGAATGTAGTGGATAGCGTCTTGAAAGGAGGATATAAGATGAACATCAACAGAAACAAAACGATGATAATGGAATGTAATCGAATTAAGTCGGGTGATGCTGAGGGAATTAGATTAGTAAATGAGACACTTAAAGTAGCAAAGGAGTTTTGCTATTTGGGAAGCAAAATAACTGATGATGGTGGAAGTAAAACGGATAAGAAAATGTAGACTGGCAATGGCAAGGAAAGCGTTTCTGAAGAAGAGAAATTTGTTAACATCGAGTATAGATTTAAGTGTCAGGAAATTATTTCTGTAAGTATTTGTATGGATCGTAGCCATGTATGGAAGTGAAACATGGACGATAAATAGTTTAGACAAGAAGAGAATAAAGCTTTAGAAATGTGGTGCTACAGAAGAATGCTGAAAATTAGATGGGTAGATCACATAACTAATGAGCAAGCATTGAATAGGATTGGGGAGAAGAGAAGTTTGTGGCACTACTTGACAAGAAGAAGGGATCGGTTGGTAGGACATGTTCTGAGGCATCAAGGGATCACCAATTTAGTATTGGAGAGCAGCGTGGTGGGTAGAGGGAGACCAAGAGATGAATACACTAAGCAGATTCAGAAGGATGTAGGTTGCAGTAGGTACTGTGAGATGAAACAGCTTGCACAGGATAGAGTAGTATGGAGAGCTGCATCAAACCAATCTCAGGACTGAAGACCACAACAACAAACATCTGCATCATGAAACCTATTTCATAGTGTAGGCGCTGAAAATATCTATACGGCAGTGTTCTCAACTCAGTCGATTAAAAATGCATTTAGCGGCTTTTGCAGTTGGGCTACTCACATACACTGACGGAGAAAACATTCCCAACACCAAGAAGAAGTTGTGCGACATAAAGGTTGGCTGGCGTGTTTCTACATCTGAAAGAAGTCTATTCCAGTTTCCAACCAATCGCCTAAGAGTGGCTGTATGGGGATACAAATAAGATTTGCTTTAAATAGAAGCTGTAAGAGACGTGACCATCAGTTACCTCGGTGATTTGAGATAGTGAGTTCATGTCCGTGAACAATGCCTTTAAGGTGACAATGATGTCATTATCAACGCTTCCTTGAGTTTGAACGAGGTAAAGAAGTAGGGATCTCTAATATTGCAGTGAGGTTTGGCAAGAACGTAACCACTGTACATGACTGATGGAGACCGTGGTTATGAGAACGTACAGTCGAACGAAGGTTGGACACCAGACGGCCGCGTGGCACTGCCTAGAGAGAAGACAATCGAATTCGGCGTAAGGATGTGGCGCATCGTGCTTCATGTGCAGCAGCAATTTGAGCAGTAGTTGACACAACATTGACACAAATCGGTCATTTCAAATACAGCTCCGAGCCAGATGCCCTGTAGCGGGCATTTCAATGACACCAAACCACCGCTATTTGCGATTTCAGTTGTGTCAAGGGAGAGCTCATCAGAGACCAGGGTGGTGGTTTGTTGTGTTTACTGATGAAATCTGATTCTGCCTCGGTGCCAGTGATGGCCGTGTGTTGGTTAGAAGGTGGTCAGTTAAGGGCCTGCAACCAGTCTGTCCACGGTTGGATCTACACCCGCAGTAATGGTCTTGGATACGATTTAGTATGACAGCTGGAACACACTCGTGGTTATCCCACGCGCCCTGACTGAAAATTTGTGCGTCAGTTAGGTGATTCGAGCTTTTGTGCTGCCATTAATGAACAACATTCCAGGGGGTGTTTCCCAACATGATAACGCTCTACCACATACTGCTGTTGTAATCAAATATGATCTACAGGGTTTCGACATGTTGCTTTGGAGTGCTAGACAACCGGATCTGTCTCCAATCGAGTACATATAGGGCATAGGTAACTCCAGCTTAAGCCACAATCGCCCCTGTATTGACGGACCAAGTGCAGCAGCCATGGAAGTCCATCCCACAAACTGACATCGAGCACCTGTACAACACAATGTATGTACATCTTTACTCTTTTATTCAAAATTCTGGTGCTTACACCAGTTATTAGTGTGCCAGCTATCACATTTGCAGTAGCTTCTCTCGCATTTACATAAGCCTGTGATCTTGCAGCGTTAATCTCTTAAATATGTTACCTAGACAAAACTACAAAAAGTCTCATAACTCTAATGTTTTTTTTTGGTTACGAATTTTTCCCCACTTCATTTACTTATTGTCACCCTGAATATACTCCCTTCCTACAAATCTTCATGCAAATTTTCCGTTGGGGACAGTGCTGGAAGTTATCCATTCTGAGCAATTCGATGAAGCGTACAGCTTTCTCTTTCACTTTTCAAAGGAGTAAAGTTTGGTTCATTTTAATTCAAATTTGACCTTCGGGAATAGTTACGTCACGTGGTAGTAGTTCAGCCGAATACGGTTAATGATATAACACTGGGATGCTGTATTTGACTAGAAACCCGTCAACAAACAGTAGGCTATGAGCCAGTGCGCTGTCTTGATGCAGAATCCATGAATTTTTCTTCCACAGTTCGTGTGTTTTTTCTTATTTAGTTTATCACCAAGCTCAGCAAGAAACACAGGGTAGTACCGTTGATTAATATGTCGACCTTCAGGAACCCAGTGAAGATCACGGCACCATAATAGACAGGAAACCTATCATCACTTTGAATCCTGATTTGTCCATTCGTACTTTTTCCGCTCTCGGTGAAGTTAGGCTCTCCCAAAGCATGGGGCGTTGCTTAGTTTCATCACATGTTGTCAGGCTTTGCAAGTAACTAGGACCATTTCCAGTGGTATGCGAAGTGTCAGTACAAACATTTTGACGGACTTCTCTTTTTTTTTATGGTGAGAATTTGCATCCGCTTCTCTTCTGTTAAGTTAGTTATGTAAAATTTTCAATGCACATTCTCTGTCAACTTCAACAGTACAGCAATCGGTCGAAAACTCAACGGACTGTCACATCGGATTACATGTTCTTTCGATATTTTCGTCCGTTTCAGATGTTGAAGATGGTCCCATGCGTGAGTCATCTTCAACGCATTTTCGGCCCCTTTCAGAGCGGTTACACTGGTCAATAACTCTGGTACTCTGAGTTTTTGAACGTACAAGGGCCTGATAATAGTATACGACACGAAAACCGGTAGCCAGTAGGCGAAATCAAATTGCGGATATTGACTAAAGCAAATTATTTTTCGTCATATTGTTGGGCGCTTTTCCAATCTACACTATGTCAGGGATATGTGATACGTCAAGGGTTAAAAGGTTAAGAGAATAATTTCCATGATACTAGAGGGAACTATAGAGTTAAAAACGGTAGTGGAAGACAGACATTGGAATACAAGGTAACAAATACGCTGACTGAAAAAATCACAGCACCGAAGAGGAGTTGTACGACATAAACGTGATGCACAATCTTCGCCATACCTTTTCTTTTGTAGCAAATGATGTATTTCAGTAGCAATTTTTCCAATTAGCATGTGAAACTTCACGACAATTAGTTGCTCCATTATTACACTTACCACTTTTCTGGCAAAACAGACTAACAGCTGTTAGACAAACGAAGGACTCGGCCACACAAAGTATCTACGGGCTCCATAGATGCAGCATTCGACAGACAAGCCTTCGTTCATCACAGATGTTTGTCGTCCACCTTTGGTGCATGCGTACTTGGTCGGTGACAGCATCAGTCCTGTTACTTTTAGCCACATATTGCATGCTGTAGCCGACGAACAACTGTGGGCGTTCATGGGCTTATTTTTTACCCGTTTAAAGTAATAACGATAGGTGAAGGAAGTAAACATTTTTACCAAGTGATGGCATACTGCTGTAACTGGGAGATCATTACATTATTAATTGGTTTGGAAATATTTTTTTCGGTAACGCGCCGCCATGATGTATTTCAGCATCCGTCTATGGAGGAGGCGTGAGAGTTGATGGCAACAAAATGTTTCCTCTCGCAGGACATAGGCTTACCTTACAGAAGCTTTCGCCGAGCAAACCGATGATTCTTTAGATACCTGTTAACGTCAGTCATAGCATTGTACTCAGGCGAAAATAACTCATTCAATATAAATTTGATTCTCTCCTCGTTCCTCACCTTCTTTCCTTCACCGTCTGTTTACAGAGTCGACACTGTTATATGCGTGTTAGTGACAGTTAGTCAAGTGATGCGCAAACTCTCGAGAGAGAATTTTTGTACTCGATCTGTCTGCGTCTGGAGGAAATGTAAAATTTCACGCGTCAAAACGATTACTGTATGTGTGCAGGTAGTGTGTATCTGAGATGGCACAGGGATCCTAGGAAAGCAATCACCTAACTGTATGTGGGAAACCGCCCAAAGACCACTTTTATGTTGACTGCGTCACCAGCCCTCGTTGGCGATAAGGTCAGTAAGGAAATTAGATGATGATTGTTTAAGTCTGTCTTGTGACCTTTCTTATGAAGTAGTTTAATAACTGCACATGTTAACCTATATGGAAAAATTCCCTGCGCCAGTGACAAACTGTGTATATCACTAGGAACATAGCTTATTAAGATGGAATAACTTTTCAGAACTCTGTTTGAAATTCCATCAACTCCACAGGAACGTATGTTTTATAGAATTTTTATTATGGTATTAATATCGAAGAATGATGTTGATACTTCTTGTTGTTTAAAGTTTTGTCAAATGAATTTATAATTTATTTCTTGTTTCTTCAACTGAGCCATTGAATCCTAAATTGGTGTTACATTTACAAAGTGATTGTTAGAAGTATTAGCAATTCGTGAGCAAACACAACATTGTCATATATTTTAATTGTTACGGAATCTTGAGTACGGACTGATTGTCGTGTCTCCGTTTTGACAATGTCCCACGTAGTTTTATTATATTATGTGCGCTACTTATTTCTGGATATTTTAATGACTTTCCTCGAAATACTTCAATATTTCTTGCAGTATGCATGTAATGTCAGGTCTAGACGTACTTAGGCTTTTGTATAAAGTTCCCTGTTCCTGTTACATGAATTTTAATTCCTTTAGTTATCCACAGCTTACTTCTTTCTTCTTTTTTTAATGGATCATTTGGATAGTTTATTAGGAAAACAACTTTCAAACATTGACACAAATTTACTATAGAATAAACTGAATTTAACTTTAGCATCTCTTTTTATATATATATACCCCCCCCCCCCCCCTTTACTTTTTAGCGTAGTCACGTATCCTGTTCTCATTAATAAGCCCATTGCTTTGTATGAACCTGCCTCCAGATTGTAAGGGGCCATACTGTTTATTTTCATTAACTGCGCATCATGATCAGATAGTTCATTAGCAATTCTTTCAGCCTGAGCTCGATCTATAAAAATGTTATCAGGCAGTGTACAACTATTCTGCAGCACACGAGTTGGAAAATTGGATACTGAAATTAGGTTAACACTCAAATAATAATTCTACTTCAATTTTACTGACCGTATCTTTTAAGAAGCACTTCGCAGTCATTTTGAATATGTCTACAACGCAAATCTTTTCTCATCCGGCGAAATAAGAAGTAAAACATGTTAGTAAAGTAAAGTGGAGGGGTAAGCATGAAGGCCTAAAAACCTGTATTTCTGACATTTTCCTGTTCAGAGTAATATGGGGAACTGTCGTATAATGAATACACACGTTTGAGTAGCTTACACCGCCTTGACAGCCTCCAGTAATGTTAAGAGATTTCAACAGTAGGTTTCTGTGGCGGTTTGTCTCTTACGTTCATAATCTGTTTGAATCTCTAACGTCAAAGGGCGTTACACTGCTGCAGGAGTTTTCGAAGACACAGTAACAGAGTTGCGGTTGGACAACGCGCTTCCACACATGATACTTTTCTCTACGAATTACATGCGTGATGTTTAGGTACTCCCGTGGCCAATTATATCACCAGATTTGTCCCTGAGAGAACATGTGTGGGGCAGGTTCTGACGACAGTTTCGCCCCAGTGCCAGTATCCGAGATGTCAAGGACCAGTGACAAGAGATGAGGGACAGCTATCCTCAGGAGAAGATACGACTTTATGGCAGCCTTTCCAATCAAATAAAAGGATGCATTCGAGCCAGAGGGCATGCAACGTCACACAGATAAGTGTGTTCATACTGAATATTTCATTTTCAATTTGACTCAGTTTTGAAGTCACCGAAATATCAAAACACACGCTCTCAACCCGTAAAGTATCATTTTATGTTCTCTCCTCGTTCTCCGCGCTTCACATATTTAGTCAGATTGGTGTACTTGAAATGTTGTCTGTAATCATGAACAGTTTTGAAACTGGCCATCGTTCGTTTGGGGCTGATGAAGGTACTGTCTTCCACAGGCAAAAGATCAGAAGCGGAATCTGTTGGAACGATACATAACACGAAAGATGGAAACTTGTTGAATGGATCGTTCACGGGGAGGCAAATATCATTTGTGCTTTTGGAAACTGGTATGATTTCAGATCCGTATATAGTTACATAAATACCTCATGTTAATTAGATGAGTGTAATAAGCACAATCCTTATGTGAAGTTTCTGTTTAGTTCCCATAAATAGCAGTTCAGACCCTGATATTGGTATCCTCACCACAAGTTGTATGTGATGTAATTGGAAATGTCCTTGGCGTGTATGATTCCTCGACTTCATACTTGAGGTGCTATGTCAAGCCACATACACTCCTGGAAATGGAAAAAAGAACACATTGACACCGGTGTGTCAGACCCACCATACTTGCTCCGGACACTGCGAGAGGGCTGTACAAGCAATGATCACACGCACGGCACAGCGGACACACCAGGAACCGCGGTGTTGGCCGTCGAATGGCGCTAGCTGCGCAGCATTTGTGCACCGCCGCCGTCAGTGTCAGCCAGTTTGCCGTGGCATACGGAGCTCCATCGCAGTCTTTAACACTGGTAGCATGCTGCGACTGCGTGGACGTGAACCGTATGTGCAGTTGACGGACTTTGAGCGAGGGCGTATGGTGGGCGTGAGGGAGGCCGGGTGGACGTACCACCGAATTGCTCAACACGTGGGGCGTGAGGTCTCCACAGTACATCGATGTTGTCGCCAGTGGTCAGCGGAAGGTGCACGTGCCCGTCGACCTGGGACCGGACCGCAGCGACGCACGGATGCACGCCAAGACCATAGGATCCTACGCAGTGCCGTATGGGACCGCACCGCCACTTCCCAGCAAATTAGGGACACTGTTGCTCCTGGGGTATCGGCGAGGACCATTCGCAACCGTCTCCATGAAGCTGGGCTACGGTCCCGCACACCGTTAGGCCGTCTTCCGCTCACGCCCCAACATCGTGCAGCCCGCCTCCAGTGGTGTCGCGACAGGCGTGAATGGAGGGACGAATGGAGACGTGTCGTCTTCAGCAATGAGAGTCGCTTCTGCCTTGGTGCCAATGATGGTCGTATGCGTGTTTGGCGCCGTGCAGGTGAGCGCCACAATCAGGACTGCATACGACTGAGGCACACAGGGCCAACACCCGGCATCATGGTGTGGGGAGCGATCTCCTACACTGGCCATAGACCTCTGGTGATCGTCGAGGGGACCCTGAATAGTGCACGGTACATCCAAACCGTCATCGAACCCATCGTTCTACCATTCCTAGACCGGCAAGGGAACTTGCTGTTCCAACAGGACAATGCACGTCAGCATGTATCCCGTGCCACCCAACGTGATCTAGAAGGTGTAAGTCAGCTACCCTGGCCAGCAAGATCTCCGGATATGTCCCCCATTGAGCATGTTTGGGACTGGATGAAGCGTCGTCTCACGCGGTCTGCACGTCCAGCACGAACGCTGGTCCAACTGAGGCGCCAGGTGGAAATGGCATGGGAAGCCGTTCCACAGGACTACATCCAGCATCTCTACGATCGTCTCCATGGGAGAATAGCAGCCTGCATTGCTGCGAAAGGTGGATATACACTGTACTAGTGCCGACATTGTGCATGCTCTGTTGCCTGTGTCTATGTGGTTCTGTCAGTGTGATCATGTGATGTATCTGACCCCAGGAATGTGTCAATAAAGTTTCCCCTTCCTGGGACAATGAATTCACGGTGTTCTTATTTCAATTTCCAGGAGTGTATGTGTATACGTTCGAATGAGTTTTTCCTGGAGAAGGAGAGATTTCGCACACCAGAATTGCGGTTTCTTTGACATTACCAACATTCACTGTCGGCTAACTCTTATCTGTTCGGCAGAAAGCTGGTTGATGACAAACTTCGATAATGATGATACGGATACAAAGGAAATTACTGATAATCTTGCACTGAGCTTTGTAGGAATATGTTTTACACTTATAGAAAGTTACACCTGTCTGATACGTTGCATGGGTGAAATTCAGTCAACGCTGACGTCTCAGTGCAGATTCCTGTGTTCCAATAATTCTGATTATGAAGGCGGGTACCTCCGAAACACATTAAACAGTGCAGCTGCAGTTTGAGTGGGTGAGTTTACATTTTGACTTTCCAGTTTATCAAAATTATAACTTGCTATGCATCTAGTGATAAAATCAAAATATCATACGTCCATCTACCGTCCATGCGTCTGGCTACGTGCCGCCACTAACCTTATTCCAATTTTATTGGTGTCATATTTACGTCTGCCTACTCAGTACGTTCCCATATCCACTACCATTTTTCTAGGTTCTTCCGGTAATTCCCAGCATGTATTTCTGAACTGCTCGCAAAACACCCATCTAGTGTGCTGGTGCGAACTACTCTTGAGTACTTCTGGAGTTTACAGAATGAGATTTTCACTCTGCTGCGGTGTGTGCACTGATAAGAAACTTCCTGGTACACAGTTTTAATCTGACAGCAAGTTTCATATCAGCGGACACTCCGCTGCAGAGTGAAAATCTCATTCTGGAAACAACCGCCAGGATGTGGCTAAGCCATGCCTCCGCAATATTCTTTATTCCAGGAGTGCTAGTCCTGCAAGGTTTGTAGAAGAGCTTCTGTTTGGAAGATAGGAGACGAGGTACTGGCAGAATTAAAGCTGAGAGGGCGGGCCTTGTGTCGTGCTTGGGTAGCTCAGTTGGTAGAGCACTTGCATGCGAAAGGCAAAGGTCCCGAGTTCGAGTCTAGGTCTGGTACACAGCGTTAATCATGCAGGACTGTTTTATACTGCTGGAGTGTTTCTGATCCGTACCAGATCGAATTGAAGAGAGGCATTGAAGCGATTCAGTAGCGGCCTGCTATATTTGTTACATGTAGGTTCGAACAACATGTAAGTGTTACTGCGATTTCTTGAAGGGAAGGCGACGTTCTTTTCGGGAAGCACTATTGGGGAAATTTAGAGAACCGGCATTTGAAGTTAACTGCTGCCTCCAACATGCAATGCGCGTAAGGACCACGGAGGTAAGATACGAGAAAGTGGGTCTCATAGGGAGTCACGCACACTCTCGTTTTTCTCTCACTCTATCTGCCAGTGACTCAGGGAAGGAAATGATAAGTAGTGGTACAGGGTACCCTCCGCCACGCTTGGGAGTATCTGTGTAGATGTAGATGTAATTTTCTATGGTTTCCACAGGTCTCAATGCCACATTTCATCATTTATAATACAAACTAATTATAAACTTGCAATTTCAGACGCTCTGGAATCTTCGTCTTAAAAAATATTTAGCTTTCAAGTACACGTAGATCTCCAGTCCACCTCTAATCTCATATTTATTTCTTTTTCTGCCTATACGGACTTAGTAGTAACATCTGTCTAAACTAATATTTTTCTGTGTTACGTTCCTGATTTTTAATATTGACTACGGAGCTTGTGGGTGAAGAAAACTCCTTTCATTTTCTTTTCGTCTATTTTGGACACTTTATCTTGGTTTTCACCATTCTTTAGTGGTCTGTAGTTCCAATGACAGTTCCTCTTGTTTCTCAGAGACCAACAGACATTTCATAAAACCTCAGAAATATGCTACAATAACTGCAATAAACATTTCATGCTATATAAAATAAACATTAAAAGGAACTTTCACCCAAATAGGCTGCGCAGATGAATGTCTTCACAGAAGTACTACACAGTGCACCCAGGACAGGAGAGCGTTTCCTAAACTGCCAACTATTTTTACAGTCATGTTCTCTGGTCGTCTCGGGAACCTTTGTCTTACAGTTTATTTCATTTACAAGCAGCAGTTTCAAGTTTATTCAGAGACGACATAGTCAAATACGACATATGTGATGACTGATTTAGAATTATATTCTGACAAGATTATCATCCTCATACACTGGAAATTTAACATGTATAGTAGTAGTACTGTACGTCAGTATTAAACTAACACCTGGAATTGCGGAAAAATAGTATTGCTATAGTGAAAGTCTGTATTTTTAGTTATGATGCACTGTTCCTCTCAAACACTCCTGAAGACATCGAAGTAAATTTATCTACCAATATCAAACTCTTTGAAGAAGTAATTACAATATTTATAAGCCAATAAACTAGAGGAGATGACTCTATTACAGGGCATTTTTGAACTGGTCTCCACCAAAAACAGAAAAACAGGTAAAATTAATCTGTGGTAAAATTTAAAGTACAGTAAAATCCCAAGAGAGTAGACGGCAGCCTTTGTACATTCAATACATAAGGAACACTAGAAACAAGACGTTAGCAACTACATGGGAGTATATTTGTTACCAACTGCACAAAAATATTTTCCGAGACAGTACTAAACAGAGTGGGAACAACTGGATAGTCAGTTAGGTGAATATCTAGTTGCTTTTAGGAAGGGAAGTCATGTTATTACCCCAAAGCCAATGATTCAATATAAATTAATGAATTGAAAACACAGTGTAGTCATGTTTTTGGTTTACCAAGACAGATTTTGTTGACAGAGAAGTTAAACATAAAATAATCCTAAATTTCATGTAAAAACTAAACTATCAAATTTTTACAGAAACACAGTAATGGAATTCAAATTTATAAAATAAATATCTCAGATTTTCGAAATAAACACAGGTGTACGGCAAGGTGATGACGTATCGCAAATTCTTTTTATCCGTGTTCTGATAAATATAATGAGAATTGGAAATAGAAAACTCAATGGATGTAAAATTTCACCGGCCACGATGAGAAGCGGAAACAAAAATGTTGGTTTAACCCGTCTCGCATTAGAAGATGACTTTGCTGTACAATCTCATAACAAGATATCTGCTGCAGTACAAATTAATATTTCAGAGAAGATAACCGGTAGGACCAGTTCAAGAATTTCTGCAGATATAAACAAATTTATAACTAACTTAATAATGCTTCTGAATTTTTGTTAACAGATAGCGGCCCAGTAGAAGTTATAACATTAAATATTTTGAAGAGACAATCAAAGAATGTCGTTTGAAAAAAAAAAAAAAACCTGCTATAGAACAAACCGTACACAGAATGAGAAGGACGTATGACACATCTGAAAACCAATCCACTCAAAAATAAGAAAAGGCCCCCCTAAAAAGGAAAAATTATGCATTTGCCATGCACTAGTGAAATCAGAAAGCCTATTTAGAGGTGACTGTCTAGCTTTAAATTAAAATTTAGTTGAACTGCGAATACTAAAAGAGCGAGTCATTACGAAAATAGTAGGCCCAAGAAAAAGTGTAGAACACTGGGAACTACAAAGTAGCAATGAAATTTATCATAACATAGAAACATATAGTAAGTAATTACGAAAAGACGCGGAAATCTCATGGAAATTTGTAAAAGTGTAAAAAGTAGAATGAGCCTCTCACGTTGGTGTAAGGAAGGTGAATGGCCAATTAAGATTTCTATGGAAGAATTCTTGGAAAGTGTTGCTAATCTACAAAGCAGACGGCTTATAGAACACTAATACACAAATTCTTCAGTAGTGCTCAAATGTGTGGGACACAAACTGGGGCAGATTCAAGGAAGACATCGTATAATTTCCAAGGAAGCCTGCTAGATTTTTACTGGTAGGTTCTGTCAACACGAAAATATTACAGAGATGATTCATGAACTCAAATGGGAATCCATGGAGGAAAGACGACGTTCATTTTGCGAGGCAGCTGAAGAAACTGTACTTAAGGCCGACTGCAGAACGATTCTACTACCGACAACGTAAAGACTACGTAGATAAGGAGAGAGAATGTAGAGCTCGTATGCTGGCTTATAGACTTGCGTTCTCCCTTCGCGATATTTGCGAGTGGAACACGAAACGAAATGAGTAGACGTGGTATGCAATACACTCCCACATGCACGATATGGTGGTTTGCGGAGTATTTATCTATATGAAACTGCACAACTCAGCTGTCTGTTTCATCTCAGTGATTGCTGTGGATCTCTCCTCGGTTAGCGTTCGGTGGTGTCTGAGAATGAGAGCCTAAGTTTGGTGGTATTAATGCTAGCCGGGCCGCTGTCATTTCTGAAACAGCAGTGGTTTCGCCCCCAAAGCCACGCCGGCCCGGCCGCTGAGGTACAATGACATCATGCTCCTGTTATTCCGTCATATCAGCAATTTCACAGTTCTGGTGGTACTGTAAAGGTGCCGCAGCTTCTCGTTTCAGAAGCTGTGTGCGTCAACTTCCGCAACGTCAGCTTGCTGAATACTGATTCTTGCGTAATGAATGTCGACTTTTGTGACATGGCACCTCGTTACCGAGATTACTCGCAAAGGCATTCTCCTGGTGTCATTTTGTGTTGTCAGCAGAGCAATGCCCTAAGCCAGGCGAATTGTGGTGCAACAGTTCAGATTTCTAAAAATTCCTTGTGAATAAATTTTTACTTCTTATGACCATAAAGTTGCGGAAGTTTTATCCGCAAAAAGTATGTGAAAACCTCTTTGATTTATCTGCTTCACTGATTTTTAACTAATGTGGCTGTGACAAACAGTAAACTGCTAACATTGTATCCGAAACTGCTAATGTTGGTACAAGAACGTATTTCCTACTCATCCGCACTAACCCACTGTTTACTGTTGTTCCTTTTTTGGGAGGCTACTATTTCATTTATTTCTGCATAATCAAAGAAACATTTATCTTTGATTGTTCTACCTATTGGCTGAACTGACTGCTATAATCACTACAAAACTGAAAAGATATAATTTTTCTATAATTACCTTATTTTATGAAAATAATTAATTTGTCGAAGTTTCTATCTTCTCACTAGACTGCACTGTGCAACAGCGGATTGTGATTTCGTTCTCTGGATATGTTTGTTATGTTACGTAGCATTCGGTGTATTTAAAATTTCTTGAATTAACTGCAATTATAATTATTTTATGAGTTCCAATAATATGACAAAGGCTTATTCCATAATCATTCATTTGTTGATGTGTCGTATTACTGTACACACGTCTTAAATACAAGAATTACTATTTTAGTTTGTGCTTTATTTACATTGTACAATATTTTATGCAGTTTTAGGTAGTAGAGTGAAGTAACACCTTTCGTATTTTACGATTCAAATGCCGCCTGAGTTTATAGTTGAAAGAAGTTCTAGCAGAACTGGAGATCAATGAAGTGAGTGAATATGAAGCTGATTACTCCACTCAATACAGATAAAATAACAGATGACGAAGGCATTGAAGAAAATACACTGATCGATGAATATATTGTACGACATATTACAAGTACTTCAGAAATGATAACCAGCAGGAATGAAGCTAATTTTATTGATTTAACTCCAGATGTGACGCGAAGAAAAGCGTTAGGAGATGAAGGAGAAAGTGATGCATCAGGCCTATCCATAATAAGAGAGATGCGACCTACAGCTTGCCCCTTGGTTGACATGAAAAAACAAAAAATGTGAAAGAAAATGGAGGAGAGTTCTACGACAACATCATTGACTCAGGGAAAGACGTTGTGGTAGTGAAATGAAGGGACAACAAACCGGTATGTAAAGTCAAAAATTACAGTACTCTTCCTCTTTCGAGCTACGCTAAGAGATACTCATGGGCAAAGAAAAAGTAAATATCTGTTACGATGCCATCTCATTGAAGAATGCAGTGTCCATGTGGGTGGTGTTTATCTACAGGGCAAACAAATATCACATTATAGGTCGATGATAATATGAAACACGTGATGGTGCCCATTATTCACCCAGACGACTGATACATGCATGTTACCAATATATAACAGGCGTACAAAACGTCTATCCCTAATGAGAAGCACTTTTTGATGTATGAAGGAGAATTGTGATGTACGTTTTGAAGAAACTAGTATCAACAACGATATACAGAGAAGATGAACGACTAGTTCCAGGCAAACACTTCACTGTGCTGGATAAATTATGAAAATTGTGTGCCTACTGCAAGGAAAAAAGGAAAAAAAATGTGTGATAGTTGCATTGCTGCAGTACATCACAAAGATTTGTTCACTTCATAAGGAATAAATAATTAAAAATATTACAAACAGTGTTTTTACTTCGTTCAAAATATCTCCTGTATTTTTCTGAACTGCAATAATATTATGCATATTGATAACAGATTTTGCAGATGTCCCACAAATGGGACGGCCTATATTTTATGTACTAATACAGTGAAATTTTTCAGAACAACCTTTCCTTTCGTCACTCAGGGTATCATATAAATGTAAATAACTGAAAAATAAAATAATAAAATTTAGGCAAGTGATGGGTCCACTCACATTTTTTCTAAATTTAGAGTTACCTCCCATTTATGACACCGACTACAAATTTTGTCTACATCACCTTTTATCCTCTTGCAATCACTGTTCATCCGTCAGATCATTAATGTATATAATATAATGAACTGCTACGTCATAAAGAAACATTAATTAACTTGACCTTTGGCTTTGGCACAGATAAGACAGTTACTGCGTTTAAACTTTGTTTTGATTTTTTGCCTAGGGGGACAGATTTTAAAATTTTGACATGCCTAATATAAAAATCTGGGAAAAATTATCCTATAGATGAATATATTTTCATGGTGGCTGCTGTAAGGAGAGAACGGGTTAGGTGCAGGATGAGTTGGCGGTCGGAGGTTACGTACCTCCGGTTCTCAGAGAATGCGAGGCAAAGTCGAAGAAAACTGATACAGTTGGCGATGAAAACTCCGTCTCTCGCGGCAACTAAAGTACTCACAGTCGCCGTAACATTTTCTGGAAACACTTTCAGAATAAGAAAGTTGAACAACAGTGACTGTATGATACGTTCTTACTAATAAACTGGTCGCTTACGGAACTTGTTTAACAAACAAGTTGACGGCGAAATATTTCGAGTCGTTCGGACTGTGATAGTAGCAGATTCGAGCAGTTTGTTAATTTGCGAAGAAATCACTGTACACTGATCATTTTATGAAGATCCAGATATCCAACATCGAATAAAAGTTTGTAGACGATATTTACCTTCTTTCTCACAAGATAGAGTTTTTCCTTGAAAATTTCGATTACAATTTGTATCACCTCTGCACATCAAATTACGTCTTTATGCAAACTACGAATCTGACCCAGAAATAGAGATTCCTTATCTCCAAAATTACAAAAGTAATAGATGCTCCTTTTCACAGCAATGAGCGTTGGCGTCTCATTTACGGTAACGCATCATCGCTGGAACTTGCAGCCTGAATATTAGTTAAGCATTTCCCTGCGTTATTAAAATTTACGTTGTTTTCATTCATCGCAAAGAAAATTATTAGCCCTCTCACCACATAAAACAGATATGATGGAAATAACACAAGCACATTACTGTGCATCATAGAATCGTCAATTCACATAACGTAGGGACATAACAATAAACAATAACCGCGGTCCTATTCACTTCCTTGAGGCACTGCAGATGATACCCTCGCTTCTCATCAACACTCGCTGTAAAGTACAAGTTACTGGCATTATTACTAGGTCTACAACTTTGCTTCCGAAGTTTTTTCTCGAAGTTTGAGGCTTTATTGCGATAAACTTACAAAACAATTGTAATTCATAGTATTGCCCATCGCTGGCCACTACATGTTCCCATCTTTCGGATAGCATACGAATCCCCTGGCGGAAGAACTGGAGGTCTTTTGTAGAGATCCATTAATCGATTCAGTATTGCACTTGTTCATATGATCGGAAGTGCTGGTCACCCAGACTGTATGCCACAGACCGAAAAAGGTTGTAGTCAGAGAGAGGAACGTATGGAGAATACGGCGGGACGGATATGACCTCTCATTTCAAGGTTCCCATGTATATTTTGACGGGTTTTGCGACATGGGATCGAGCAATGACCTGCTGCAAATTTACCTTTACATGTCTATCGTTGTATTGTGGCCGTTTGTGTTTCAGTGCTGGGCTCGAACGCATCAGTTGCTTTAGATAATGATGTTCTGTGACTGTCTTCATCAGTTTCAGTAGCTATGAAAACGTTCTGTCTTCCACCATCACGCCAGTCTTCGACATCAAAATCACAGTTATTAAGGCGTTGAAAGCATTCTCTGCACCTTCTTCCACTAATATTTGCCTCACTATTCGTCTTACCCAGAATTTTAAGATCCACAACCGCAGATTTCTTCGTGTTAAAGCAGAAAATGAAAACTTCCCGGAAATGGCGATAAATGGGCACGTAAGTTGACGTACTTAATCGAGAATAACGGTATGAATTAATCACAAATCGACTAATATCTTTATGGCATTATGTTTACAGATGCCTAAGCTTATTGTGTTATGACGCCTTCGAGTCAGTCACATATCTGGAAACTTAATGTATGTGCTCTGTCCTTCGTCAGTAGTCTGCAGTGTGGCGCTTTCGCCAGTCTATACCGTCATAGCTGCCGGTTACTACCTGTGCTTATGTAGAACGCGCCTTTCCACGGGTGGATGGCATGGTGGGTGACTGTCATCTGCCATCAGTCATCTTTCCGGCGGACTTAGGGTACGAGCCTGAGCCACCTACCTACTCCCCCGTCATCGCCTTTTGCGGTCAAACACAGCAGCTGCGCGTCGCCCAGTGTGGGCACACGCTGTTATCTTCAGCTGTACTGTACCGGGTGCCTGCCCCGCTGTAGTCACAGCGAGCTGTAGAAGGTGGCCAGCAGCCGTGGTCGCTCTCTGGTGTAAACACCCGGCCACTGCCGGCACTTCGAATCAACACCTCGGTGAACAGATGCAAGAGTACTGGAAGAATAAGGAACTGAATACGGAACTGAAACTAGCACGTGGTCTTTAGTTCCCCCAGCTGTGAAGGGAAGAAAAATTAAACAAAAAGGAAATCACAGATAGTAATACGCATCCCTGGTGTACAAAAACAGCTGAGAATGTTGAAAACAAATAAATCGCCAGGTCCGAATGAAATCCAGAGTACTAGACGGCAAAGGCCCCTTACTTAGCCTGCATTTATCGCGAGTCTCCTTCCCAGTGCAAAGCCCGAAAACTGTGGCAAAAGCACAGGTGATTCTTTCTCATATGAAGGATAAAAGGACGGACGAGCAAAATTGCAAGCCAATATCCTCCACATCGGATTCCCATAGGGTTCTGAGTTCCAGTATAATAAATTTTCTTGAGACAGAAAAGCTTCCGTCCACAAAACATTACGGTTTTAGAAAGAATCACTTGTGAGAAGCTAAGCGTGCCCTTACCTCATACGATATCTTACGAGCCATGGATACAGTGCAAGAAGCAGGTTCCATATTCCTAGATTTCGGCAAAACATTCATCGCTGCGCCCACTGCAATTTGTTAACGATGATACGAACGTATGGAATAAGTTCCCAGATATGTGAGTGTCTCGATGTCTTCTTCAGTAGCAGAACCCAGTACGTTGTCCTCGATGGGAAGAGTTCTTCAGAAAGAAGCACATTGTCAAGAGTCACTCACGGAAGTGTGACAAGACTGATCTTATTCTCTACATGCATTAACATTCCAACGGACAGGGTGAGCAGCAATATGCAGATGTTTGCTGACGATGTTTTAATGTACGGCAAGTGGTCGTCAGTGAGTGACTGCAGGAACATTCAAGATCACTTAGACAAAATCTCCAGTTGGTGAGATGAATGACAGCTATCTCTAAATGTAGAAACATGTAAATTATTGTAGATGAGTAGGAAAAACAGTCCCATAATTTCACCAGATGTACATCACTATCTGTTGTAGTTAAGGGTTATTTGCTACATTGCTACATTGATGGTTAGAAATAGCATTTCAAACTCTCCCAACTGAAAAACGCGAGGTATAGGAGGAGGAGGAGATTAGTGTTCAACGTCCCATCGACAAGGAGGTCATTAGAGACGGAGCGCAAGCTCGGGTGAGGGAAGGATGGGGAAGGAAATCGGCCGTGCCCTTTCAAAGGAACCATCCCGGCATCTGCCTCAAGCGAATTAGGGAAATTACGGAAAACCTAAATCAGGATGTCCGGAGATGGGATTGAACCGTCATCCTACCGAATGCGAGTCCAGTGTGCTAACCAATGCGCCACCTCGCTCGGTGCGAGGTATAGGGCAACGCTGGAGTAACACTACGTGTGAGTCAAAGAATAATTAATTTTCTTTCAGATTTCTGCCAAAACTCAGTTTTCTTTTTCATTTCTTCCAAAACAAAGTAGCACGATTTGGAGATTCATATTTCACTGTTCTAAATGGCTACCTGATGGCTCAGAGAAGCATTCCATTGTTGTCACGTGTAAATATCTGGAGTAAAATGCTAAGTAGACGACTGTGCATTATGTAGTGTGTTTCTGTAAAGGCGTTCAAATATTTTACAGGCTGCAGAGTATGCTCCAGAGAACAATTTGAGGTGGGGAACCTGGGATCGGAGAAGTCAGCTTAAGAAGTAATAGGAATAAACCCACAAAACTGTGTAATTTTTTTTATATAAAAGTAGACCTCACCTTTTTAAAGCACAGAATTTCCTTTCACACAGTCGGTTTTAACAGAATGTCTATACATTGGTCTTAGACATCCATGCCCGAGGCAGGATTCGAACCTGCTTCCGTAGCAGTCAAGCGGTTCCAGACTGTAGCGCCTAGACTCGATCGGCCAGCCCGGGCAGCCAGCTTTTAAAGAAACATTTTACATATCGTGGACCACCGCAACTACTGCATTCCTACAGTCCCGTCGATTAATACCAACTACTATTCCTGCAACGTTGAGGTCAATTGCATTTCGTTATGGCCTAACGTCATCAGTAGGGTTAGGAATGTGCTTTTCAAATAACTTCGATGGGGCCATTGTGGAAGGGTACACAGATAACAATTTTGGAATCTAGCAGAGGCAGAGGGGTGAAACAATTGGTGTCCGCAACGTGCAAAAGACTTCTTTGAAAGCTGACCAATGAGAACTACTAATCTTCGATTTTTGTGTCCGTAGTACGTAACTGCGAATATTTTGTAGAAAGCCCACTGTTATCGCCGTATATGAATTAAGGTGCCATATAAAGTACCACGCACACTACATTCAGCAAATAGAAACAAATAAGCCAAAACCAAGCCTCAAGCTGCTGTACAAAACAGCTACATCCTGACAGTAGTACATGTGATTAAGGTGCTGCCAGACAGCCAATCAAACGTTGCTGCCCGAAAAATTTGCTGGACGAAGTTTTCTGACAGAAATGTTTGCACTGCCAGTATGCTAGGAATAGAGTTGTAAAGTCACAGGGCGAATTTTTGTTCACACTGTACATTTATGTGCTACATACGGGGTATTAGTAATTTAAGTTAAACTTTCAAAATGCTGTAGAAATAACACCACTGGTCAGAATGACATGAATTTGCAACGGAATATTATCGAAGAAGGAAGAAAACATGGCAGAAGAAAAAAAAAATAGTGTGAAAATTGATCAATAGATGGCACTCTATGTGTCAGAACACGTAAATGAACGTCATGTGCATGACCTACTGAAGTTGTTATAAAAACGCCGGGTACACGACTTTTCCTCCTTCCGCGTCTGCGACGGTCGCCGTGGCTGTCTCAATGCGGGATCGCGCCCTCCTTGTAAGGTTGTATTATAAGAATCATGATGTTGCTCTGTAGAAGTTCCGAACACCGAAGGGTTTGAAAACGGCGTTGGTCCAATGACTGACGTGGGTATGGAGAAAATGATTCGGGAATTCGAAAAGACTGGTTCTTTTGGTGTGCAACCTGGTATACGGAGAAAAGGAATTTATTCGATGTCAGTGCAACCAGTGGCTACAGCAGTGCAGGAGGAGACGAGTGGTGGTGTGCAAACGTGTAGTGCACGGAGAATTGCCAGAACATTGGACATACTCGTGAGCACGGTGTGTAAATTCCTACGAAACATCCTTCTACGCTATCCATTCTAAATTACATGTGCACGAGTTGCTCCCTGTTGACCTGCCAGCAAGAGACCTTTGCTTTAGAATTTCTTTCTCGCATGTAAGTGGGCCATGTTTGGCCGTGGGAGATTTTGTGGACAGGCGAAGCCCTATTCCATCTGACAGGATATGCAAATACACAGAATTGTTGAACATAGGCAACGGAAAATCCACACGCAAATTAACCAGTGCGACTTCATCCTGAAAAGGTCCCTGTGTGGTGCGTGTTTCCGGCCTCATTTATCATAGGGCCATAGTTTTTGTTAAGAGACAGCTGCTTCCGGCCCTGTTACTTGTACGGTCGCTGGTAAGCGCTGTGATTCTCTCTTGCGCAGCGTCGTCATGCTAGCTCTCGAACAGCGTGAATGTGTGGATGGGATCATTTTTACGCAAGATAGTGCACCTCCGCACGTTAGAAATCCAGTTACGCAGCTGCTGAAGCACCATTTCGGAAATTCTAGAATTATCAGCCGCCATTTTCCTACAGCCTGGCCTCCCCGATCACTTGATCTTAATCCGCGTGACTTCGAGCTGTGGGGCTATCTGAAAGATGTTGTGTTCGGTGTTCCGATTGCAAACTTAGTTGCGCTGAAGGCACGCATTGCGTAACACATTCTGAACGTGACCCCGGAACAGATGTGGAACACACAGTTTCTCGACTTCAGCTTGTTGCAGAAAATGGTGGACAGCATATTGAACATGTTTTGCGCCAGTCGCACGGCAATTAATAATCCGATTTGGTTTTGATTGATACTTTTTAATAGGTTTTGGCCTTCGAAAAATAAAAAACGGATGTGATTGATGCCTTGTATGCTGTTTTTTTGGCTGAGTACAATTAGAAACCGATGTGATTGATGCCTTGTATGCAGTTTCTGTTCTCAATATAATTAAAAATAGATTTTTTCCATGCGATGTGATACGACCTTGCCGTGGTGGATGGGCATACGTAACTAACAGTGTCACACTTGTTCACCCTTAAACACTGAGTAATATAGTTTGTTTAACGACACCCATACACCTTAGGCGTTTTTGTATGATTCATTTGTAGTCGAACACTATTAAATTATGATGCTTACAGCGCCATGTATTGATACATTTTTAACTATTTATTTTTCTTCTGCCATTCGTTTTTCCCCTTCTCTGATAACATTCTGTTGCAGTTTGACATCTTTCTGAGCAGTGGTGTTCTTTCTACAGCGATTTGAGTGCTACATTTTGATCACAATCACCCTATACAGTTAAAATATGCTACAAATGTCAGTCGCAGCGTCTAATGGAGAACTGTGAAAAAGTTTGAAGTAAATCGGAAAAGAATTTTTCGAGATATCAGTAACAATGCTAAACTGCTACTGTTCTTTATATAGTAGTTTCGATTATATTTGGTACAACGTACATAAGTTTGTTACCACTTATATTTGACATTAAATCTCGTCGCTTTCTATCATTATTTGCCACAGTGTGGTTGAGATTAGGCGACATTAACAGTTTTACTCTAACTAATTCTTCCGTTGCAGTTTAGAAGATTAGCTTCCTGTTTGTACTAGGTAACCAGGATTTTTGGATGTTCTACAGGGTAGTTTCATCTTTTCTAACTTAGCTGGTCTACTGCTTAGAAAGTGTTCATTGTATTACAACTTGTTACCGTTACTAACGAGAATAGTCCTGGTGGACCATTACCAAACGCGCCATTTCCCTTTTGACTGGTACCACAATCGTACGGAATTACCCAAAGCACAACTCTACCGTTACCGTTTATCGCCCTACATTGATCAGTTTCGTCTATGATGCTATTATCAAGTGACACTTGAAGTTCATGAAGAGATGCCGCCACGCTGTTCGGCTAGCAGCATATGGCAGGAAAACGTAAAACTTGCGACAAGTAGTCATAAGTAAAGTTAGCAGGTTGTGGCAAATAAACAATAATTATATTTGAGGGTCGAAATGTTGTCATTGTACAAGGAATCTAAGGAACAAAAACACAGTACATAGCACCCTCTACACTGCAGTTGTAACACAACAATTACTGATGCAAGAAGACAGCCTGAATTGCGACTAAAACAGATGTTAGCTCTGTGGGTGACCACTTTCGGGTTAATATCCATTTTCGAATCAACCAAAGCTTGCAAAGTTAAACATACGGGAAATAACAGTAAATAATGCCGATAGATTTATTTCTGGTAACAAGTTCACATCACTAATACACTGCTGCGTGCTCACAACCGATTCATGGAATGCACATCTGTTGTTTACAGTTGATAGTTCAAGTTGTTGCTATTTTTCTTTGCTTGTTTGATTGTTTTGATCGTTAAGTTTATAAACAAATTTACTGGTTTCGGATATACAGTAGCCAACTTCACAGTCTCTCACTCTGCTCCGCTGCAACAAGTCATAGGAATGCATTAAGTTATAAACGGTTATGACTTCTTGTAGTGCTTAAGAATGGAGGATTGTGAAGATAGCTATTGAATAACCGAAATCGATAATTCTACTTATAAAGCTCACCGATGAAGACAATTGCGTAAAAAATTATGTACATGAAATGAGCGCTGTGTAAATGGTCATTTTATGTCAAACTTTATTCGAGTTGTCGACATAGGTACTGCGCTGACATCGCTTATATACAGGGAATAAAATCCGTCACGAAACTTTTGGAGGTCCAGTGTACAGGTAATTTTCATATAAAAAATTCCATCTACTTCGAACGGGTTCCGATGCGAGGACCAAAGCACAAAAAGTGTATGATCGCGTTTACGTAGACAGTTGCACCTAAGCGGGGCAGAAATAATTAAATAGTTAGCGTATCTTATGCATTATAGTGTTGAGACAAGTGATGAGCCGCCCGGTCTAGGGCGCCTTGCCACGGTTCGCGAGGCTCTTCCCTCGGGCATGGTTGTGTGTGTTATATTTAGCGTAAGTTCGTTTAAGTTAGATAAACTAGGGCGTAAGCCTATGGACTGATGACATCAGCAGTTTGGTCCCATGAAACTTACCACAAATTTCCAAATACCAGTGGTCAGTCACCAAGATACTCCCAGAAGATTAGCGGCTTTAAATATTTTGCCACGGGCTGCCTACGCCGCAGGCGAAGCGGAAACGCACGGGCAAGCAGCCAACTAGAACTACTGGACTGCGGGAAGAGAGTTCGGCTCAAAGAAGCAGTGGCGGCCGGAGCTACTTGTTGGAATGTTCCGCCCTTGGTATTAGATGCCGGCGCTGAGAGACCATTCGCCCCAGTTCCCAAGCACTTTCCTCGGCCGTTCTTCGATCTGCCTAGCAATTCTGCGGCGCATCGCTTGCCCAACAAACATCCTACATCACCTCCTATCTCGAGCTTGCGGCGTAATGATTTCAGCCCCCGATAAACGCATGCTTCTGTCTCGTTAAGTGAGTGTGTAATTGCTACCGTTATTAGAGAGAAAGATAAAATACTAAAACTTAAAAATGTTTCAACGAATCTCAAAAAATTATTCAGCATACGATTTTTCTTTCAGCAGTTTCTGGTTGGAATGAAGCTCATGTCAGTTGATAAATCCATAGACCATGAATGAGTAAGAGATTACTCCCTGTTAAAAAACTTATAGTGTATTTATGTTCCGTTTACAGCACAGCTCCTGTAAACATAAACTGTTTTCGCGTAGATGCAGATTGTAGCTTTGTAACGTCAACCGCCACACACATTAATCATTAGTACGTCTCTTTAGAACGGACAGGAGAACTCTCTGCTGCCCTGACCTGTGGAATAACAACAGTAAGCGATCTGGTGATACCAATACGTACCTGTTGGTTCAGTTCCCCCATTGTCGGTTAGCAAATGTTTGCACCTATCAAAACCTACCTGCACTTACCTGGTAGACATTGGTTGCCATCATGCGCTCCAACTGGGTTGCGCACCTATTCTTGGCAACACCAAAAACAAATCATAGAAAGGCTTTTACACCTTCATATAAGTAACAATCAAATCTGGTAAACTCACACTATTTTGTCGAGGTCCTTAGTTCGCCTATTAGATTGCTGTACGATGGCAGTAATATGGGGGAATGATGAAAAGAATGCCTCCGAATTTTTTATTATGTTCTCAATATCAATTGAGGTATTACACCTCCAGCATATTACTCGGACCACTTTCCCGCTTTGCTGACGCAACTTCCAGCTGTTAGAGCGCACCCAATTGTAGCGTGTAAGACAGCGGTGTGTGACGTCACTATGCCACTGCATGAGAAAGAGCTTGTTGTAGTTAGCTTCTGATCTCTGAACACGTGCCTCCTGTTGTAATCCATAGACATGGATAGCTGTGTACGATGATCACTGTATCAGCTTCAACATTTTGACAGATGATGAAAGCTGGGTTCACCATTTTGACGTATAAAGCAAACGAGCACCAATGGAGTTCCACCACAAAGTGTCACCGGCGCCTAAAACGTTCATCACCGGGCCATCCGCGGGCCAAGGCATGCTCTCAGCGTTCTGGGATGTTCCAGGTGTGGTGTATTTGGGATTCCCACCTGAAGGCACCAACATAAACTCTGCAAGGTACTATGACACTCTTATAAGACGGCTTTCGGACGCTTTTAGACGCTATCGTTTCCTCCCCCTGTAGGCCTCGCCCCTTTTGCGGCCGCGCAGCCCCAGCTCAGTGTTCAACGGGCGAACCTAAACGTGGTGCTCTTCCGTGAATCTTGCTGCGCTACTCAAAATTGGAATACACCCTGTCACTTGATGGGTTATGATGCTCCAATCGGTCGTTTATTAACCAAAAGTCTTGTTTATGATATATTCCACCACAAACTACTATGCTGCTTGCTAGATTATGTTCTTGTTCTTTCTGAACTGAGAGTGGTCAGTGAAATAATATGGCCAGCCACGTCTGAGCTTAACGGGTTAGGAATATTAACAGACTTCCATGCTTCCCATGATCCTAAAAATAAAACGAAATAATAAGCCATCAGAAGAGAATTTTTGAATGAAAGTAATGTAATGAGAATATTTACACCAAGTAACGACTGAAGACTGCAAGAGTTTCACCATCGTGGCTCCACCAAACTAAAACTGCTCCCATTTGGTTGTGTACTCACAACTGATTAGTGTCTGTGTTGCACACTACAGTGAGTAACAAATGCATAGAATTGTAATGGTTGGCAAACAAAATGCATAGAATTGTAATGGTTGGCAAACAACCATAGCTAATTGATTAAAGCGACCTCGACAAGCACAAAATTTTAAATGCTCAAAGCGGCCACGTCATTTCATGCCAAAAACTTTCTCCACCCTTTTGGCGGCTCATTACCACTCGTAGATTTCGCAGTGACGTGCTTCACATGCCAACTGGGTTTACAAATAGCAGCAAAACTGATCAACCACATCATTATGGTCACTTACTTAATAGCCTTTTGGTCAACATTCGAAACACAGTACAGCAGCGATTCAGCATGGCATATATTCGAGAAGTCTTTGCTACGTTTTTGGAGATATGTGGCAAAAACGAACTTCTAATGTGGCGACACTAGAGCCAAACTCTGCTAGCAGCGGCAGATTAGGGAAAAGTATACAAATAGAACAAAAGTTTCAACAATTTATTTTTTTAACCCCAAGAATTGCTGCTCTTTTCTTGGAATACAATAACATTTGGATAAACTACTATTTTTCATTTACTATAAAGCGTTAAAAATACCAGTTTAATGTAATCCGCTAAGCAAGGACACCGTTATAAAATCTGATACGATTTACTTTTTAACAAAACAAGCTAGGTCAGTCGTGTACAATTTACAATCAAGAAGCTTATGCTGATCAAGGATGTTTAACTTATTCCCCCTTATTTGTAAGCAGTCCTCTACAGCAAATTTAAAATCAAGCATGCAGTATTACGTTAAAAAAGATATATAACTTCTAGAAAACCATCTGAAGATTATCCTGGAAAGGTTGGAGGATGGGTTCATGAAATAATGAATAACGAATCAAACAACTGCCAGGTTGCAGTTTTATGTATTTAAATTCAGTTAACAGTCATTGGTTCAAAAATAGCCGTAAACGGTAAGCTTAATAATTTTAAAAGTCACTATATTTATAACACAATACATGAAGCATTACACCGCATCAGCACCCAGTCCGTCGCAGCTGCCTCTTACCGAAAATTACGCAGAATTTTTATCTGACAGTTGAACAAGTTGTCATTTATAAGCTCAGTTATCCACCAACAAGAAATCAGGTCCATAGACAAGCCCCCTCTACCCACCAACAAGATTATTCACATACTTAAGTTTCCCTGTAACACAAGTACCTTACGAACAGTTCTAACCAGTTTGTATACTGCCACTAGAGATCTTTCGCACTATATGCCATTAAAAAATTTCATAAACAAGTAACTGCTCGCCACAATTAGAACAAAACCAGAAAATTCATGAAGGAATCGTATTAAAAGATCATAACTCCAGTCCAACAAGGCGGCATCCGTAAAGGATAAAAATTCACTGTCCAACTGTCCTACATACTTCAAATAAATGCCTCCAATATTTAAGATATGGAACTTACCAAGGAAATGTGGATCTGTGTTGAGTCTGTCTGGAGGAAACCATCACACGACCCTGAACACACCCTTTATGTTCGACGGTGGCTCCCAAGTCTCCCCTCAATGGCAAGCTTGCTTAGCACTCCCGCCATTACGTCTGGTTGACATACGGCTTCCACGAAAACAACATGCGATCCATATCACAGTCACTTCTGAAACGTAGTCGTCTCCTGTAAACGGTTGCCCCTATGCCAGAGTCGAGCGCGTCCGTTCTCCGTACCTTCCGACTGCCCAGCCGTAATTGGTTTTCTGTACGAAGAATTATCACTCTGATCTCTCCCCTACACTTCCGAGCATGGGTAACTCAACACTCATACACTGCAGTAGAGAGAGACGACCATTCCATTCTATTGCCCAGAAGTAACTCATTCCTCATTCCTCTCTTCTCAGCAGAGAGATCATCGCTCCCGTCACATGACCATTCGACCTTTCTGCGTCAGCGCACTACCGTACAATGGTACCAACCCCTGGCGAATTCCTAAGCTACAGTGTGGTAGTCTGTAGACACGGAGCTGGTGTCTGCGGGCGTCCCAGATGTGTTTCATAGACTGCAGGCAGATTTCGTGGCCAAGCGGCAACTTGAGTTCACTGGTATTTACTTGTAATCACTGTCTCACAATGAAGGCCTTCTGATATGAACAGTTATCCTGCTGGAATGTGCTACTGCTATCGCGGATGGCATCAGACATTAAGAGAGACGTATATTTCTTAATAATGTTCACGTAGTCCACAGCTGACATTGTGTCATCGATTACTATAATAGATCCCATGGAAGCTATGTTAAATGTCCTCTACAATAAAACAGTTTTCACATAGGCCAGTGTCCGTGGTGTTGCGCATGCTGTGAGGAGCCGTTCGCCTAGATGGTAGCACATCCGGACACAACCGTCGACCTAGAGCAATATCAAACGTCATCTATCATACAACAACATACATCTCCATTGATCCATGGTGTATTAACGATGAAGCGGTGCCCACTGAAATTATAAATTACGTTGCTTGTTCAACATCGAAGCACACAAGTGTCGTAGATGCTTTTATTCAAGCTTATACGCTGAGCGGTGTGTTCCGAAACAGTTGTGCCTCCACCAGCACGGCAGTCTGCAGTCAGATTTACAATATATTACCGCCTATATTTCTTTAAAGAGCGTACATGTCTCCGAACTTCACTTTCTGTGATGAGGTACAGACAAGCAGCATCTCGTCGCCTAATCAGTAAGTAAAATAATACGAATGAAGGCAGTATAAACTTAAAGCTTATCTTAACAATAAATTAACATTAAACCGGAAACCTACTCACTACACCTAATTCAAACACTTTACTAGTCGTACGAAGAATAGGAATATTTGTACTACACCACTTAAAGAAAGACATGGAAAAAGCCCAGAAACCTTCAATGGGACGTGTGAAATCGTAGTTCACGGAATACTGTGGTAGACATCTGTCAAAAGAGCGAAGGAGACATTGAAATATGAGATGTTAATTTTCATTCCTTGCTCTAATCTTGCGATAGTTTATTTTCTACGTACTGCGCCCAATGTCTGAGATTATTTACTTTTCCACTCTATTGCTAAGCGTCGAGATAATTAACCGTTACCATGGTACGAAATCCCTGTTGCCTCTTATTCTAAGGATGCTCAGTCAACTTCTGTCTCCGTATGTGGAATGCCTCACTGTTTCACAGATTTTTTCAGTAAAACTTCGTCACGGCTTCATTCCATTCCTGTACTATTATATTTCTTGCCCACATTTCACATCTGTTAAACGAAATGCTTCTGTTGTACAGTTTCTGGTGTTGCTCCTGCAATATATGTATTCAGTATCAAATAATTTTTTTTACAGATGCGCTGTTTTCTCAAAGCCAGTGTCGTTATGACATCTTGTTTGCTTACCTAATGCTAACGAGAAAGAAGGAAATTGTAGCACTTTTGAAATTAGGACGATATTTACGCAGAAAAGTTAATAGTGTTATTTTAAAATAAACAAAACATTAACATTTGAAGGCTGGTTAGAGTGATTTAAGGACTTCTTGAGATATGTGGACCAGAGTCATAAGGTAGTTAATGGGAGTCTCAACAGACCAGCTGATAAAGCGAACTAAGTCGGAATACTATAAACAAAAGTATTACAAAATTATATGTCATTCTTTAATGGGAAGGAGGGTAACTCACTCATAAACCATTAACTGCTAAATTTTAAACGTAGCTGCACATCGTAGTTCACGGAATACTGTGGTAGACATCTGTCAAATGAGCGAGGGACACATTGAAATACATAAAAAAAGTAAAAATTGGACTGTCATCTTCTACTGCCAATCGGGAAATGAAAATGGATCCTTCACGATATTACTTCATACACATACCACTGATAGCACTGCAGTGACTACACCATCCTTCTCAGTCCCAAGCCATCCATGAACATAGCGTCTGTGCGAGGGAGAAAGAAGCACGGTGGCATCTCGAGTGGAAAATCGTAATCTTTCTGCCCAGCATAGACAAAAAATATAACGACCGCTCAAGAAGAACGGTTGCTTCACTTAACGAAACACTTCTTGTTGCGGGACGCATTTACACAGCTCGAAAGAATATTCGTTCTTCCAGGAGTCTAGCCCTGTTAGGTAAGCATCAGGATTTCTGTTATGTTTGGAAGGTGTAAGAAGAGACACTGGCGAAAGTAAAGCTGTGAGCACCGGCCTTGTGTTTTGGATCGCTAAATTGGTAGAGCACCTCTTCATTTGTGGATGATATCTAGGCTTTTGTGCTGTACGTTTAACTATGATACAGAAAAGATGGTGGTGGCATATCTTTAGGCTTCTGTCTCCTATGGTGTTCTTTCAAATGGATGGATTCTTCCCTCCCAGAATGCCTATTCAAAATTTGCCTTTATTTCTAGTGATTTTGTGTATTCCACTATTTTCCAAAGCTCGTGTGTTATCTTTAACGTTGTGGAGAATATTCCAAAAAGTGATGAGAACATAAAATGATGGTTTCGACGTAGGTTTAACCTTTCTAGCCACGTTGGAGGAGGATTTCAGAAAATTAGGAACTACGCACCAGTTACTGAGATTTGGATGTGATGGGTCGAACGCTACGTAAAAAAGAGTTGATACCTGTTTCGTTTGATTTGAACGCACTATGGAGTTCACCAAGGATAAAAAGCACTCCGTCTTCAGGCCACGAGTGACCCATTTGGACCATCCGACCACCGTGTCATCCTCAGATGAGGATGAGAATAGGAGGGCCGTGTGGGCAACACACCGCTCTCCCGGTCGTTATGATGGTTGTCTTTGACCGGAGCCGCTACTGTTCGGTCGAGTAGCTCCTCAATTGGCATCACGAGGCTGAGTGCACTACGAAAAATGGCAACAGTGCATGGCGGCCTGGATGGTCACCCATCCAAGTGCCAGCCACGTCCGACAGCGCTTAACTTCGGTGATCTGACGGGAACCGGTCCACCAGGCATAGCTTGATAATATTTAAGTAATTCTATTGAGAATATGTAATCACACATGATGTTAAAGTGTCAATGTAGTGGGCTTCCTCTGAATGTTAAAAATGAGTTCACTGATATGTTGCAAGGCCTAAATAATTGATAGGGTAACTACAGTAACGGCCGAACTCCATTGTAAATTTGATTTTCTGTTTGGACTTAAAAACGCTGAAGAATATTTCATATTGTCTGGTAGTACTTTTTTATCAGCACAATATATCATGATGAATCAGTATCCAACATCTGCTTGTTTTTGTTACCACAGATAAGTTTATAATTTTGTGCTAGTCTAATGTGTGCTGCCACCCTCATGTCATCAGCAAAATATGGATTATCTATATATTTATCAAGTAAGTTCTTTATTGCTACGGTTTTATTTGCAACGGTTAGGTACACTTCCACCTACTTCTCTACATAGTCACCGCTCCAAATTCGAGTTTTGTCGTAGTGTTGTATCAACTTTCCAATATCCTCATCATAGGAAGCAGCCGCCTGTGCTTTCTGCAGTTACCTGCACTGGACTGCAGCTCGTTGTCTGTGGAAAAAAATTGTCTTTATAGCCAGCGGTTCTTGTGAGCAAAGATGAGCCTCGGGGTAGCCAGTTACGGACTGTATTGTGGGTGGTCAAACACTTCTCATCGGAAACGCTGCAGGAGCGTCTTCATTGTCCCTGCAGTGTGCGGCTAAGAATTGGCATGAAGAAGGAATTGCTCGATAGTTGTATTATGTGGGCCGCATGACGCAGGCGAAATTTCTAACCAGGCCCTCATACTTGGCGGTAGACGCTATTCCCTACGCATCTTTATGTGCTCACTGTTCACTCAAAACTGAAATGAACGACGCGACACTATAGACGGGCATACTAGAGACACTGCCCAGCGCATCTGTGCAAAGCTCTATCGGATTTTTCCAATGTTTTCCATTTCGTGACCGATCGAAAGTTACTGTCTGGATAATCCTCGTAATATAGAAATTTGTGAACAGGTATATCAGTGAATAAGTTTCTGATATCATTTCTATGTCAATTAAGACGAATTCTGAAATGAATCCCTCAACAGGAGAAATGCTGTTTCTCCTTTCACCTTTGTACAAACCAAATAGTTGTCCTCTCCTTAATGGTCAATCTTGAGAATGAGATTTTCACTCTGCAGCGGAGTGTGCGCTGGTATGAAAATTCCTGGCAGGTTGAAACTGTACTAGCAGAAGTAAAGCTGTGAGGACGGGGCATGAATCGTGCTTGGGTAGCTCAGTTGGTAGAGCACTTGCTCGCGAAATGACAAAGGTCCCGAGTTCGAGTCTCGGTCCAGCAAATAGTTTTAATCTGCCAGGAAGTTACATACCAGCGCACACTCCGCTGCAGAGTAAAAATCTCATTCTGGAAACATCCTCCAAGCTGTGGCTAGGCCATGTCTCCGCAATATCTTTTCCTTCAGGAGTGCTAGTTCTGCAAGATTCGCAGGAGAACTTCTGTAAAGTTTGGAAGGTAGGAGACGAGGTACTCGCAGAAGTAAAGCTGTGAGGACGGGGTGTGAGTAGTGCTTTGGGTAGCTCAGTTGGTAGAGCACTTGCCTACGAAATCCAAAGGTCCCGATTTCGAGTCTCCTTAAAGGCACACAGTTTTAATCTGCCAGGAAGTTTCAATCTTGAGGTTTATTTTCAGCTCAGCGCCTTTTCACTCTTCCGTCAGCCCTCATTTCTGTCTTCTTCATTTCGACGTATCGTGTACTATTATCGTCACTAACAAGCTACTGCTGGCATCACGTCGTCTTTCTTCTACAAAGATCACGTATGTCCATAGTTCCTTGTTTCACGGGTATTTCCGGTTTTCAAATGTATCCTCTCTGTTTATGTCTTCTTCTAAGGATGTGATTGTATACAAGTCCAAACTACTGAGCTGTATTTAATGACTGTGTCTTAAAATAGTTTTACACTTCTCCTTGATAAAGTAAGAAAAGTTACAAAAAATTAAAAGCAATTGAAATATTCTCTGTGCAATTATTTTGAATTTAATTTAGCGATCTAACTGCCTCACTGTTTCTCATTATCCGTGCAGGAATTCTTACCTCGCTTCATGGTGGGGGAAACCAATCGATTTAGTTCCAGTGACAGAAGACAACGGCTCAGAACGTGCAGTTGTGAGTTGAAGGTGGACGTGAGGTTTCAGAGATGGCAGCGGAGCTCCTTTCCGGCTGTTCTGATTGGTGCAGCGAGCAGGGGCGGGTGCGCAGCCGGCTCTGGGGACTTCATTAGCAAACGGACGTCGTTAGTCGGCTGTTATGACGCGCCGCCCCGCGAGTGTCCACGTCCCACCCCCACCCCCACCCTGCCGACGCACCCCGTCTTCAGCCAGCGTGCCGGCTCGCTCAATGGGATTTACAACTGCTCCAACTCACAGGAGACTGTGAAGCGCATTAGGTGCCGAGCGTCTTGGCTGACTGCCTTCCTCCACCGTATTCGATAGGCATCTGTATGCAGCAGGTATACGTCCTTTCTTTCGAGTCCCTATCTCCCATATCTCCCTACCGCTCTTGCTCTTCCACTCTCTCTCCGTAGATACATCCACAAAATGTATGCACAGTGAGTAGTACAATTTCTATCAATGCCATCATTCGTTTCCTTGTTTCTTTTACCTTTAGGAGAGGGCCTTGGAAAATCAGACAGGGAGCGATGGTGCTATCTTTTTGCAGACTAAAATTCGTTTCCCTCTCCTGAGAAAAGCGAAGTGAGCAACAGCTACTCTTCCCCTGATCTACATCAGCTTCTATGCTTCGCAAATAACTGCCAAGTGCTATTTCATTGAAATTGATTGTAAGAGGTCCTCCTGCAGCTATCCGAGCATGTGCCGCGAAAAATCGTATGCATTGGAACGTGCTGAGGTTTAAGTCACACCGCAGTCTCTCAATGTGATCATCAGATGGAAAAGTAATACCGTATGGTTAACTGAAGACTAATTCATGTAACGAAGGGGACTGCTTGTCTGCGAATTTGCACTGATGTAAGGTGACTTATTTGTGGAAAATACGCAGCAAGTACTTCACTTGCCGGCTTAATCAAAATGTCTATACCTGAAAATGAGATTCGTTAGGACAGATATTACATAACACAGGACCAGGCAGTATTACTGAGTGCTCCACTAAGAAGCATGGAGAAAGAAATTATAAAAGCGCAAACAGTGCTGCACCGAAAAATGGTGTCGAGAGAGGACAGTCATCAATGAAGTGATGAAGATGGAACCGATCTGCAATTAGTTTTCCGCGACTAAGTAGAGCAAACGTTCTAAGAAGGGAACGTACGTTCCAGTTAAGACGACTGAAGCGCTATCCTGCAAGTGGTATAGCTTGGAATTATTTGCGTGATACACCTACTGCACAGGATAGAGTAGCAAGGAGAGCTGCATCAAACCAGTCTCAGGACAGAAGACCACAACAACAACAACAACATGCCTACTGCTTCTCAAAATTAAATCTACAGCTCATTGCAAAATGAGATTCTCCCCGAATGGAGTGGAACGAATAAAATCCAGTATAAATAGGTTTTATAATATTGAAAATAGATATAATATTAAAGTGTTATTTTTAATCTACTCGCTTCGATTGTTTAGCTCCCAGAATCAAATTAATGTTAACGTAACTGCGCATCGTTCACTTTCAAGTAAGTGGAATAATATCACCAAAATAGGAATGAAATGTAGAGGTTTCTCGAGAGAAATGTGCATAAAAAGGCCAGTCAAATAGTTCCGACCACTACGCGATGCCAAGAGGTTTCTAAACATGGAACTTGTCGATATTTGCTGAACAGTACTAAGCAATGGCTGTAGAACAAACTAAAACTTAATCACAGTAGATTTCGCGTACAGTTCGTCCCAGGATAACAAAATAGTTGACAGGGGTGCGTTTGATCGCTAGCTGCTATTCATGCTTGACAGAGACTTCGGATCCAGCCTGTGGCACGGAACAATAACATAAAGTCAGCGACCTTCATTCCACAAAGAGAACAGTGTGGAGAAATAGAAACATGTTTAACACTGACCAAAAGTGCATCCTAACATTCTTGTGTACAGGTAGGTCCAGATTCAGAGGCCTGTGTGGCTAGTGCAAACAATGTACAACATAAACTGCGTTAATTAATTCAGTAAAGCCGCAGTATCTGTTGGAAGAGTTCATTCGTGGACTTCTGGTGTTAACAGCATCTCTGTGATCACCAAAGAGGTGAAGTTCCATTAATTCATCATTATGCCTCGTAACCGCACGGCACCTCACTCATATGGAAACGACACCAGTTTGTTGCTTGGCAGAAGCTGCAACATTGTTGTAGTAGATGAACACGAAGATAGAAGCATTTATGACTCAATAAAACATGGATTTAGTAGATACGGGATAAACTAAGCATTATTGAGAAATGCTTTCAGAAGATGAAATGAGCTCCCTTCAGCATGAAAAAAAGGCTTAAAAACAACGATAATTGACAACAGTAAATTTCGGTAAAGGGACGAAAGGTCTGTGTTGGCCATTTAAATGTAGGGGAAAACAGAGAGAACTGCATGGAATGTCAGGTGGGAGGAATGTAGTTCATCGCTCAGGTAAAAGTGCAGGTAAAATTTATCTCAAATTGAAAACTCACAGCCAAAATTAATAGAAACGTGCATTTTATGTATTTTAATTGAATTCCTAATCCTTTTATTGGTTATTTGCAAATACATTTGTCACGCTTAATATTTATCCCTAATAAATGCAATTAATGTTAATTGGCCTTCCAAATTGACCAAGGTAAATACGTTTGAACTTTATTTTGTTGCCAGTGTAAGCAATATAAAAGAAGGACTAGAGGGGCTAGACAAAAATAAGAAAAAACTGTGAGTAACGCATGCTTGAACATACACTATGTGATAAAAAGTATCCGGACATCTGGTTGAAAATGGTAATGCTGGAATTCAATATGGTGTTGGTCCACCGTTAGCGCCTGTCGGAGTGGCCAAGCGGATCTAGGCGCTACAGTCTGGAACCACAGGAACGCTACGCTCGCATGTTAGAATCCTGCCTCTTGCATGTATGTGTGTGGTGTCCTAAGGTTAGCTAGGTTTAAGTAGTTCTAAGTTCTAGGGGACTGATGACCACTACAGTTAAGTCCCATAGTGCTCAGAGTCCTTTTGAACCCACCCTTAGCCTTGATACAGCTTTCACTCTTGCAGGCGTACATTAAGTCAGGTACTGGAAGGTTTCTTGGGAAATGGCAGCCCGTTATTCACGGAGTGCTACACTGAGGACAGGTATCGATGTCGGTCGGTGAGCTCGGGCACGAAGTTGGTGTCCCAAAACATCCCACGTGTGTTCTGTAGGATTTCGGTCAGGACTTTGTGCAGGCCAGCCAATTACAGGGATGTTAGTGTTGTGTAACCACTCCGCCACAGGCTGTGCATTATGAACAGGTGCTCGAAAGTTAAAAAGTTGGTGTTAAAAGTTGCAATCGCCATTTACAAATTACTCTTCAGCAGTGGGTGAGCCGTATGCGGCTCCCGCCGTTGCCGCTTCTTGCTTGTCTTCTTGTATTTGTGGCTCTGTCGACTCGGTTTCTCTTTAATTCGATTTACTGGCTTCACTAGGTTGCTGGTTTGCATGCCCGTCTGTGGCAGCAGCGGCGCTTATCATTAAGTGCACTGTCGTACCATCTTTGGAGCGACCGCTAGTATTTCCGGGTCGACGTCTGTCTGGAGTTCTGTGGGGTGCTCAGTCGGGTCGCAGCAGCAGTGAGTTCGGGGACGGAGCAGCAGTCGGGACGGAGCGCCAGTGAGGTGCGGACAGCCACTACTCGCCGACCGCTTGCGACACACATGAAGTGTCCGACGGAAAGAGATTGGAGAGGGACGACCATTAGTTCGTCGTTCAGTTTGTCGTCTCATCGGGCGAAGTGTTTTTGGCCTTTCTGGGCCTCAACCGTTGGTCATCTTGCCGGACGTGGGTCGGTTCCTTCCTTGTGCGGAAATGTCGGGTGCCCAATGGGCAACTGTTCCCTCTGCATGTTTGGGTCCGAGACAATGTGCCTGGGTCGCAGTGTCTCCGAATTACGAAGCATCGAGTTGAGGCCAGGTTGGAGCTGCAGTCAGCTTCGGACAGCCAAGAGTCGACTGACCATTGCCGACACACGTAACTTCAGTGGGAACGGCCTGGGCTGGTCGTTCGGTCGGTCTTCTCATCGAACGACGAGTATTTGTTTGCCGACCGCTTGCGGGAACTCTCTGTGTCTTGATTTGATTCGTCCTTGTTGTTCTACAGTGATTGTCTTTACGATTTTTCGAGTTCTTGTGCAAGTGTGTTTACGTGGAACTGTGTGTAGCTTGTGTGATTCCCACTCTGCAGATGAATGCTGTCTGCGTTCTGGAGTAGTCAGTTGGTCGTTGAAATAGAGCAGCAAACTGATTAGGCTCTTGGTTGGTTCTTCAGCCGTTCTTAGATCGTGTTGCCACCCGATAGTTTAGTGTTACACTTGGCTGCCTGTCTCACCTAAACTGTGCTTACAGTTTCCTCTCCAGGCCGACCCTTGTAACTCTCCTGAGCACCGCCGTTTTTTGTTTGTGATTGTCATTTTATTTGGTCGCAGATACTGTGCCAGGACTTCAGCCGTGTATTTATAATGCCTGCTTGATGTTTAGTATATGCCTTCAGCCGAAATTTATGACAACTATTTTAAGCTTAGGACTTCAGCAGCGTTTTGTTTAAAATTATTGCAGCTCTGTATTTAGGCCTTCAGCCGAGTTTGTTTCTGAATCTGTGGTCTTGATATGTAAATCCCTCTCCAAAAGTTTCTCTTTAATTATCTTGGATTCTTGAAACGGCCTTCAGCAGTGTTCTGTAAATGTCTCCCGGCCGTGGTGGTCTAGCGGTTCTAGGCGCTCAGTCCGGAACCGCGCGACTGCTACGGTCGCAGGTTCGAATCCTGCCTCGGGCATGGATGTGTGTGATGTCCTTAGGTTAGTTTCGTTTAAGTAGTTCTAAGTTCTAGGGGACTGATGACCACAGATGTTAAGTCCCATAGTGCTCAGAGCCATTTAAACCATTTTTAAATGTCTATCTTAATTATTTGGGTCTTCAGCCGACAACATACTTCAAGTTTTCTTAATATGTTTTTCTGTTGTACTGTGTAAAAGCTTATCTTTAAAGCCTCTTTTATTAAGTAATTTTTTTATTGGGCTTTGAGCCGAAGAATGAATTTGCATTTCTCTTGCCTTTAGCCGAAATTTGTAAACGCTTGGATTTAAAGAATTGCCTTAGCTGATATGAAATATTATTTTGGCTTT
The DNA here is from genome assembly GCF_023897955.1 of Schistocerca gregaria. Lineage (NCBI taxonomy): Eukaryota > Metazoa > Arthropoda > Insecta > Orthoptera > Acrididae > Schistocerca > Schistocerca gregaria. Next base: position 398,080,928 of record NC_064922.1, read on the forward strand.
TAGCCGAGAAGATATTCCAATTTTACTTAAGAAAGGCCTTCAGCCGTTACTCTAAGTCCTTATGTTTTAGAAGGAATCTTTTAAACTTATTTTGGAGAAGTTACTTGGGGCCTCAGACGTGAATTGGTCTTTGTTGTTTTATTTAAAAACTGTGCTTTCGTTTCAGGAATACCCTTGTATGTGTTTTTGTATAACTAACAGTAATTGAACTTGGCCCCTTTCCACAAACTGATACACTCTCTCCTGCGAATCCAGGATTCAGTGGGAAGCAAGAAGGTGCTTTAAACATCAGTGTGGACATATGCTGTGATAGGGCCACGGAAAACAACTAGGGGTACAAGTCCTCTCCATCAAAAACACGGCCCTATCATAACACCACCTTCTCCGAATTTTACTGTTGGCAGTAAACACGCTGGCAGATGACGTTCAAGGGGCATTCGCCATACCCACACGCTGCCATCGGATCGCCTCATTGTGTACCATAATTCTTCACACCACACAACGTTTTCGCACTGTTCCATCGTCCAATTTTTACGCTCCTTACGCCAATCGAGGCGTCGTTTGGCATTTACAGGCGCGATGTCCGGCTTATGAGAAGCCGCTCGACTATGAAATCTAAGTTTTCTGACCTCCCGCCTAACTGTCATAGTACTTGCAGTGGATCCTGATGAAGCTTCAAAATCCTGTGCGATGGTCTGGATAGTGTCTGCCTATTACACATTATGAACGTTTTCAACTGTCGGCGGTCTCTGTCAGTCAACAGACGAGGTCGGCCTGTACGCTTTTGTGCTGTGGGAATCCCTTCACGTTTCCACTTGACTATCACATCGAAAGCAGTGGACCTAGGGATGTTTAGGAGCGCGGAAATCTCGTGTACAGGAGTATGACACTAGTGGCACTCAATCACCTGACCACGTTCGAATTCCGCGAGTCCCATTCTGCTCTCTCGCGATGTCTAATGACTACTGAGGTCGCTGTTATGGAGTACCAGTCAAATGTGGCAGCACAATGACCCTAATAAGAAAAATGTATGATTTTGTGGGTATCCGGATACTTGTCATCACATAATGTAGATGTCTATGCCAACCAGGTCTGCAGGTTGCGCTTTTGTATTTGACTGCGTACAGTACCTGTACACTTTCATTAATACGCTGCAAGTGTTAGACGTGGCGAGAACAGTGTTCCGTGTAGTTGTGAACGCATTATGCCGGAAATAAGTAATTTAGAGCGTGGGCCTATTGTTGGTGCTCGAATGCAGAGTGCTTCAGTAACCAAGGTAGTTTAAGTATTTCAGAATGCATCGTTTCGAAGATTTATACCGCGTACCGAGAAAACGGCATAATATAATCTGCTAAGTAACAACGAGGACTAACGTGTGTGTAGAGAGATCGTGGCAGACGAAACGGTGTTTGAAGAACAGCTCTACAATTCACATCATAACTAAATGTCACACTGGTGTACCCTGTCAGAATCAAAACAACACGAAAGGCGCTTCATAAGAGGCGAATCGCAGGACGAGCTTTAATCCTAAAACCATTTATCATTGATGTCCATACCCACTACAGGAATTAAACCTGGACAGCGGTGCAATGGAAGACAGTCATTTGGACCGATGAGACTTGTTGCACACCATTTACAACTTCTGGCCGAGTTCACGTTCGAAGAATGAAGCATGGAGGGGCTCGTTGATGATTTGGGCCCCATTGTTACTTTGCAATGTCACATTGCTGGCAGCGATTATGTCACCGTTTTTACCAATCTGGTCCAGCCGATAGTACCATGTTTGTTCCGTAATGGAGAAGCTGTGTTCCGAGACGACAGGACCTCTCTTCACACAGCTCGCGTTGGGTCGGACTGGTTTTGTGAGCACGCGTGTAAACTGTCGCATCTCCCTTGGCCACTACCGTCACCAGATGGCAATACTATTGCGCCCTTGTGCTTCACTGTGGAGAGAAGGGTGGGTAATCGCTGTCCACATCCATCAACGTTACTTGAATTTGCATTTTTTTTTTTTTGCAAAAGAATGGTATAAGTTTTCCCTGATAACTACAGAGGACCTATTATTAAAATATCATAATACTGTACCAATAGCCGTTATTATGAAATTGTTTTCTTAGGGAACCAATTTCGAAATTTCAGTTACTTCATCTTGAGGCCTGTCTCATGAATGGCACCGAGTACCTCTCCTGCATGTATAAGACAAGGCAGCAATGCTCGTATCTGGTTCCGTATGTATCCGAACTTCAGCTTACTGTGCTCGTCACATACGTTAGTATTCATTCCGAGACGCCAGCGGGTTCTCTACTCCGTATTAGCCATGATAAACTGTTTTAGTTTTTGGTATTTCCGTATTTTTGTCCACCACCGGTAAAAGTTAAATCATAAAGTTTCTGACTCTGTCAACAAACATTTTATGTGGCCAATAATTGCGCCCAGACTCAGGATTCTTTGCTCATTTTGCACTTCCGAGAATATAATTTGTGTCTGACATATTTCAAGATCTGTGAAGGATTATATCCTGCAAAAGAACGTCTAAATGGTGTCTTTGTAACATTAGGACGTAAACTATATCTTAAGACTAATAGGGTCGACCTTCTTCCGAAACGACAGCTTAATGCTAGTTTTTACCCAGCCGCGTCTCACTGCAGTATTTTAATCAACAGCGGGTGTTTGTTTAAATTTTCTTTTACTACAATTTGTGTTCCAGTGACGGCCTATCCACTACAGACATGGATTTACGGCGAATTTAGCATAGGTCACTAGATAAACTGCGTGATTCTTCACCGAAAACTCAAAATACAAAGAGATAATAGTTAAAGTGACGCCGATTTACGATGCCGTAACTGAGGTGTAAGGTATTTGAATAAAATAAAATAACGTTTTTCTAATATTGCATACCTTTTCAATCACTAATTTCTACAAACATATGGAAACTGCGTAAAATTTGTTGATGGCAACCAAAGACTAAGCTATGCTATAACCAAAAGTTCGAAAACTACTGAAACATTTAATATAAATTACATGGCCATCGGCGAACACAAATGCCTCACATTCGTATTTATAACGTATAAGTCCGGCTATATACTAGCTCAATTTCGGAAAACCTTCCTTCACACGATTCCGGAGACTGCAAGAATTGATAAGTACGAGAATTATTGCAAAATCAGTTTAACAGTTCAAGTACTAAAGAATGAAGAAACGCGTTTGAAGTTCTCTGAGGCCATATATACTGCGATAAGGAGTAGCTCAAAAGCCAGTTGGGTTGAAGACAAATTGACATTTCTTAAAGAAGCAAACAAAAAATGGAAAGGACTACGTAAGTGCAAAAAAAGGTAACTGCGAAGAAACAGTGGATAAGAGAAGATATACTTCAATTGATCGACAAAAGATTTAAGTACAAAATTGTTGCGAAAAAACAAGAGGTACTAAAATAGAAGACTCTTAGAAATACCATCGATAGGGAGTGCAGAGAAAGTAAGGAGAAATGGCTTCATGAAAAATGTTAAGAGATAGAAAAAGAAATTATTGTCGGAAGGATTGACTGAGCATATAGAAAAGTGAAATCAATCTTCGTTGAAATTAAAAGGGGGAAGATTTGTCTGATGACGTCGTAGAAAAAGAAACAGGACCCGATACAGAAGATATAGGGGATTCAGTACTATAATTGGAATTTATAAGAGCTTTGGAAGATTGAAGATTGGTTCAGACAGTAATGATAGATAACATACCATCGGAATTTCTAAAACTCACATTGGTGTGTATAACGTATAAGTCTGGTGATATACCAGATCACTTTCGGAAAACCATCAGCACACAATTCCGAAACGAGCAAGAACTGACAAGTGCGAAAATTTTCGCACAATTAGCTTCACAAAAAAGGCTCTGAGCACTATGGGACTTAACATCTATGGTCATCAGTCCCCTAGAACTTAGAACTACTTAAACCTAACTAAGGACAGCACACAACACCCAGTCATTACGAGGTAGCTTAACAGCTCATGCATCCAAGCTGCTGACAAGAATAATATACAGAAGAATTGGAAAGAAAAATTTAGATTTGTTGAATGACGATCAGTTTGGCTTTAGATAAAGTGGAGGTGTTAGTCACAATTCTGACGTTGCGATTGACAATGTAAGCAAGACAAATCAAGGCACGATCATAAAATTTGTCGACGTCGAAAAAGCACTTGGTTTAAAAAGTATGTGAGAGAGGCATGTAGCCTACTGGCCAATCTATGCAATGACGGGAATAAAAGAGAGGTTCAAGAAATAAAATTCAAGGTGAAAGTATATGAGTGACAAGATTCACTGACAACATTGCTATCCTCAGTGTATGTAATTAAGAATTATGGGACATGTTGATTGGAATGAACACTACAATCTATGAAATACTAAAGTAATGATAAGTAGCAGAAACGAAAACAGTGAGAAACCTATCAGAACTGGTGCTCTAAGTAGACGAAATTAAAGAATTCTGATACCTAGGCAGCAGAACAACGCATGACGGACGCAGCATGAAGGACGTAGAAAGCAGACTAGCACTGGCATGCATCAAACATGACTGATGACTAAAAAACATCGCCATCCATTACCTTTGATTGGGGTGTCTGAAACAGGGAGAAAACATTCTTTCAACGTATAGCTGAGATGCAGTTTGTGGAGATATTGTGACATCACTCGCATGGCTTGCTCATATTTTCTTTTGCCACTTCTGTCTCTTGTTCTTTTTAGATTTAGGTTATAGCACTAGTGCAGCCATCTGGAAAGCGTACTAAGAAGTTAGAAACCATCCAAAAGGTAAGATGACACTAAATATTTACCATTCAAGACAACCGTCTTGAAAAGAAGTCCTGTACATCTTTTTGTAGTAAAACATGCTGACTTTACGCTGACCCTCATGCACAGGATCTCAGCGTAAATGAACATGTTTTACCACAAAAGACGTTTACGAACTGAAGATAACAGAAAAGACTATTGAATTCTGTTTTCTTGAATACAAAATATTTTGTGCGATGTTGGCTTGTGGATTGTGCTCAACAATTACCACAGACCGCCTTTCAATACTCTCATGATGAGAAAATTCAATTAAGTGGTTAGAGGCGTAGACAGACTCATCTTTGTTCTAGGATGAGGTTTAAACGTCTATCGCGTCATTCGTCTTAATCGAGTTTATTTAAATATTCTTATTAAAAATCTGACCATCCAGGTCACAATATATTCATATGGATATCTGGTTTCTCTCTCAGGTATGAAACTTCATATTAGGAACTTCCAAAAAATAATTTACGAGATATTGCTGGCACAACAATTAATGGTATATGTGTGTACGTCGATACTTTTTGACGAACAGCAATATCTGGCAGAACATCTTACAGACAAATGTTATTAACATTTTAGTATGTGTAGACAAAAAAGAAATCAGATGCCACTCGTCAGAATGAATCAGTGTAGACGTACTGGGAAATTTTTAATGGCTTTTACGCAATTTTCAAACTCTCATTTAGCACAACGTTACTGTATAAATACACGGACGGAAAAGAAATCGCAACACCAAGAAGGAATTATGCAATATAAACAAAAGTTTGTAGGCGTGTGTCCACATCTGATGCATTACATCTATTCCAATTTCGCCCCAGTCTCATAAGAGTGCAGCTAGTAGCTAAGGATCAAAATCGAGTTCGCTTTTATTACACGCTGTAAAGGTCATGGGAGTTAGTTACCTGTGACAGTAGACACGATGAGTTGTCGACAGTCAAAAATGCCTTTAAGGCGACAAAGGCACGACTAATAACACCTTCTTGAGTTTGAACGAGGTTGTGGAACAGTGTTAAGATAAGCAGGAAGTTCCTTCTGCGATACAGCAGAAAGGCTTAGACACTGTACATGGCAGAGGTGGTTACGAGAATATATACACTCCTGGAAATTGAAATAAGAACACCGTGAATTCATTGTCCCAGGAAGGGGAAACTTTATTGACACATTCCTGGGGTCAGATACATCACATGATCACAGAACCACAGGCACATAGACACAGGCAACAGAGCATGCACAATGTCGGCACTAGTACAGTGTACATCCACCTTTCGCAGCAATGGAGGTTGCTATTCCCCCATGGAAGCGATCGTAGAGATGCTGGATGTAGTCTTGTCGAACGGCTTGCCATGCCATTTCCACCTGGCGCCTCAGTTGGACAGGCGTTCCTGCTGGACGTGCAGACCGCGTGAGACGACGCTTCATCCAGTCCCAAACATGCTCAATGGGGGACAGATCCGAAGATCTTGCTGGCCAGGGTAGTTGACTTACACCTTCTAGAGCACGTTGGGTGGCACGGGATGCATGCGGACGTGCATTGTCCTGTTGGAACAGCAAGTTCCCTTGCCGGTCAAGGAATGGTAGAACAATGGGTTCGATGACGGTTTGGATGTACCGTGCACTATTCAGTGTCCCCTCGACGATCACCAGAGGTGTACGGCCAGTGTAGGAGATCGCTCCCCACACCATGATGCCGGGTGTTGGCCCTGTGTGCCTCGGTCGTATGCAGTCCTGATTGTGGCGCTCACCTGCACGGCGCCAAACACGCATACGACCATCATTGGCACCAAGGCAGAAGCGACTCTCATCGCTGAAGACGACACGTCTCCATTCATCCCTCCATTCACGCCTGTCGCGACACCACTGGAGGCGGGCTGCACGATGTTGGGGCGTGAGCGGAAAACGGCCTAACGGTGTGTGGTACCGTAGCCCAGCTTCATGGAGACGGTTGCGAATGGTCCTCGCCGATACCCCAGGAGCAACAGTGTCCCTAATTTGCTGGGAAGTGGCGGTGCGGTCCCCTACGGCACTGCGTAGGATCCTACGGTCTTGGCGTGCATCCGTGCGTCGCTGCGGTCCGGTCCCAGGTCGACGGGCACGTGCACCTTCCGCCGACCACTGGCGACAACATCGATGTACTGTGGAGACCTCACGCCCCACGTGTTGAGCAATTCGGCGGTACGTCCACCCGGCCTCCCGCATGCCCACTATACGCACTCGCTCAAAGTCCGTCAACTGCACATACGGTTCACGTCCACGCTGTCGCGGCATGCTACCAGTGTTAAAGACTGTGATGGAGCTCCGTATGCCACGGCAAACTGGCTGACACTGACGGCGGCGGTCCACAAATGCTGCGCAGATAGCGCCATTCGACGGCCAACACCGCGGTTCCTGGTGTGTCCGCTGTGCCGTGCGTGTGATCATTGCTTGTACAGCCCTCTCGCAGTGTCCGGAGCAAGTATGGTGGGTCTGACACACCGATGTCAATGTGTTCTTTTTTCCATTTCCAGCAGTGTATATGGTGGGAAGAAGACCTGGCTCTGGAGGACCTTCATGTTCGGAGTATGGCTCTGACGCATCGTTCTACATCTGTGAAGCAGCAACATGAGCAGCAGTTGTCACGAAAGTGACACAAAAAACTGTTACAAATCGATTATTTCAAGGACAGCTTCGAGGCGGACGCCTTGTAGCGTGCATTCCAGGGACCACAGGCCACCGTCATTTGCGACTTCAGTGATGTCAAGAGAGAGGTAAATGGTGGGTAGAGTGGAGGTCTCTTCTGTTTTCTCTTAAAAGTTGGTCCTGCCTCGGCGCCAGTGATGGCCTCGTGTTGGTTTGAAGGACTGCAACTACAGGCTTGCAGCAAACCTGTCCGTGTGCTAAACGCACTGGACCTACACCTGGAGCTATGGTCTGGGATACGTATGACAGCAGCAGCATTCTCGTGGTTATCCCTCGTGCCCTAACGGAAAATTTCTACTTCAGTCTAGTTATTCGAGCTTTTTTGCTGCCATTCATGAATAGCTTTCCAGAGGGTGATTTCAAATTGGATAACAATCGGCCACATACCGCTGTTGTAACCCAAAATGCTGAACGGTGTGTCGACATGTTGCCTTGGCCTGGTCAATCTAGATCCGTCCACAATCGACAACACATGGGACATGATCGGACGACGACTCCAGCGTCATGTTACTGAACGGACGCTGAAGACCTTGCTGTCGTGCGCCCAAAACCCCTCTACTACTACTACTACTACTACTATTACTACTACGACTCCAGTGTCATCCAAAACAGCTGTAACCACCCCTGTATCGACCAACTAAGTGCAACATGCATGGAACTCGATGGCACTTACTGCCTTCCCGCATCTGTGGACCACAATGCATGCGCGTTTGCATAGTTGCACTCAACACTACATGCTGGCGGCTTCAGTGGTTATTACCGTACAAGTATTCCGCATTTCCACTTCCTTTTCTCATACTTACATTAATCTTTGATCCTGCTACGACAGTCACTGAAATATGCTACCTATTCAAATGTATTCCTGAATATCATTACTCTTTATTAATTATTATTTTTGGTCTTGCGATTTTCTCCTCCACTGAATTGGATTTACTTTTCCTAGCTGTGTGGCAAATATATCTTTGGTCTCCGTGGCATCCAAATTTTTTTAGGTAAGAGTCACGCTAGTAATCTTTAACTGGAATTTTCCTGCTTCAGCTGAGTGGAAGGGCCATTCGTTTTTCATCCTGGACCGCTGAGAGTTGGTTGATTGGGTTCGCAAAGCACAGCCAGCTGGAAGTACTGTGCAAGAAGTGGCTTTTTTGTTTTCGTTTCTTTGTAATTAGGTTTCTAATTAATGTCTACTAGGTAAAATTTTTGGTAAGTCTTGTACAGACGAACAGAGAGGCATAATCCTTAAGCTGACTAGGAACTGATCAGGGCCACGTTATGTGATCCAGGCATATCGAGCCGTGCTGTGGTTAAAGGTTTTCATAATCAGATCAGTACGATTTTGTCTAAACGTAAGCGGGAGCCTCACGCGACTTTTTCGAGTAGGATGATACCCTTTTCTTGTGTTCCGTTATTTATAATTTCTTTGGACTAATGAAACGTTTCAGCATTCCTGTTGCGCTGAAGAATGTGGTCTACAATTCAAATTCCCATAAGTAAATCAAGTCGAATCTTAGAATTCGAAACACTTGCAACCACATGTGTACCTACACCAATACTCCGAAGCCACCTGACTGTGTGTGACCCAGGGTACTTTCGGCTCCACTAACTGGTTCCGCCTCTTCCCTGTCCCACTCACGAATATCGAGTGGGAAGAATAACTGTCGGTAAGCGTCTGCATCAGCTCTAATTTCTCGAATTTTGTTGTCGTGGTCATTTGATGAAACATACGTAGGAGAAAGTAAGACGCTGTCAAACACTTCCCGGAAAGGATTCTCTCTGAACACCAATCGTAAACCTCTCCGTTATGCAGAACACCTCTCCTGTAGCGTCTTCCTATGGAGTTTGTTGAGCAGACATGTAACGATCTCGTGCCTACTAAATAATCGTTGTCGGAACTTCTTTCTCTCTTCTATCAGCCCTTACTGGTAAGCGTACCAGAATAATGAAGAGTACTGAAGAATCGGTCGAACAAGCACTTCGTAAGCCATTTCTCTAATGGATGAATTACATTCCATTAAAATTGTTCCTATTAATCTGTCTGGCACCTCATTATCTTATTATTTATTTCATGTAGTCATTCTAGTTAATATCGCTCCAGATAGATACTCCTAGATATTTTAACGTGGTTACTGTTTTCAGCTATTTGTCTTCAATTAGGGAGTTGCACAACAGTGATTTCTTTTGCTATGTATGTTTATTTGCGTTCAGCGTCAACTGCCGTTCTATGCGCCAACCATCAATCGTTTATAGACCGTTCTGCAAATCGTTACTGTCTGCTGGCGTTGTAACTGCATCACCTGAAACCACCGTTAAAGGATTTCCGATGCATTCTACTAGATCGCTCATATACATTGTAAACAGAAACGGTCCTATAGCACTTCCTCGGAGTACCCCGAAAATGCTCATACAATAGTCGATTTGTTGCGTTTAGAGCGACGTGTTCAGTATTATCAGAAAGGGAGTGTTGAATCCAATCGCAAAAATGGTGTGACACGAGGTAACCTCCTATTTTTTCATCAAACGGGAGTGCTGGACTATTTTAAATGCCTTCCTGAAATCGAGGAACACAGTATCAACCTGACCGCCTATGTCCATAGCGCTGTGGCTCTCCTCTGTCTGTGGAATTCATGTTGCGTATAATTATATGTATCTGTTCTACGACGTCCTGAGAGCGGGAATGACCAGCGCTTTTCTTCCAGTGGGTAGATACCCTCCGTTGACCCAGCGACCAACGATAATCTGCTGCTAGAAGAGGAGCAAGTTCTTTCTCATGATTTCTGTAGAATCGTACAGGTATTTCATCTGGTCGTGATGACTTTCCTCTACTAAGCGATTGTTGCTGTTTTTCTATCTCGCGATCAATTACCTCAATATCAAACATGCACTGAAAAGGCGAGATAGCGCTACGGACTTAAACTATAGGGCGCTTTGCGTTGACGCCGCCATGTTGGATTCTCCGAAACATTAGTATAGTAAAGTTTATAGTTGCTTACTGTTTTCACGATTGTTTCTTGTTCTTTATTTCTGTCGCATGCCACAGTTGTTTGAAAACAAAAATGTTACAGCGATTTCATGGACAACGCTGCCCGGGAAGGCATTTTGAAACTTTATGATCTTTATATTTAATGCACTAATACAATACATATCTCTTCGTTAATGTAACGCTCGTTTTCTTTCCACATTTCGAATATTTAAGATGAGGGGAGGCGTGTTTATAGCTATAAGAAGTGCAATAGTATCCAAGGAAATTGACGGAGATTCGAATTGTGAAATGATTTGGGTGAAGGTCACGGTTGAAGCAGGCTCAGATATGGTAATTGGATGCCTCTATAGGCCCCCGGGCTCAGCAGCTCTTGTGGCTCAGCACCTGAAGAATAATTTGGAAAATATTTCGAGTAGATTTCCCCACCATGTTATAGTTCTGGGTGGAGATTTTAATTTGCCGAATATAGACTGGGAAACTCAAACGTTCATAACGGGTGGCAGGGACAAAGAATCCAGTGAAATATTTTTAAGTGCTTTATCTGAAAACTACCTTGAGCAGTTAAACAGAAAACCGACTCGTGGCGATAACATATTAGACCTTCTGGTGACAAACAGACCCGAACTATTTGAATCAGTTAATGCAGAACAGGGAATCAGCGATCATAAAGCGGTTACTGCATCGATGATTTCAGCCGTAAATAGAAATATTAAAAAAGGTAGGAAGATTTTTCTGTTTAGCAAAAGTGACAAAAAGCAGATTACAGAGTACCTGACGGCTCAACACAAAAGTTTTGTCTCAAGTGCAGATAGTGTTGAGGATCAGTGGACAAAGTTCAAAACCATCGTACAATATGCGTTAGATGAGTATGTGCCAAGCAAGATCGTAAGAGATGGGAAAGAGCCACCGTGGTACAACAACCGAGTTAGAAAACTGCTGCGGAAGCAAAGGGAACTCCACAGCAAACATAAACATAGCCAAAGCCTTGCAGACAAACAAAAATTACGCGAAGCGAAATGCAGTGAGAGGAGGGCTATGCGAGAGGCTTTCAATGAATTCGAAAGTAAAGTTCTATGTACTGACTTGGCAGAAAATCCTAAGAAATTTTGGTCCTATGTCAAAGCGGTAGGTGGATCAAAACAAAATGTCCAGACATTCTGTGACCAAAATGGTACTGAAACAGAGGATGACAGACTAAAGGCCGAAATACTAAATGTCTTCTTCCAAAGCTGTTTCACAGAGGAAGACTGCACTGTGCTTCCTTCTCTAGATTGTCGCACAGTTGACAAAATGGTAGATATCGAAGTAGACGACAGAGAGATAGAGAAACAATTAAAATCGCTCAAAAGAGGAAAGGCCGCTGGTCCTGATGGGATACCAGTTCGATTTTACACAGAGTACGCGAAGGAACTTGCCCCCCTTCTTGCAGCGGTGTACCGTAGGTCTCTAGAAGAGCGAAGCGTTCCAAAGGATTGGAAAAAGGCACAGGTCATCCCCGTTTTCAAGAAGGGACGTCGAACACATGTGCAGAACTATAGACCTATATCTCTAACGTCGATCAGTTGTAGAATTTTGGAACACGTATTGTGTTCGAGAATAATGTCTTTTCTGGTGACTAGAAATCTACTCTGTAGGAATCAGCATGGGTTTCGAAAAAGACGGTCGAGTGAAACCCAGCTCGCGCTATTCGTCCACGAGACTCAGAGGGCCTTAGACACGGGTTCACAGGTAGATGCCGTGTTTCTTGACTTCCGCAAGGCTTTTGACACAGTTCCCCACAGTCGTTTAATGAACAAAGTAAGAGCATACGGACTATCAGATCAATTGTGTGATTGGATTGAGGAGTTCCTAGATAACAGAACGCAGCATGTCATTCTCAATGGAGAGAAGTCTTCCGAAGTAAGAGTGATTTCAGGTGTGCCGCAGGGGAGTGTCATAGGACCGTTGCTATTCACAATATACATAAATGACCTAGTGGATGACATCGGAAGTTCACTGAGGCTTTTTGCAGATGATGCTGTGGTGTATCGAGAGGTTGCAACAATGGAAAATGGTACTGAAATGCAGGAGGATCTGCAGCGAATTGACGCATGGCGCACGGAATGGCAATTGAATCTCAATGTAGACAAGTGTAATGTGACGCGAATACATAGAAAGATAGGTCCCTCATCATTTAGCTACAAAATAGCAGGTCAGCAACTGGAAGCAGTTAATTCCATAAATTATGTGGGAGTACGCATTAGGAGTGATTTAAAATGGAATGATCATATAAAGTTGATCGTCGGTAAAGTAGATGCCAGACTGAGATTCATTAGAAGAATCCTAAGGAAATGCAATCCGACAACAAAGGAAGTAGGTTACAGTACGTTTGTTCGCCCAGTGCTTGAATACTGCTCAGCAGTGTGGGATCCGCACCAGGTAGGGTTGATAGAAGAGATAGAGAAGATCCAACGGAGAGCAGCGCGCTTCGTTACAGCATCATTTAGTAATCGCGAAAGCGTTACGGAGATGATAGATAAACTCCAGTGGAAGACTCTGCAGGAGAGACGCTCAGTAGCTCGGTACGGGCTTTTGTTAAAGTTTCGAGAACATACCTTCACCGAAGAGTCAAGCAGTATATTGCTCCCTCCTACGTATATCTAGCGAAGAGACCATGAGGATAAAATCAGAGAGATTAGAGCCCACACAGAAGCATACCGACAATCCTTCTTTCCACGTACAATACGAGACTGGAATAGAAAGGAGAACCGATAGAGGTACTCAGGGTACCCTCCGCCACACACCGTCAGGTGGCTTGCCAAGTATGGATGTAGATGTAGATGTAGAATTACGTGATATGACAAGGCATCTTTGATAATCCAGCATTTCCCGTAATACAGAATGACGGGACGACTTCAGTCTATGTCCTCTTGCCGGAAACGTTGGAAAATATTTTACTACGCTTGGTAGGTTTCCAATGTTTTCTTGCTACAGCGCTCAACCAGAGAGCTTTACGAGTCCGAGTAATAGGAAATCTGAAGTTATAAAAGGAACTACTACAGTACAAGTAAACAGCGGAACCTAAGTTCATGTATATGAAAGGAAATAAGGCTTGAACAAGTGAGGCGCGAATAAAATCTGATTCGCTTACACTTTTGGACTTTAATCAGAATTATTAGTACATACATCTACATCTACATGACTACTCTGCAATTCACATTTAAGTGCTTGGCAGAGGGTTCATCGAACCACAATCATACTATCTCTCTACTATTCCACTCCCGAACAGCGAGCGGGAAAAACGAACACCTAAACCTTTCTGTTCGAGCTCTGATTTCTCTTATTTTATTTTGATGATCATTCCTACCTATGTAGGTTGGGCTCAACAAAATATTTTCGCATTCGGAAGAGAAAGTTGGTGACTGAAATTTCGTAAAAAGGTCTCGCCGCGACGAAAAACGTCTATGCTGTAATGACTTCCATCCCAACTCGTGTATCATATCTGCCACACTCTCTCCCCTATAACGCGATAATACAAAACGAGCTGCCCTTCTTTGCACCCTCTCGATGTCCTCCGTCAATCCCACCTGGTAAGGATCCCACACCGCGCAGCAATATTCTAACAGAGGACGAACGAGTGTAGTGTAAGCTGTCTCTTTAGTGGACTTGTTGCATCTTCTAAGTGTCCTGCCAATGAAACGCAACCTTTGGCTCGCCTTCCCGACAATATTATCTATGTGGTCCTTCCAACTGAAGTTGTTTGTAATTTTAACACCCAGGTACTTAGTTGAATTGACAGCCTTGAGAATTGTACTATTTATCGAGTAATCGAATTCCAACGGATTTCTTTTGGAACTCATGTGGATCATCTCACACTTTTCGTTATTTAGCGTCAACTGCCACCTGACACACCATACAGCAATCTTTTCTAAATCGCTTTGCAGCTGATACTGGTCTTCGGATGACCTTACTAGACGGTAAATTACAGCATCATCTGCGAACAACCTAAGAGAACTGCTCAGATTGTCACCCAGGTCATTTATATAGATCAGGAACAGTAGAGGTCCCAGGACGCTTCCCTGGGGAACACCTGATATCACTTCAGTTTTACTCGATGATTTGCCGTCTATTACTACGAACTGCGACCTTCCTGACAGGAAATCACGAATCCAGTCGCACAACTGAGACGATACCCCATAGCTCCGCAGCTTGATTAGAAGTCGCTTGTGAGGAACGGTGTCAAAAGCTTTCCGGAAATCTAGAAATACGGAATCAACTTGAGATCCCCTGTCGATAGCGGCCATTACTTCGTGCGAATAAAGAGCTAGCTGCGTTGCACAAGAGCGATGTTTTCTGAAGCCATGCTGATTACGTGTCAATAGATCGTTCCCTTCGAGGTGATTCATAATGTTTGAATACAGTATATGCTCCAAAACCCTACTGCAAACCGACGTCAATGATATAGGTCTGTAGTTAAATGGATTACTCCTACTACCCTTCTTGAACACTGGTGCGACCTGCGCAATTTTCCAATCTGTAGGTACAGATCTATCGGTGAGCGAGCGGTTGTATATGAGTGCTAAGTAGGGAGCTATAGTATCAGCGTAATCTGAAAGGAACCTAATCGGTATACAATCTGGACCTGAAGACTTGCCCGTATCAAGCGATTTGAGTTGCTTCGCAACCCCTAAGGTATCTACTTCTAAGAAACTCATGCTAGCAGATGTTCGTGTTTCAAATTCTGGAATATTCCATTCGTCTTCCCTGGTGAAGGAATTTCGGAAAACTGCGTTCAATAACTCCGCTTTAGCGGCGCAGTCGTCGATAACAGTACCATCGGCACTGCGCAGCGAAGGTATTGACTGCGTCTTGCCGCTTGTGTACTTTACATACGACCAGAATTTCTTCTGATTTTCTACCAAATTTCGAGACAATGTTTCGTTGTGGAACCTATTAAAGGCATCTCGCATCGAAGTACGTGCCAAATTTCGCGCGTCTGTAAATTTTAGCCCATCTTCAGGATTTCGCGTTCTTCTGAACTTCGCATGCTTTTTCCGTTGCCTCTGCAACAGCGTTCGGACCTTTTTTGTGTACCACGGGGGATCCGTTCCATCTCTTACCAATTTATGAGGTATGAATATCTCAATTGCTGTTGCTACTATATCTTTGAATTTGAGCCACATCTCGTCTACATTCGCATAGTCACTTCGGAAGGAATGGAAATTGTCTTTTAGGAAGGCTTCTAGTGCTACTTTACCCGCTTTTTTAAATAAAATTATTTTGCGTTTGTTTCTGATGGATTTGGAAGAAATGGTATTGAGCCTAGCTACAATGACCTTGTGATCACTAATCCCTGTATCAGTCATGATGCTCTCTATCAGCTCTGGATTGTTTGTGGCCAAGAGGTCAAGTGTGTTTTCGCAACCATTTACAATTCGCGTGGGTTCGTGGACTAACTGCTCTAAATAATTTTCGGAGAATGCATTTAGGACAATCTCGGAAGACGTTTTGTGCCTACCACCGGTTTTGAACAAGTATTTTTGCCAACATACCGAGGGTAGTTTGAAGTCCCCACCAACTATAACCGTATGAGTGGGGTATTTATTTGTTACGAGACTCAAACTTTCTCTGAACTGTTCCGCAACTGTATCATCGGAGTCTGGGGGTCGGTAGAAGGAGCCAATTATTAACTTAATTCGGCTGTTAAGTATAACCTCCACCCACATCAATTCGCACAGAGTATCTACTTCGACTTCACTACAAGATAAACCACTACTGACAGACACCAACACTCCACCACCAATTCTGCCTAATCTATCTTTCCTGAACACCGTCTGAGACTTCGTAAAAATTTCTGCAGAACTTATTTCAGGCTTTAGCCAGCTTTCTGTACCTATAACGATATCAGCTTCTGTGCTTTCTATTAGCGCTTGAAGCTCAGGGACTTTTCCAGCGCAACTACAACAATTTACAACTATAATTCCGACTGTTCCTTGATCCAAGCACGTCCTGTAATTGCCAAGCACTTTCCCGAGGCCTTCTAACCTAAAAAACCGCCCAGTCCACGCCACACAGCCTCCGCTACCCGTGTAGCCGCCAGCTGAGTGTAGTGAACTCCTGACCTATTCAGCGGAACCCGAAACCCCACCACCCTATGGCGCAAGTCAAGGAATCTGCAGCCAATACGGTCGCAAAACCGTCTGAGCCTCTGATTCAGACCCTCCACCCGGCTCTGCACCAAAGGTCCGCAGTCGGTTCTGTCAACGATGCTGCAGATGGTGAGCTCTGCCTTCATCTCGTAAGCAAGACCGGCAGCCTTCACCAAATCAGATAGCCGCTGGAATCCAGAGAGAATTTCCTCAGATCCAAAGCGACACACGTCATTAGTGCCGACATGTGCCACCACCTGCAGCTGGCTGCACCCTGTGCTCTTCATGGCATCCGGAAGGACCCTTTCGACATCAGGAATGACTCCTCCCGGAATGCACACGGAGTGCACACTGGATTTCTTCCCCTCCTTACCCGCCATATCCCTAAGGGGCCCCATTACGCGCCTAACATTGGAGCTCCCAACTACCAGTAAGCCCAACCTCTGCGATTGCCCGGACCTTGATGGCTGAGAATGATCCTCTGAAACAGGGCAGGCAGCTGCATCTGGCTCAGCCAGAGACAGTGCCTGAAACCGGTTTGTCAGACGCACCGGGGAGGCTTTCTGGTCAGCTTCCGGGGACGCCTTTCGCTGCCTGCCACGCCTTGGAACGACCTCCCAATCAACCACAGGCGAGGGCTCAGCCCCACTGCGGGCAGCAACCGGGGCAACCACAGCGGCAGACCGATCTGGGGACAGACGGGATGAGGTTGACATCCCCGTGATACCCGAGTCCGGCTCCCCACAGTGGTGCCCATTGGCAACAGCCTCAAGCTGCGCGACCGAAGTCAGCGCCGATTGCAGCTGTGAGCGAAGGGATGCCAAGTCAGCCCTCATCCGAACACAGCAATCGCAGTCCCTGTCCATTCTAATCGATGTTTAACAACAGTTACTGAAACACGAGTCGGTGCCTAGATAACGCAAGCGGAACACGCAAAGAATGTATCAACTAACCTGTACAAATGCCTAACGACTGCGCTACAATCTGCTGGATTTACGATTACAGTAACTAAAACTCGAAATTGCACCTCCTATACGAAACTCACACGCAATTTGAATAAGAATCTACGAAGTAAACACTAAAGCGCGATGCTACAACTGTCAAATACTATAATACGCCCGAAATATATGAATTAAACAATGCAAGTACCCAAAAACACGCAAAGAAATTAATTAAACTATGTAACAAATAAGTAAGCTAGGGTTATACGACTTGCTGCTGCAGCTGCTTATCCAACGGCGGCAGGGAGCACACTGACTGGCCAACCGACTCTGGCCGTTCACAACAAAAACAGAAGACAGACGACTACGCGAATTTGCACTATTCAGGTACTAAGGCGCGATGCTACAACCCTCAAATACTATAATACGCCCGAAATATACGAATTAAACAATGCAAGTACCCAAAAACACGCAAAGAAATTAATTAAACTATGTAACAAATAAGTAAGCTAGGGTTATACGACTTGCTGCTGCAGCTGCTTATCCAACGGCGGCAGGGAGCACACTGACTGGCCAACCGACTCTGGCCGTTCACAACAAAAACAGAAGACAGACGACTACGCAAATTTGCACTATTCAGGTACTAAGGCGCGATGCTACAACCCTCATACATACGTAAATGACGCAAGCTGGTATTTTTGATCAAAACAGTTACACCAGAAGGAATGATTGGCTCAACAGACATGGAGGAGGGCGTCTTCAAGACTGTGACATCGTAACAGCTCCCATTAGTATACCTTCATAATTCCAGTGCTGCAGCATTTCCTCTGTCTTTGTAAGTTCTGAGAGATTCCGCTAGATGCTGCTGCTGCAAGTTTTCGCTGTTTCCAAGAATACATGGTTCAAAAATAAACTATTATTGAAGTGCGAAAATTCAGTAAGAAAAATCATATTCAAAAGATGTACTTCCTTTTTTTACGATGTAATAGAATTATTTTTGATATTATTCCGTTTAACTTATACAAATCGAGTTAGCTTTTTTCCCCAGAAATGGAACATACGAATTTTACAAATATTTCTTTTTTTTGCTGTAACTGCATCGAAATTTGTATACAGCCAGTAATAAGTTTGCTACTGTTGTGTTTAAACTATGGCGGGTTGTATGGTAATGAAACTAAAAGGGAAAATAAATTAATAAATGATAGTCGGTATATACAGTTCTCATTATCTGACTAGTTCATGTATGATGCCCAATTTTGTCACAAGCGAGTGAAGTTCCGTGAAATATGTGTTTTTGTCTGCATTTCAACAACAGAGAGTGCAGACAGGAGCAGATATTTTGAAACTAACTAAAATTACTCACAAGATATTGCTGTGAAATATTTTCGCACAGCAAAATTACGTTGATACGATTAGATAATGTGATGCCGTAACGTGTACAATAATGAGCGAAGGGTCCTACATAACTCAATAACGAAAAAAATTAAGGATTTGAAAGCAACAGATAAATTCAGTGTTTAGGCCTAATTTTGTTAAAATAATTACTACTTAAAACATCTTCACAATTTGCACAAAAGAATAAAGAACACCTTGTAATATTGTTGCATTAATTTATTCTGCATGCGGTGCTGCTATTCAAAACCATAAAAGTGGGTTAAAAGCCGTGAGCTGTCTGGGGAAGTTCACCTTGCATTACTGAGTAACTGTTTCACCAGGTATCGAGCCTAGCTTACCAAATTTTCAACCAGACTAATAATCTTTTAATAGTCATACGAAAACCGGTGATACATATATAAAAAAAGAGAATTAAAATAAAAAGAAATGTCTATTAAAAATAAACGTAGACAATAGTTCGAAACAGGTGCATGGTAGCTGGTACAAAGCAAGCATCCATTTTCCATAAATAATAGCAAATGTTCAATGGACGTGTTCACTTTTGGAATGTACAGAGTACTTATTTACCGTCGAACCAGCAAAAATTGATGTAACGGGTTTTGGAAGGCATAAAATATTAAAATCATGAAGCGTCCACAAGAATTCTAAGAGACATTCCTATTTTAATGAAACAATAACATAATTAAATGTAAAAAGTAATTACCATATAAAATAAACATTTTATATTCATTTGCGTTTTAATGGATTTAAATAATAGGAACTGCTTCTCTAAATACAAATTAGAAATTATTAAAGTCTCAGCTAACCATTTTTTATTTTGCATTATCGAAGTATAAATTTAACAAATATGTATTTTATGATGAAAATACTCGAACAATTTCGGAAACAATTTGACCTTCCCATGTTTAATACTTTGGGCTATGAACGGTGCACGCCCTTTGTAACGAGGTTCGTCGTGACTTCAAGGACAACCTCATTCGGTCTTGCGTTATCTTGTTGAATGAGAGCGTCTTGGAGACCTTGAAGATCGGACACAACCAGCGGCTTGATGGATCAGAAACGGAACGCCTGCTGTCTAAACTACTTCTATGCATGACAGAAGTAATCACGTTGTTTCCTCAAAGGTGAGATGGTATGCCATACCATCACACTGCTTAGACAATGACAAATCCTATCTCTCAATGTCAGTTATCCTCGGAGTCTCGTCACACGGATACGTCCGCTGTGGTGCTGCAAGCAGAGTCGGAACTCGTCAGAAAGACGAGGCCGTTTCCGTGTCCAGTGCTGTTGTTGGACGCCCCACTCCTGGCGTGTCTCTCCCTGCTGCCCATCAGTGGAAGCCGCAACTGCAGTGGTCGTTACACTGACAGTCCTTGGTGCTCCAACCGTCGTTGTACTGCCAGTGTGGACACCTGTCTCTCTGCCAACAAGCCGATACCCTCACTGATCGTAAATGGCATATATGATCCCAGACGAGTGAGCGTACAATATGTCTGCCCTCTCAGGTGCTAGTAGCATGGTGTAGTCGAGATCGTGCATAACGTCAAATCCAGCGCTTCTGAAATCACTGATTGGATATCCACAAGAGACTCGTACAGTCTTGGCCATCACGAGTAGAGAAGTTGAGAAACGATAACCGGAAGTTTCTATTGGCCACGATCCTTCTGCTGATGAATTTCTAAAAGTGCTGGAAGAGGATTTTCCTATCTGAACGAGTCAGAACCACCTTTAGCGCTACACAACCAACAGTGAAATGTGATTTATGAACGAGAAAACTGCTATCTAATATTTACTTGTATACAAAGTGTAGTTGGTATTACCCATATGTTCATTTCCAGCTTGTGCCTAATTGCTGATCATTTCCTTATCTGATCATAAAGTGTGCTTTATGCCAGTTTGTCATCTATTGCATGCCGCCATCACAGTGTAGCATTTTAATGGCCCCAGTGCAGCTGCAGCAAGAAACTTTGTCGTATCCTGGCATAGGATAGAGGCAGCGTATGAGAACTTGAAGGGGGTTCCAAATCTGTCCGCAATTTCCGAGCGGCTAGGAGCAAACGCAACAAGACACACCTCCAGTGATAGCCGGTGCCAGCTGATATGTACATCAAACATTGTCACAGGGCACCTACGAGAGGTGTGGATGTTGGTACTCGATAAGGATGCTTGTAGGAGATTCAAGGAACTAAAGGATCGAATTACAAGGGCTATCCACAAAGTACATTACGTTTAGGAATTGAAAATAAATAAAGTATTGGATTTTTTTTATTATAGACAGATGAAAGCCACACTTAAATACTACTTTTCTACATAGTTGCCGTGTAAATTAAGGCACTTATCGTAGCGATGGACGAGCTTGGAAATTCCTTCGTCGTAAAATTCAGCTGCCTGCGACTTCAACCACGCAATGACTGTCTTATGGGACAGAAAAGGTGTGATTTTTGTGGATTTCCTGGAAAGAGGAACTACAATAAACTCTCAAAGGTATTGCTAAACTCTGCACAACCTCAGAAGAGCAATACAAAACGAGCGCAGGGGAAAGTTGGGATAAGAGATCTTGCTGATTCAAGAAAACGCCCGGGCCCACACGGCAAATGTCACTTGTGTAGTTCTCGAATCTTTTAAGTGGGAGTTGTTTCCTCATCTGCCGTACAGTCCCGACCTGGCACCGAGCGACTTCCACTTATTCCCAGCAATGAAGAAGTGGTTGGCTATGCAGTGTTTTGATGACGACGCACAGCTTCAAGAGGAGGTAACCACGTGGTTCAAGGCGCAGGAGGCCGAATTTTACGACGAAGGGATTTCCAAGCTCGTCCATCGCTACGATAAGTGTTTTAATTTAAATGGCAACTATATAGAAAAGTAGTATTTAAGTGTGACTTTCATCTGTATATAATAAAAAAATTTCAATACTTTATTTATTTTTAATTCCTAAATGTAATGTACTTTGTGGATAGCCTTCGTACATTGTTTTATTACATTCAAACCGAAGTGCTACACTGAAGGCTATTTCTAAGCATTAGAAAAAGCAACTGTTCGACGCTGCCATAGTCCGAGGAGTGAAAGCAAACAAAAGTAACAACCACCATTTACTTCGTAAAGTACAAACATTTGAGCAGCACTCCAAGACAAAAACAGACTGAAATCGGAGCTTACCCGAGGCTGGTGTCGAGCAATACGGAATTAGTGTCCAAACTTTTTCACTGAGAATTCGTCTGAATATGAAAATCTGATGTTTCTAAGGGATTGTGACAGTGCACTGTTTCTCTCTACTTGTAATCGATCCTTCGGTCCACCGGCAGTTTACAGAAGGCACTTTATAGATGGCACTTCCCAGACACCGGCCAATCTGACATAAGGCTCTGCATCTCCATGCCCCACCACTTTAAAGTCATTCTCCTTTTTCTATAGCGTAGCTAGCAGAAGCCAGAAATGAGCTCCATATACCCCTTTGAACTCGCCCACAAGTCCTGTGACTTCATCTCCAAACTCACCATTTTCGTGTTCCTACTTATTCGATCGGCGAGTCTCCGCCACAGCCCATTTGTCACCTGAGTCTGTTGTTCGGTACTTCGGGGCTCGACTCGCTGAGGAAGGAGAGCGAGAACACTGGATCCCAAGTGTAACCGCGAAATCGCAGTATTCCCGCTTCTTACACAAACGTTATAAAACAATCTTCCGCCATTAAACTGTAAATAACTATTGATTTATATCTCAAATGCAAATTGAAATTTCATAAAATGTTCGACGTTCTTATATGAAAGAAGCAGGTTATATAGGCTTATAAGCATAACAACCAACAGGTTAGAAGTAGATATAGTTCTGTTTGTACTTAACTTTATATATATGGTGCTGTCGTAATAGCATGCAAAAATGTAATAGGGAATAGCGAATGCTCCACTGAGCAATTTGAGGCAGAGAACCTGGCGTCGAATCAACCAGATCAAGGAGATATGGAAGTAAGCTTGTCTACCACTTTGTCTAACATTAGAGTTTTCCAGCTTATTTACAGCTAACATACGTAGGGGCTGTGCTGTTTATCTACATGTACATTCTTAATTTCCTGCAAGGAAACTAGGAGGACAAGCCTGATTACCAGGAAGTCATGAGTCAGGTTTTATTTACTTTATTTGTGCATAAGGTGGCTCTGTTGTATATAGTATTTACATTGTCACATGGCAGAACATGCTGTGCGTCAATTAGAGACTCTTTCATTTCTCAGTGCTATTCAGAGACTTACAGTAAAATACGATGGAGCAGTGCCGGTACAGTTTCTCAGAACTCACTGACATCTACTTTGTTTGCATATGGGGAAGCACGTTGCAATGTTCTCGCTGTTGAAAGGTTGTACTGGGAACAATTTCCTAAAAGGCGTCATCCGTCAAGAGAAGTAATTATTTCTCTCGATCGACGAATGCGGGGGACTGGTGCATTATAGAGAAGAAACGAGGAAATTGGCAACACGAGCATCACATCAGGGATAATCGTCAGGGTGCGTCAGGGCCTTACTCGCTGATGTCATGCGGGCATTCAGGCTGATGGCCAACAGACTCTGCACATTTTCTAATATGGAGTAAAATGGTACGTTCATTACGTCAATGGCGGTATTTGCCGTTAACTGTAAATAAAGTAAATAAAAAAAAGTACACGGTAATGTGATTTTATTCCTATGATCTCCTTAAGATGGCTCCTCCGACACCAGGTGCTCTACCTCAGTTTGTTCAGTGGAGCGTCCTCTAGGTCCTGTTAAATTTTTGTACGTTTTTACGAGAACCATGCAGTAAAACTTTTTCAAGGACTCCTGTAAATCTATTTCTATATTTAATACCTATTCAGAGCAGGTCTAACAAGTGCGTTGACATTTACACACTTTGAAGACGTTACCGAGTCTGTAACGATAGCACCAGAAAACATGACGCCTTGATCTAGTGCCATATCGAATGATGATTAGTTATTAAAATAAATTACAAAAATGTACGATAAACTAAGCAACTCGCTGTTAGACCGTGAACGCAATTTGCCTTGACCGAAAGAATACAAAAATGGCGCACTTTTCGTCGTAGGGATATAATAGTGACGGTTGTCCCTGCCCAGTTTTCGTTTGGCGGCACACAGATCTTTCTCGTAGTGGAGGTGGAATAAACAAGAAGAGGCCTACAGCCATTTTGTTTCCATTGGACGACATTTGTATACTTTTCGTCGGAAGCATGGACCTTAAAGCAAGACTTATTCCATTTATCACTCCTACTCTAATGAACACGTCTACAAAAGTGTACTTTGCATCAATTAATTTTCGTCTTACATCCTACACAGCAAAAAAAGAAAAAAAAACTTTGTTAAAGGATGCCTGATCCCGACAATCGTTCATTTCGCCTGTCGACGCTAATTTACACCAGCAAGATAGTGTTCTCAACTTCCGTACTAACATTAAGTAAGGACTAGCCTTACACTCCTCCATGCTTCAATAAGAGAGAACGAGTCGACAGTACGAAGCCACCGCGGACTCGCTGTATTCGAGGGACTGCAGCGGGGAGGAAGGAAGCCCGTTAGCATGATGTAATAGTGGCTTCTTCTTTGTGAAGAATGCAGTCTGAACATTGAATACTCGTTCTCGCACCGATTCTGATCTGTAGTTAGACTAGCAAACTCCATGCTGAGTAACAACACCGCTTAGGTGAAAACTCAAACTTCACTTCCCTTCCTAGTATGGCTAGCTACAACAATGTTTTACGTCACTTTGCTCCTCCGTAAGTGTAAGACTTCTCGGTCGAGAGCGTTTTCCTCATTTCCGTCTCACTCTAATCTGTGTGAATCTACTGACATTGCTGTACTCAGGAGCAATGATCATGCTTGGTGCATATGCTAAGACATGCCTCTTTGTGACTAACGGTTACTGTGGCATTTACTTGGTGTGTGGAGTTATTTCTCTGAACTGAACTTTAGCCATGTGCCAACTGCCCAGTTCGTCCGCAGTTCGCAAGCTCTCCCCATTGTTGCTTACTTCGTGTAACCTAAATCCACTGTCTATGCCTTACGTCTGTGGTTTTCTGTCTCGGAATACCAGACAACTGTTTCGCCTACGTACAGACGGGTCCCGAAAAATGTAGAAACTCATTGATAGTTAATATATTTAGAACAAAATGACATACAGTTGCGATTTTGCGTGGTAGCGAAGTCCATTGGTTGCTCAATATCTTGGCCGCGTTTTGCAGTAGATTACAGTGCAGCAACGAATGAAGAACGATTGTCGTATGAGCCACGTAAGGTCATAGGGAAGTTTTACCGAACGTATGAAGGCATGATGGAGGGACAACGGCAATGGCTTAATATCCACAAAACTCAACCACCAACACATGCAACAATTTATCGAAATCAGGAAAACTTGAAGCCGATGGTACTTTCAGAATGTGCATAAGGAAAGGCTGAAAGAACAGTAAGCCGATCAGTGATGAATTCTGATGGCTGAAATGTGGAAAGTGTGCATTCCAAGTTCGCTGCACGATATGGACGAGGACGACCCTGATAGAAGAATGGACTACTGTGAGTGGTTTGAACGCATGCTCCGCTAGGATGAACGGTTTGCAAGGATGGTATCTCGTGAAACGAGACGCAATTCAAACTGAACGGTATTGTAAACAGCACAATTGGGTGTACCGGGCACCTGAACATCCTCACGTTCAAGAGGGCAAACATGTTAATCTACTGGGTGTTAATGTAGGATATGATCTGTCATCGCGCAATTTGATCGGCCCATTCTTTTTTTAAAGATACCGTAAATGGCGAGGTCTATCTTCATATACTGCAAACATCGATTTTATCTGCGGTCTGAGAGGCTTTTGGCAATGAAATATTTTACCTTCAACAAGTTGGCGCTCCATCTCAATACCACAGAGATGTGAGAGCCTACTTAAATCTGCCTAGACGATGGATAAGTCTCCAGACCTTACACCTCTTAACCTATTCCTATGAGAGACCTTCAAAAAAGGAATTTACCAACAGACGCTAGCTACACTTAACGAACTACTGGAAACCACGAAGTTCCTTGAAGACCTAATTAGACTAATTATAGAATGCACAGAGGCATTTATGCAGTCATTTGTACTGCACTCCAACACGGCTGGAATGGAAGGAAACCCTGACCTGTAGTCCCATGTGAAGTATCATTCGCCATAAATCGTTACAAGTAACATCTAGATCTTAATTTCGTTATGTTGTTGTTGTTGTTGTTGTTGTTGTATTCCGTCCTGAGACTGGTTTGATGCATCTCTCCATGCTACTCTATCCTGTGCAAGCTTGTTCATCTCCCAGTACCAACTGCAACCTACATCCTTCTGAATCTGCTTAGTGTATTCAACTCTTGGTCTCCCTCTACGATTTTTACCCTCCACGCTGCCCTCCAATGCTAAATTTGTGATCCCTTGATGCCTCAAAACATGTCCTACAAACCGATCCCTTCTTCTGGTCAAGTTGTGCCACAAACGTCTCTTCTCCCCAATCCTATTCAATACCTCCTCATTAGTTACATGAACTATCCACCTTATCTTCAGCATTCTTCTGTAGCACCACATTTCGAAAGCTTCTATTCTCTTCTTGTCCAAACTAGTTGTCGTCCATGTTTCACTTCCATACATGGCTACACTCCAAACAAATACTTTCAGAAACGACTTCGTGATACATAAATCTATATTCGATGTTAACAAATTTCTCCTCTTCAGAAACGCTTTCCTTGCAATTGCCAGTCTACATTTTATATCCTCTCTACTTCGACCATCATCAGTTATTTTACTTCCTAAATAGCAAAACTCCTTTACTACTTTAAGTGTCTCATTTCCTAATCTAATTCCCTCAGCATCACCCCATTTAATTCGACTACATTCCATTATCCTCGTTTTGCTTTTGTTGATGATCATCTTATACCCTCCTTTCAAGACACTGTCCATTCCGTTCAACTGCTCTTCCAAGTCCTTTGCCGTCTCTGACAGAATTACAATGTCATCGGCGAACCTTCTCCATGAATTTTAATACCTACTCCAAATTTTTCTTTTGTTTCCTTTACTGCTTGCTCAATATACAGATTGAATAACATCGGGGAGAGGCTACAACCCTGTCTCACTCCTTTCCCAACCACTGCTTCCTTTTCATGCCCCTCGACTCTTATGAATGCCATCTGGTTTCTGTACAAATTGCAAATAGCCTTTCGCTCCCTGTATTTTACCCCTGCCACCTTTAGAATTTGAAAGAGAGTATTCCAGTCAACATTATCAAAAGCTTTCTCTAAGTCTACAAATGCTAGAAACGTAGGTTAGCCTTTTATTAATCTTTCTTCTGAGATAAGTCGTAGGGACAGTATGCCTCACGTAATTCCAACTTTTCTACGGAATCCAAACTGATCCTCCCCGAGGTCCGCATCGACCAGTTTTTTCCATTCGTCTGTAAAGAATTCGCGTTAGTATTTTGCAGCTGTGACTTATTAAACTGATAGTTCTGTAATTTTCACATCTGTCAGCACCTGCTTTCTTTGGGATTGGAATTATTATATTCTTCTTGAAGTCTGAGTGTATTTCGCCTGTCTCATACATCTTGCTCACGAGCTGGTAGAGTATTGTCATGACTGGCTCTCCCAAGGCTGTCAGTAGTTCTAATGGAATGTTGTCTACTGCGGGGGCCTTGCTTCGGCTCAGGTCTTTCAGTGCTCTGTTAAACTCTTCACGCAGTATCGTATCTCCCATTTCATCTTCATCTACATCCTCTTCCATTTCCATAATATTGTCCTCAAGTACATCGCCCTTGTATAAACCTTCTATATACTCCTTCCACCTTTCTGCCTGCCCTTCTTCGCTTAGAACTGCGTTGCCATCTGAGCTCTTGATATTCATACACGTCGTTCTCTTCTCTCCAAAGGTCTCTCTAATTTTCCTTTAGGCAGTATATATCTTACCCCTAGTGAGAAAGCTTCTACATCCTTATATTTGTCCTCTAGCCATCCCTGCTTAGCCATTTTGCACATCCTGTCGATCTAATTTTTGCGACGTCTGTATTCCGTTTTGCCTGCTTCATTTACTGCATTTTTATATTTTCTCCTTTCATCAATTAAATTCAATATTTCTCCTGTTACCCAAGGATTTCTAGCAGCCCTCGTCTTTTTACCTACTTTATCCTCTGCTGCCTTCACTACTTCATCCCTCAGAGCTACCCATTCTTCTTGTACTGTGTTTCTTTCCCCCATTCCTGTCAATTGTTCCCTTGTGCTCTCCTTGAAACTCTGTACAACCTCTGGTTCTTTCAGCTTATCCAGATCCCATGTCCTTAAATTCCCACCTTTTTGCAGTTTCTTCAGTTTTAATCTACAGGTCATAACCAATAGATTGTGGTCAGAGTCCACATCTGCCCCTGGAAATGTCCTACAATTTACAACCTGGTTACTAAATCTGTGTCTTACCATTATATAATCTATCTGATACCTTTTAGTATCTCCAGGATTCTTCCATGTATACAGCCTTCTTTTATGATTCTTGAACCAAGTGTTAGCTATGATTAAGTTATGCTCTGTGCAAAATTCTACCAGACGGCTTCGTCTTTCATTTCTTAGCCCCAATCCATAATCACCTACTATGTTTCCTTCTCTCCCTTTTCCTATTGACGAATTCCAGTCACCCATGACAATTAAATTTTCGGCTCCTTTCACTACTTGAATAATTTCTTTTATCTCATCATACATTTCATCAATTTCTTCATCATCTGCAGAGCTAGTTGGCATATAAACTTGTACTACTGTAGTAGGCATGGGCTTTGTGGCCACAATAATGCGTTCACTATGCTGTTTGTAGTAGCTTACCCGCACTCCTATTTTTTTATTCATTATTAAACCTACTCCTGCATTGCCCCTATTTCATTTTGTATTTATAACCCTGTATTCACCTGACCAAAGTCTTGTTCCTCCTGCCACCGAACTTCCCCAATTCCCACTATATCTAACATTAACCTATCAATTTCCCTTTTTAAATTTTCTAACGTACCTGCCCGATTAAGTGATCTGACATTCCACGCTCCGATCCGTAGAAGGCCAGTTTTCTTTCTCCTGATAACGACGTCCTCCTGAGTAGTCCCCGCCCGGAGCTCCGAATGGGGGACTATTTCGATATTTGATACGAAATTGTTTCCGCTGTTTACTTAGGACTTATGCAGTGTGAACGTGTAGGGACGCACATCTAGTTCGCTTCTGGTTTCGGCTGACTACGGACGCTGAGTGCCGAGTAACAACGTGCTCTTTCCAAGTGGTCCTCTCCAGTTTCATCTGGTCTTATGGGATTTGTAAGTCAACGCCGGACGTCAGTTTTGTAAGACATTATGACACTTTTCTCATGAAATACAGAAAAATAAATAAATAACTTAAACAAAATAATTGCTAAAAACACGTTTGAGTATTACAAGACTTTATTGTACTGTCAAGCATAAAACATTAAGAGCTTATTAATGAGTTCGTCGGTAGCTCAGCGAGTAGCGTAAATATACTGTATCCATAAAGTCGCTACTTCAAATTTTGGTATGGCAGCGAGATCGTCGGTAGCTCAGCGTGAACCGGAAATGGATTGTAGTCACAATGTCGCTAGTTCGATTGTTGCTAGCAGCATGCTTTCTCTATACGTTTTATACAGGGTTGTATATATAATATTAGTACCATCTTTTATTTTTAATTACTCTTATAACAAAGAATAAAATTTGATACATGCAAGCGAAATACCTTTTTCTTAATTGAAGTGATTGCAGTTATCAATAATACTCTTATACGTTTTACCTAATCGTAATTTCATGTGAATTCTCGCATTTCCATGCATTTCTGCATTTACACTAACAAAGCATTCATCTCGAAATTTCTTAACCAGTTTACTTCAAATATTACTCTAATACCTACAAAACACCAATTAAACAATCTTGACAATTTCGTCACAATTGTTTTAACAGTATTATACAGGTTTTACGATATAAAGGACTGCGAGGGAGGAAATGCTGTGCCGTTTGTCGAAACTTGTGCGGTATCTAATTCTTTTTCGCATCCAGTCTTAAGTGTGATACTTTAAATTTAATGGATAAATCGTATTAGATAATTTGTATACGTGATGTGACAGTTTTTGGATCTGTGAAGATAGTAACCTCAGTCATCATTCTTCATCATTCTTCTGACTGGTTTAATGCGACCCCCTCACGGATTCCTCCTCGTCTGAGTGGAGCACTTGCAATGTACGTCGTCAGTTATTTGCTGGATGCAGTCCAGTCTATGATGTATAAATTAAACAGTAAAGGGCGAAAAACTACATTCCTGTCTTAATCCTATTTTCATCCGAGTACTTTCTTAATGATCTACACACCAAAGTGAGTAGTTGTCACTTCCCCCAATGATTTAGTAAGTTCTGATTCCTACTGCTTTATTGGATCTTAAATACTGGATTCCATATAACTTTTACATTGACTCCGGTTTCTTTTTCTATTACGTCGTCAGACTACTCTCCTCCCTCACCGAGTGCTACAATGTACTACTCCCGTCTACCTGCACTCTCTTCTACATTCAGTAGTGGAATATCCATTGCACTATTAATGTTATCACTCCTTCTCTTGTGATTCTTCAACGAGTATTCGCTGTTGCTAGCTGAAATTTATTGCCGAACTCAGTATGTCTTTCTTCCCTCTTATTCGTAGTATCAAACTCATATTCTCGCGTACTCCTTTCTTTCACATTGTGTCCACTTTATCCCAGTCCTGAGGTGAGACATTTGTCGCCAGTGAAAATGCACATCAATGAAAATGGAGCTAACATAATTCAGATCGCTAAGTATTTTGTGGATTCTTTCACGGAGAAGTGCTTGTCTGGCCCTTTGGTAGATCCTCCTGGCTTTCACTGTCTGCACATGGTCGCTAATTCTGGCAAATCCGTGAATAACATCATTATCTCGGCACCTGGAGAAAAATGTCAGATCGTTGGGGGATTACATCTTCTTCTGCGAACCGACAGCATAAGCAGAATTCTACAGAAAAATAGTATTCAGACACTTTTCTTTAGTCAAAACGAAATTAAAAATTTTTTTCCGACGGGAAACGGATGCACCTAACTGCCTCCACAATGCAGGCGTCTATCAAGTGATATGTGGCTGCGGCAGAGTGTATCTAGGCGAAAGGGGAAGAACTGTTAAGGAACGCATTAAGGAAAACAAACGGCACAAGCGGCTAAATCAAAGCGCAAAATCGGCAGTAGAGGAACATCATGAGAACTGTGGCTCTGACCTCAATTTTAATAACGTACGTGGAGTGGCTAAGGAAACAAACATATACAGAAGTCCGAGAAGAGGTTGAAATTTCCTCGAATGCATGTAATTTCAATAGAGAGGACGGCTATAGGCTTCCGGCATCGTGGCTCCCCGCCATCAAGGAAGTGAATACGAAGCCGCGATGTGTGAGCGGCATAAACGACGCGCTACAAGTCACCCTGGCGGACTATTATATTTTGGGTAAACATTCCCTCTCTCTTGCTCTGTCCGTTTCGAATCTAGCCCTAGTCACACAACATTTTTACATCACTACAGTTTTAAATAATCAAAATTTTAAACCAGTGCCCCGCCTTCAATAATTTGAGGACATTTGCATAATGAAATAACATGCAAATCCAAAATAAGTGTCTGATTTCCTTATGTTACAAGTAAATAGTTTCCATAAACTACTTCAAACTCTTCGCTTCGCTTACACAGAGTACGTTCTTTCATCACCGCAGCAGATTAACTTTCTGCTTTTTGTTTTCCTTGTGTCAATGCCAGATGTGGACACGATTAATTTCGTGAAACGGGAAAAAGTCTGCCATAGAAAGTCCACGACATAGAATTTCGGCAATAAGTCTCAACAAGGAATTATTGTGTGTACTAAACTTCCCAAGAGAGATGCTGTAAGGCAGGGCCGCACAAGGTGCATGCGCCGGTGCATCGCACAGTGCAGAGGGCAGAAGACGGCTGCAGCTATGTTGACGGTGGTGCAGACCCCCCACTCCTCGGCTTTGCGCAACAACGCTGCCTCTCACTTCCTTAGTTTGTGTCGCTCGGGCCCCCTGTCTCGATCTGTTTCAAAGCTTTTACCCTGTTGTCTTCGTCATTGCCAAGTACTAATGTACACTAGGTGGAGAGCTTAGTTTGGTGTACCCGTACAAAAGAGATTTATATAATAACTGTAATGGTAACAATTTTAAATTTGGTTTCAACACAAATGTATCTTCCTATGTGCTCTTTATTTTATTCGCAATTATGCTACTAAGATCTGGAACAAGAGATTGGCTGACAGTAATTCCCAGAGAATTTTTTAAATTACAATTAGAAATACTCGCACGGAATCTAGTTTTTGTACAAGACAAAACAGGAGAAAACCTTTCACATACACAACTGGAACCAAACACAGAAACAATCTTCGCTGCTTCTCTGGGTAACTTGGGAAATTCCTCCTTCGGCAAATTCTGGTAGAATTGGAGCAAACCTTTTGTATTGTAAAACACATCCTTTCGGTGAACATCGCTTTGCAAATCAATTAGTTCGAAATGTAAATCTGAAGGTGCACTTTCAGTATCCATCGAAAAAGGTTTCACAAAAACATAGAGAATTGGCTGCAGGTAGGTAATTTCCTGAAACAATAATGTTAATAAATGAAAGTAAAGTAAGCCGTTGTTTCGAAGTAC
This sequence comes from Schistocerca gregaria, assembly GCF_023897955.1. Lineage (NCBI taxonomy): Eukaryota > Metazoa > Arthropoda > Insecta > Orthoptera > Acrididae > Schistocerca > Schistocerca gregaria. The sequence goes on from NC_064922.1 coordinate 398,113,568, forward strand.
TAAAATGCGATAGATTTTAATAAACATGTAATGTGTACAACTGGTTTTACACTTGCATATGTTACGCAATCTTCTTTATTTAGATGTATGTCATATACCGGCACATTACCTGGAATCGGTCGTTAAACGCATTTTCAAGGGATTGTAGCACCTCGACGTATTTTTCAAAGCGCGCTCCTTCCTGCACAGATGCTGTCAAACAAAAACCTAGTACCGTTTTGATTAGAGCGGTTATAAAAATCAGGCTGTTTTAATAAAGGTACAATTTATATCTTGCTTAGCTAGTTCAGGAAAGTGTTGCGTATTTTTCTCTGAAAGGTTGTTTTTGAGGAGCTTCAGTTTACACTGGAAAGCGTTTATTCTGCTGATTATATCGTTGATGAGAATGTTTTCTATTTGGAGTTTTAGACTTAAATCGTTTAGGAGAGCCATAATGTCTGCTAAAAATCCTAAATCAGCTACCCATTCAGGGACATGAAAAAGTGGCTCCGGGCATCGTTTGCTCTCCAAAAACTGAGTCACAGTGTGGCGTAGTCGAAAAATTCGGGAAATCACTTTCCCTTTGCTCAGCCAGCGCACCTCAGCGTGGTAGGGAATACCTGGATACTCCTCTTCAAAGGAAATCAAAAATTCTTTGAATTGATGATGAGTGAGTCCATGAGAACGAATGTAGTTCATGATACGCACCACTACCTTCATCAAATCTTGAAGACAGATGACTTTCGCACAAAGAGCCTCTTGGCTTGCAAAACTATGAACGGAAGGTAAATTCGTTAAGATTTTTCCGCAGTAGGCCAACAAACCCTTTTGCTTTACCGCACATTGCTGGTGCCCTGTCTGTGGTTACGGAAAACAGCTTTTCCCAAGGGAGTCCTACTCCTTCAGCTGCCATTTCAACAGCTGCTAAAATATCCGCCCCTGTAACAGTGTCCTTCAACGAAATCATATCCAGGAGCTCTTCCGTTACATGTAGGTCGTCGTCCACGCCACGCAAAAATATTGCTAATTGAGCCATGCCGTTAATATCCGTGGACTCATCAAGTGCGATGGTGTACGCTAGGAAGTTTTCAATTTTGGCTGCCAGTTGTTCATGCAAATTATCAGCAATGTCGTTGATTCTCCGATATATTGTCATTCTGGAAAGTGGTATTCTGCTGTACACGAGAGCTAATGTGGGATTCATTGTCTCTACTACATCCAACATAATGTTTTTTATTAATGGCCCGTCCATAAATGGCCTAGCAACTTTGTAACCAGCTCTGAGAGACCTTTCGCAACACCCCTCTTCTTCTTCACCCTAAACAAGAGAAAAAAAGATATGTTAGAAATAATTTATGCGGAAGCGAAAACTAAGGAATCTAAACAAATGTTATTTCGTTTCGCTTGACCTTTAATCAAAATATACATACTAAAGTTCTTGCAACAAACCTCGTTTGAAGATACAGAATTCTCTCCTGCAAGAGTTTGCAACTTCCGTAATTCTCCCTCTCTGGCATCCCCTGTTATATCACTATACTTTTCTGAATGCAATTTGCAGCGGTGCCTTTCAATAGACGATTTTCTGACACACGTCATTCTGACACCGCAGATTAGACATTTGGCTTAATCGTCACAACGCACAAAAAAGTAGGGGAGTTCCCATTCCAGTTTAAATGGACTTTCGGCAATTTTCCCTTTTTTTGGAGGAGATGGTTCTATTATTCCGGTAATTGTTTTGAGCTTACGTATTCCAATGTTGACGAAGCCGTCTGGTAGCGCATTCGGCAGCGCACAGCGTCGGCCTCACCTAGAAAGCTGAGTTGAGGCAAAGTATGCCGAGTTGAGGCGAAGTATGCCGAGTTGAATCGATGCACTGTGCAGGCACTCGCTGCACCTCGCTTTGCACGGTTTTCCGTGTTTGTGTGGCCCTGCTCTAAGGCGTGCGCGTATATACCTCCTGACAACTTTCCTGCCGAGCGCTTTGACCATGTTATAATTTATACAACTGTGGTGATACCCCATTCCTTAATGTTGTCGTCTGAAATTTATTCACAACTCTTTGCAGTGGCCCGCAAACACAATACTCTTCGCTATACAAGTCGCCTGGCCGTAGATACCTAATGCTAAATGTGGGAAATCCCACTGTTCGCAATAGCTAACAGAATTTCTTCTCAGTCACGTTTTCATACTTAGATTCCTTATAAAGCATGTTATATCTTCCTGGCACCGAGAATCGTGACCGAGTGGAAGAGGAATAAAATTCCTCAAAGCCCTTTCGGGTAAGGCAATACATGGTGGTGGAAACTACTATCTCGACCGAAACCTCGATTACATATCACAAAACGTCAGGGTGAACCATCAGCAAGAAACGCAGGACGAAATTTGGATATCGATGTGTTCTACTTCACGGGTTAAAAATCAGCGTCAGTGTAACGCCAATTTTTGACTGTATCAACGAATAGGTTTCAGATCGAAAGCATCTATTGTTCTCTTGCAGCAAGTATGAAATGGCGAGAAAACTATTCATGCAGCTGTGAGATCCTCACATGTCCATCCCCCCCACCCTACCACACTTTTCACTGAGAACATTGTACAAGTTCTTACGACAACCACTAAATTCATATTGAAAAGCGATTCAATTAATAGCTATGAGTTTATAATGTAATACGTTGGGAGATAATTTTCTTTAATATTTTAATACGTTTGTAGTTTGCCTTTAACGCTATCTGTGTTTTAACAAGTATTAACCGTTTGTTGAACGTCCGAACAGTTTCCTCGGTTGTTCTGAAGATTTGCTCTTGTTGTAATTTTAAATACATTGACCTTAACAGTAACGCACAACAGTCATCAATAAAACAGAATGACCATGTCTTACGAACCAAATGTCGGTAAAATAAAATCAGTAATTTTTAAGAACATTTCTCTTGGAGAACAGTGGTTTTATTATTACCTAAAAATTAACATAGACCGCCACAACCGCAAGAAAATTCTCTTCTCTTATGGAGTTACCAGTTTTTCTTTTTTACACAATCTTCAGTTTCCGCACTATGATGGTAAACGGTGGCAGTGAACGGAGCAAGCGCTACGACTCCACCAACGCTAACTTAAAAAAGTTTCTTGTTGTTGTGAGTGTTTAAGTTCACTCCTAAAACGAAAGAAAATAAAAAAAATAACGAAATTCAAAAGTAACATCGAAGGTCATCTTCATCAGCTTTTCGTGGAGCCTTGAAAGTCCGTCGGTTAACAGGAATTAGTATGTTACCAACCCAAGGGAGTGTGACCTTTACTTGTCGACTTAAGTGAAAGTGAAATGATCGTGCGGCATTTTTGCCCACGAGGCCCAATGCGGGGAAAGGTCGGCACTGGGTTGGAAATCTTATTTCAAGTAACGCCACACTGGACGACCTGCTGGTCGGTGGTGATGAATTATGATGAGGAGATCACAACAACCATTCCACGAGCGGAGAATAACTCCAACACGGCCAGGAATCAAACCCGGGCCAACGGCATGGTATGCAAGCACGTAATCACTCAGCTAAGCAGCCACACACTTGTGCAGGTTTCTCACGCCATTGTGAACAGTAACACCCAGCCTCAGCTGCTATTGTTAATCAATGAGAACGTTAGAAAAATAATTAGAGGTCTGGGCCAGTGTTAAGGTCTCGGGGGGTTACAGAGCTGCTGTTGACAACTAACTGAAATCGTTACTGTATGATAGTTTATGAGTAATGAGATACATCTCTATCTTTAAGACTCTTAAGAGAACTATGGCAAGCATTTTACTGTCCCTTCATACCAACGACCAGTAAAGGCACTTTCACCATCGAACGCTGCAATTAAAGGCGAACATTCTCTGCCGAGTACCAGCTAGGTATTGGCGCTTTGAAATAAAACTAAAAAAAAAAAGAGCACACATCGGGACCAGCTTCCGGCGCGCTTTCACGGCGAGCAGAGTAAACTCGGTGATTTATTTTCTGAATTTACTGCAGCGTGCTAACTCTGAGAGAGCGTTTGTTTTAAGCCCCGAACTCCATTAAAAACCGCAGATTGTGTAAGCAACCTGACGATGCCGTAATGATCTAAAAGCGGAGCAAAACCGCTCCCGGCCACACGCACGCACACACATATCCGTCTTCAAAGTTTTATGGGACGTTTCGTCAGTTTAAAACACTATATATCTGGACGAGAGTGGATGAATACTGAGCTCATACGCTGCAGACCATCCCTCTGCGATAAAGAGTGGGCGTTATAAACTTTTAGCTCGGGAAATATATGAGTGGTCTGATGTCCCACAAAATGGAAGTTTACGTGTTTTCTACCGGAGGAGCTGATATTACCTTTGGGTACTAGCACATAGACCTCTGTCAAAGTCTGCATTAAATTATACTCTACAGGGAAATGCATGACAGGAGCGATAATTATTGATTTGACGGAAAACCATGTGGGATTATCGTTCAAGAAACAGTGCCTAGAGACTGCCGTGAGGGACGTGAAAACAATAATCTCTAATTTAGAATGACCCATATTCGAATTATAAGGTACGGAGAGTAAAAATGTTCCATTTAGTTCTGTATCAGGTTCCACAAAATGTCTTGGGTATGGTTGAATTTATGAAATGGCGTTGTTGTCTGCAGTCCATCGCATACTGCCAGTGATGGAGATCGATCGTTGTCTCTCTTATCACATCTCCAGTAGGATACAGAGTTCGATGGCTCTTATTTCTGTAGCTACTGCTTTGTAACTCACTGACATAATATAGTACAATGACTGAATACATCGACATAGGTACTAATATAGCACACTCAAATATCGAGTCATACAAAACATGTGAACCCGAGCAGCACCGACAAAATTTCGAAGGTGACTCTGATCTGTTTCCTTAGATGTCGTAGTTAACCTGCCTTTTTTAGACAATAACAACACAGGATGTTCCCAACTGCTATCGCTGGCGTCCAGAGGAATTAGTAGACACGGTTTTGATAGTATACCCCGTCTAGAAATGCAACGTCTGGATATAAAATATGTCTGAAGACTGAATCTCATTTTTTAATCTGCGACTTCACAGTACGAAATTTATGGCAGACCTGCACAGCGAAGAACGCTTTGCGGCCCGTCTCACTCCATCACTTGCCATTTTCGTCCAAGGACAACATCGGCCGAGAGAGACTGATCAATTCCAACGTGGGTGGTTGGCAATGGTGCTCCACGGGCGCACACCAGGGTTTGTGAAATGTGCGTATGAACTGAATGCGTCGCAGACACGCTTTGTGCAGTGAATGGCAGGGTCAACATGGTTACCACGTGGACCAGATCCTGTAGAGCACACAGGTCGGAGTTCATTGTCTCCACCGCTTGTGGAGCGGGAAATTTGACTTTTACTTTACATCCAAAAGGGAACTTTCGAACCCAAAGTAGATCACAAAAGCGAAATAATACTGAGATCTGTTTGTTGTGGTAGTCAGGGGACATACAATTCATCCTCGTGTAACAAAGCCGCTCCTGGGGTAGGTGAGCTGTGTGAAAAGGAACACTGTCGTCTTGGAAGACAGCATCACCATTGGCGAACACAAATTGTACTATGGGACTGTCCTGATCGATCAGATTGGTTCCTTATGCCGCTGTTATCCTCTTTCTTTTTTTCCCAAGAACCTCATTCCACTCACTCGGATTCTAATCAGATTGCATGCCAATGGAGTATCGTCGAAGTAGATTAGCTCTTTGCTGTCAGAAAGGTAGTTCGTAGTAACGAAGGAAAATCACAGAGTGGGACAGAAGTGTATTTGGCGTTCCCCAATGAAGACACTCTTCTGTTTCTAGTGTACATAAATGATTTAGAAGGCAACCTGAGCCGTCATCTCAGATTTCTGGGAGACGAGGCTGCTAAGGGGCATGGAAGGAAGCTGTGGGTGGGACGAGAGTGAGACAGGGTTGTAGCCTATCCCCGACGTTATTGAATGTGTACATTGAGCAAGCAGTAAAAGAAACATAGGAAATATAGTGAACAGGAATTAATGTTCAGGGAGAAGAAATAAAAACTTTGGCGTTTGCCGATGGCATTGTAATTCTGTCAAAGATAGCAAAGAACCTGGAAGAGCAGTTGAACGGAATGGACACTGTCCTGAAACAGCATGTAAGATAAACATCAACAAAAGTACAACAAGCGTAATGGAACGTAGTAAAATTAAATAATGTAATGCTGAGGGAACTAGATTACGAAATGAGAAAGTAAAAGTAACTCATAAATTTTGTTATCTGGGCAGTAAAGTAACTCATGCTGGCCGAAGCAGCGAAGACATAAGATGTAGATGGGCAATGGAAAGAAAAGCGTTTCTGAAGAAGAGGAATTTATTAACATCGAATACAAAGTAATGTATTAGGAAGTCTTTTCAGAAAGTATTTGTATGGAGTGTAGCCATGCATGGAATTGAAACATGGACGATAAGCAGTTTAGACAGAAGAGAATAGGAGCGCTTGAGATGGGGTGCTAGAAATAATTCTGAAGATTAGATAGGCAGACCAAGTAACTAATGAGAAAACACGGAATAGAATTTGGCGAAAGAAATAGGTGGCGCAACCTGACTAGTACAAGAGACCTGCTGATACGACAATTTCTCGTACATCACGGGATCACGAAATTGGTATTGGAGGCATGTATGGTGGGTCAAGGTCCTAAAGGAAACCAAGCGATGAATACAGTAAGCAGATTTAAAGGAATATAGGTTGCAGTAGTTATTCAGAGATGATGAGACTTACACAGAGCAAAGTAGCATACATCACACCAGCCTCCGTACTGAAGACCACAACAACAAAGTCGTCAGAAGGCAAAAACCAAATGTAATGATTTCGCTTCAATTATTTATTCACTATTTCTTTATGGCACGTCCTCACTGATGTTCCCACAAAGTTCCGTAGTCCTACGATCACTTTGAAGATCAATAATGGAGGGATGGTCGTAGTCCGAAAAAATGATAACTTAATACACAGCCCTCCTGTTTCTCCGTTCTACGCTGAGTGGAGAAGTTCGGATCTGTTTGTCCCTAAAAGGTCTAAGATTTAATCTTCACGAATCGGTTCCCTGATTAACTGTAAACACGTAGACAATTTCACGTGTTTCGACCACCCGTATTAATTGCTCGAGTCTCTCAGTCTGTAGCTGTAAGATAAAACCTCCATCTAAAACTATAACATGACCAGGAAATTAACAAGAAATACTGTTCAAGTTTCTACTCAGCTGTGAATTGTCACTGTTGCTGTCAATACAGGACGACTCAAATGGTTCAAATGGCCCTGAGCACTATGCGACTTAACTTCTGAGGTCATCAGTCCCCTAGAACTTAAAACTACTTAAACCTAACTAACCTAAGGACATCACACACATCCATGCCCGAGGCGGGATTCGAACCTGCGACCGTAGCGGTCACGCGGATCCAGACTGTAGCGCAGGAGGACTATAAAAGTGTCCAGTTACCATGTTTGCTCCACCTTTATCACTTGCCTTCATTCAAATTATTTCTCATTCCGAATCTGTATTAATGACATTAGATATTATTGTATTTTTTTGTGGCTATAAACACTTCTCCACCACCAGCGTTCAACTTATCTTTGCAGTTTGGAATTTCGTTCCTATTTACTTCTGGTTTTAGCCAAATTTCTGTCAAAAGTACCATATGGTCATTGTTACCTTTTGTAAGGGAGCTTAGTTGCTGCAGTTAACTAATACTATATTAACAATTTTTTCTCCGATTTGCTGCAATGAATATACCACAGTCGGGATTCAGAAGGCATCTTATTGGGTCTGTGAAGGGATATCTCTCTACTAAAAAAAAAGACCACTTGTCAAGCCTGACATATTCCACTGCTCTAGTGTCCTCCCCCGCGAGTAGATCACGCCTAATCTATAGAATTCTCCACTCGATAGCACAAGTCGAAAAATTTTCATCCGATATCGGCGCAGAATCGCCTCAGCCTCTAGTTTAGACTCTCCACTGAGGACCACGGTCGGCTCACGGAACTATGCTCCAAAGCGATCGTTTTACTCCGTGGGCGGTGCTAGCTGTGGTCACCAAATCAGCCAGCAGCCTGTAGGAACCGAAGAAGGCCTCTGAACCCAAGCGGCAGGCTTCATTCGAGTCCACGTGAGCCACGATTTGCAGCCGAGTGCACCCAGTAAGCTCATTCGCTACCGGCAGAGCCTCCTTCACATCTCGGACGAGATTCCTCGGCTGGCAAAGACAGCTGAAACTGGTCCTCTTCCACAACTTGCCTGCTATTCTCGTGAGTTACGCCATCACCCACTTAACACTAGATCTCCCAACGACATGAAATCGCCCCCTCTACACTTGTCCGGACCTCTCGGGAAGATCAGCTACACTCGTATCAGACGAGGACTGCCTTTCTGGTTCAGACGTACTTTGAGCAGCAGGCAGTAACTGAAATGTCAACAGTCGCTCAGCCGAAACCCTTTATCACGTTTCACCCAGCGATTCGAAACCCCATCACTGCTCGTCACTCACCGACAGATAAATGTCGTCCAGCTGGGACGTGGTCTTCGGGTGAAGCAGCGACAGAGGCATCGCAGGTTGCGCTATAGGCTGGACCGTGGCCAACACAACTTCCAGATGTTTAGGAACAGTGCCCAGTTCCCCCCTGCGTCCATACACAACATGCAGATTTCCTATCTGTCTTTAAGCAACAGTTGTTTGAACCTCAGGAAATGTAACCTACCACAGGAAGTGAAACTCAATGAACACAAACAATCGGAGAATGCGAAAACTTACAAAAAAATAATAGCACTACTAAAAAATCCAAATAATCACTACTGTCCACTTCTACTCAGAATTAAGTGATAATAGCACTAAACATAATGAGTTAAACACTCTGCAACTGATAAACTGTTGCTGCCACTGAGTTCCCCTTCTCTAGGGCTGTAGCTCTGCTACTGCAGAAATAAATGAGATGTGCGTATGGCATTATTGACCGGGAGACCCCTTGTCGAATGATCATCCGCAAGGTGAAATCCTTTTATTTGTTGCGACTTCACCAGCTTATGCATTGAAACTGATGAAGTTATGAAGTGAACAACACACACCTCCAATTAAGAGCGGAGAAAATTGCCGATCCGTCCTGGAATCGAACCAAGGGAACAACTGCACTGTCTCTGGAAGAGATGTGATCCAACGTTTCTGGCACTTCTCTCATCAGAGGCAGTATGAATTTGCCTAGAAACTATGCCATGAGTAGGCATACAGCAGTAATTCAAACCGTTGCGAAGTAATCCATAATAGTAAGTAATGTAATAAAATATTACCATTTTAACTGTTTTGGTCACATACAGGTTGAGGCAAATAAATGTGGCCCAAACGAGTGGATATTATCGCACTTGAATGTATGCATATAACCACACCACTTGACGAGCACACTATCTGTACGACTGCCACGCGATCCACACCGGTTCAGAACGTATTGCGGGCTGTGTCAGTGTGAGTGGAGCAGTACAGAGGATACGATGGTACTCACAGTAGAGCAGCGGGTGTTCCTCGTGGAAGGTTGCGTGAGAACAAACTCGCGGAAAGGTGCTGTCAGTTGTTTGCAAAGAAATTTGGTGGTGTCAAAGTACCAGCTAAGAGAGCCATGCAACACAATCCGATAATGGCACCAGAGGAGATCTGTTTTGAAGAAGTCAAAAAACATTTCAATAACGTGCTCTCATACCAGAAAATGTGGCTGCAGTTCACCAGAAAATGTTTCGAAGGCTTACCAAGTCAAAACGGTGCCTGTAGCAACAGACCAACGTATCACGTCGGTCATGCAGGTGAATACTCCATCCGAACCTGCACATACGTCTCTACTGAGTGCAGCTGTTCATGCATTAAAATAAGCAGACGCCTGCAATTTTTTGAGCGACTGTTCACTGAGATAACAATGAATGACGTGGACATGGATCGGCTCCTTACGTCTGATGAAGCCAGGTTTCACCTGAGTGTTTACGTCAACCTACAGAGTCACAAATCCTGGGCAAAGGAGAATTCACGTAACTTCCACGAGAAACCCGCAAATGGCCAGAAGGTTGGGGTTTGGTATGCAGTTTCTATAGGCCCATTATGGGTCTCATCATCTTTCATCAGACGCTGACTTCGAAACATTACATTTCCAATATTTCTAAACCATTTGTGACAGCGTTAATTGAAAGGAAAAGACCTACAGTTACTTCCAGTAGGATGGAGGAACTGCTCATACAACTGGCTGAACCTTGGAGCACAACTACACAATCTTCACGCATGACAGAGTTGTTAACAGAGAGCCATGCAACACAGTCAGCTCGCCGCCCTAGTTGGCCACCCGGAGCATCTGATACGTCAGTGTTTGGTTACTCAGTGTGGCGAGCCTTCAGGTCTAAGGTGTATCGCTACAGCTCTCATAGTCTTCAGGAACTGCAGCAGAACATTTCAGATGAAACTGTAGCAATTCAAGCGGTCCTGCTTCTATCGACCTTCAGCAACTTGCTGACCAGGGCCCGGAAGTGCCAAGAGATGAATGGTGGTCACTTTCAACATCTGATACAGTCAGGTTCACTTTATCTTTCCTTCCCTTGCTTCTGCTGTATTTCTTTGTACCTTGGAGCTCCGTTCTCCAGGCCACTTTTATTTTCATAACCCTGTATTTCCGTTGCAGACTTACATCCGTTTTGTGCTAAGACCGTACACAGGGCTTTTAAATTCCCTCTCACAGCATTCTAGCAGTTGTAGAGATGGTTTAGTGCATAAGTTTTGGTAAGTAACCTACTCGTATGTCTGACAATATACCGTTAATATATAACGTAAGCCTGAAGGTTTTATCGCTTTCAAATCCCACGCTTCATGGTGCGCACACAGTGGAGACAATGACCTCCGACCCGTGACCTCTGCAGGAGCCACGGCTTAGGCCGTGTTTAGAGCTCTCCTCGTCAGGTCGTCTAAGTGACGAAGGACGTTCTCTTCATTTCGAGAATGCTGCGCGTGGGTGGAGCATCACAGTCAATCCTTCTAGTTGCTAATGTACCAGTCTATCGGACTCCTTGTTGTAGTCGAGTGGAAAGTGGCTCGTGGCGCCGTAACTACAAGAGGGACCAGCCACAGAGTTCCCCTGTCAGGTTGTGGGTGTATTGTGAGGCTGGGAATTTAATTTCAGAACCTGCTCGTTACCAGAGCTTTACCTACTATATCCCCTTTAAAGCACCTATAAGTGGGAAACAGGAATTCTGAAACACTTCCTACATGCGGAAAGTATTAATAAAGTCAGGAGCACGAATATTGGAAATATGCGTCACGACAATTCAACGCTGCATGAACATAGAAGTTGATTTAAAGAGCATTAATCGTACTAATAATACAGTAATATTGCTTCTGAATGGCACAATATCCTTATTTGAATTGGCTCATTTTGGTGAGATGTGTGAAGAATCAGTGTGAAGATCTGCGGTCTAAATTAGGAAGATGAGATGTTACTACGGTGAGGATAAGTACGAATATACTGTGGCTATTGTCGACCAGGCCCTTTCGCCATCGGAGGCCATGTTTCGCAGTGTTTTTTTTTTTTTTTCGCACGATTGCCATAATTTAAACTGATGATTACGAACAAGAGAATCACGAGAGACACTTCTCCTCCGATATGTGGATAATTTCCATTTGGAGTTAAAGGACACATGTGACAACACAGCCGGGACTAGCGAAAGACACACTCCGCTACAAGCGGAAAACGCATTTCAAGAGCCGACTCAGCAACGAAAAGGGTAAACGAAGAATTCAGAACTACAATTCCCTACACACCCACCCGGGTAGCCGAGAGCGCTAACGCGCTGCTCGCTGGATTCGGGTAGGTGCGCCGGCCCCTGATCAAATCCTCCCAGCGATTTAACGGAGAGGTCCGGTGTGCCAGGCGCGACGGATGTGGTTTTTAGGCCGTTTTCCACATCGCGCTGCGCTGGTCGTCACGTTCCTCCTCAGTTACAGGGCTAGCAGACATCTGATCGCATTCGCACTCTACCATGGATTACACTCAACACAAGCAGTTGGGGTACCGGGTGGCGACAGGAACGGCATCCGGCCATCCTTTAAAATTAGTATGACACATCCGATCATCAAGCTGACTCCGCCAGTCCGGATCAATGCTTTGAAAGAGAGAGAGACACTTCAATTCCCTACACGTCGCTTTTATAGAGGCCACGAATATGTAACATCATTCCGTGACGATGTTACAAACTTTGAGTTGACGGAGATGGGTAAATGTATCAGTGTGAAGTAAGGTATCCTTGTGTAGAACTCTCAAGAAGAAAAGTATTAGCTAATATCTAGTTAAGTTCCACCTTAGCCTTGCTCAGCGCTCAAGCTAAAGGCTCCAGCTTCCGGAACCTGGCCATGTCATGCAGAATTTTCGCTGAATACTCCACAATACTCTCAGGTAATAACCCCTGGACCAGTAACGACGCATGTAACTTGATGCCAGAGACATCGAAAATCCTAAGTCTACCGTAAACGGCTGGTCCCGGCGGAGGTTCAAGTTCTCCCTCGGGCGTATGTGTGTGTGTTTTTCCTTAGGATAATTTAGGTTAAGTAGTGTGTAAGCTTAGGGACTGATGTTCTTTACTGTTAAGTCCCATAAGAATTCACACACATTTTTTTCTACGGTAAAGGACTAGTGAATTCAATTTCCCTGCACAAGTTTCACAAGCGGCTAAACTTAAAACAGTCGTTCAAAATGGCGTTCTCCAGCAATAGTGCAGGCATGTCATCGTCGCACAAAGTTCTGTCGTACCCGTTCTGAACAATGTCGCAGTCAGCGAGAATTTTTGTTAGAGAATCCTCTTCAGTCTTGACGGGCGTCACGTACACAAGACTTCTGACACAGCCCCGCAAACAGAAGTCAAGTTGGCTAAGATCTGTTGAATCTGTAGGCCACGAAATAGGACCTCCTCTGCCTACCCACTTTTCAGGGAATGTCTGATCCAGGTGTTCACGAACTCTCTCACTCGAACCATCAGGTTGGAACGACATCCGTTAACGAATGACAAGCGGGATATGTTCCAGCAACCTGGGTAATATGCCTCTGATAATCACTATGTACAAAGGTGCATTTAAGCAGTGAGGGAAAAGAAATGGGCCTAGTAAGTAATCACTGAGTATGCCTGCACATATGTTGACTGACAATTTATCTTTATTACTCCTCAGAAACGTAGCGGGTCTTCTTGTCGGCAGAAACATGGCTATTGTAACTATTTACCATTGCATCTCTGTTGAAACAGACTTGAATAGCGAAACGTCCGTACACCGAAAAGTCGGTATCGTCTGTGAAGCGCTGCTACCAGGTCCGAAATCAGCGGGGTTCAATGCATGCAATTTAGATGGTAGGGGTGTTGCTACGTTTTCCGTAAGTCGTCACACAGTAACCTGTGAAACATTCATTTCACTTGAAACTGATCGAGTGCTGATTTCAGACAGCTCATCCACGAAAATAAGTGCTACATCTTCCAGGTGGGGAGTCCCTGTAGTCTTCCTCGGTCCTTGTACTGTGGTACCGACTACCCTATTTCATTTATACGTTCTTTCTGCTGCAGCAAGATTCTGAAGGACGAGCCCACTTCTTAAATAAGATAGTGTAGAGAAAACCTGGCGTGAACGACAATGTTTACTAATTACGAATAATGTCAACCTGTCGTTGTTCACGTAAGCTTCTTCTTTTTTTTTGCACGGTGTATTTGAAAAAAAAATACATATCAGAAACCAAATCTTTGAAGTTAAGTTGTTCTAAAGATCAATAACGTTTGATAATTACCTTTCAACAGTTAACTAGTAAATATTTTAAACTGTGAATTCTTCCAGAACTATGCCTGAGTGTTCACACAAATTCACGAATCCGATTTTTGCCCAGAAATGTACGCTCCAACACTGTATACTGAATGTGAACCATCCGTAACATGATCTGACCTCGTAACTGAATCCAGAGATGGAAAACGGAGGGAGGGAAGGTAACTCCGAATAAACGCAATTGAGTACTGAACTAGGACATTATTACCAAATCGCTTAGTAGAAAGACACGGTGTGTAATAAATCGCTCCTTATGGGATCGATTTGGCCAGAGAGACATGTTCTTTTTTCTTCGTTTTTTGCCTAACTTCTAAGAAACCGGAGAAACAGAGAGCTTGTGTGCTGAAAGCCATAATCTTCAATGATGTCTTCTCCGCCGCCTCGTAATCTGAACTACATGAGCGTCATATTACCTGGCTTGCTGAAATTTCTTACGAAAAGTAAATGCCAGGGTAGCGACCATACTCAGTACACCCTCGTCTGCAAAATGCAACGTAAGTGAACGGAGTACGTGTTACGTGAAACAAAGTCAAATACTCAAACACGGAGGCAGGGTAGAAGTGCAAGAATTTGTGCACGAATGAAAGGTTTGAAAAAAGGAATTCGCTAAGTCCAATTGTGTGTAAAACCCATTAAACTCTTGAACGGATCATATATACAAGTTAACCCTTTCCTCCTCTACGGGACCTAGATTTACCTTTCAAATTTCAGTGTAGTAATACAGCATGTAGTCGTATTTATGCATTGTATTTACGCATCCCGTCAAGACGCCTCTAAAACTCTGTTATAGTACAGAATATCCTGTGCTACGGTGAAAGGACACTATCGCGAGTGTTTTGGTGTTTATGTCTCGTACTTCTTCAGTTTATGTAAACTGATCTTACTAATGCAATAAGCAAATTACTGATCAGATACGATGAATACAGTCTGACCTGTGATTTGCATATAATTTGAAACAGTTACATGTATTACAATGCACTACTCTTTTTCAGTTGCTACAGTAATATTCTCTCTAAGTATTAAAGCCCCTGGTAAAAATTTTCACAGTTTGGGCAGGAAAGGATTAACCGTTGTGGTTACGAACAGACATCGAATCGGAACCTTTAACATTCCTTTAGAAACACCATAACACAGAATTAACTTAAAAATATGCTTGTGAATTTGCAGACGGTTTTCCGAGGGCAGATACCGATCATCACGTATTCTGAAGCAATTGAAAACGAGAACAAAGACTCAGAATTAAGTGCAGTCAGTCCACATGGAAGAGCCGATACGAAAATGACACAATTTTCTTTAACTTTAATACCATCGCGGTTTTCATTCACGTGAATGCAACCAAAATGGTCATTGCTTGCTGCGCTCTAACAACTATTTTGAAAGTAGCTGATAGAATGCACCCATGTCAAGGATAAATATCTGAAAGCTGCTCCTATGGTTTGCTGCCACCGCTTTCCAGCGCGATCGTAAAATGTATATCACTTCATTTAATAAGCTTCTGTTTGGAGGCTTAGATTTTTGCCTCCTTGATTACTTTTTTCTCGTTTGTAATCTACAACAGACCAGAATTATGTATCATCCGTCATAACTTCATTGACACTATATTTCCAGAATTGTTGATAAATCTTAAACCTGCATTTATAATAAATTCGACCACTGACTGACAATTGTGTTATTTCAGGAATATTGGTTAACCGTGCGTGCCACGGGCTCTGCTTTCACCAGAACAGGTACGTAGAATGTTAACAAGATTTTTCTCGGCTTATTTTGTCCTTTATTGTTTTTGATTTAGTTAATTCGAATTAGATTTTGACAGTCTTCATAACAAAGAACCCATCATGACAAACAACTAAATTTAATTAGAACCAAGAATTTTTTCAGTATATCCTTCTTCGAATCTTATGACTCTTGCTACATCGCTTCATTGATTAAAATACATTTATTTTCTTTGCAGAAATTCATTTTTACGCAATTGTTGGCTTATGCACGGTTGTGTTTAACCCCAAGTATCCGTTAAGAGTACTGCCAATTCCGTTTACAAAAGTTTTGTACCTAATCGAACTCCCAAGGTTCATATTATTTCACTGTCTGTATTGTTACCCTTGCTAAATTGTACAGTCCCAGATTTGTAGGTTTGTGCGCTGTGATCAGTTATCTCCATACTATTAATTTTTACCCTTATTTGTCGAATATCTCCCCATTTCTGACACACTACATACGTGACTCTTAGCTATTCTATTTCAGATAAATTTATTTCCCGTATTTTTCTAAATATAACACTCTAAATTCCACTAGCATAATTCCAGATACCTGAGTATTTTGCCATAACGTACAACATAGGAAAACTGCAAATAACTCGCTGTAGCTTCCAGAAATGACTGACTGTTAGCAATTGTCGTTGTTTTGCCTCCCCTGGATGTGGTTAACGTTGCTCGGTTTCTGTTCGAACAGCTATCAGAAGAGTACGTATTACTTACCTTCTCTTTCCGGCTGACTGAAGTTGTCAGTGTTTGTTCATGATTCCTTTCTTATTCCCTTACAGCCTTCCACAAAGCTTTTACTCTACCCTTCACTTCCAACTATTTCATGTTAGGAGTTACTGCCGTTAGAAATCTGTATTCTGTACATATGAAGAACACACTTCCGTTTTTGTTTTGCATGTGCGCTCAAGCATTTGACACATTACTGTTAATACGCACCCTACCTTCGCAATAAGGTGTTTCTTATAAGAAAGGATATTACATGAGCCGAAAAATAGCTTAAGCTCTCTTAATGTTTGTAAGATGAGTTTTATTCTCTTGAAGTTCCAGAAAGTATACCTGTTTCATTTGAGTTTATAAAATGAGTCACAGGTTTCTACTAAGAGTCGGAGTTAGGTTATTTCATAAATTTTCCTCTATCATTTTACGGTACGAAACCCTTTCTTGCTTTATATCTTTAGAATTTCATGTAGAGATTTTCGACGATTTTGTTTCGGGAGAGTGCTTGTTCTGATTGCTACTACATCGGTGAATGATTTATAATAGAATTTTAGTTTCGTTTGTGAAGTCCAGAAAAACTTCCGAAATGAGAAAACCAGACTTTGATGGAAACAGCGTGAACAGAGATTGCAGTATCTGGGTCTAATGTGAAAATAAGGGGGCCATTCTTTTTGCTGATCGCTAACGCTTACGATAATTTTCTTACTCCGCGAAACAAACAGTATCATTCTTCTCATAAACGTAACCGGGGTTTTTACTTGACGTAAATTCGTTCTGAATTGCGAAACAATTGTTCTTTTTAATGTTAATGGTTCCGTAGGCCGAAGGACCGTGCTGTTTCCCAACATAGCACATTAGTAAATGCAATTTTTGTTCATCTTTTCTCTTCGCTGTGGTATTGTTTATTTAGAAAGAAAATTAGCCTCAGTGCTATTATAATAGTTGAGGTGGTCAAGTACGTTTCAAATATTCTTCAGTCAACCATAGTATAACGTTTATCAATAAAATGTACTATCAAGTTTGTTCTAAGAACTGCGTCTATCAGTTAAGTGAAAAAGGCAGAATTCTTCGTCTGTGACACTTTTCCATTGCAACAGCTTTTGCTATAAAAGATGCCATGAACAGAACACAAAAAATCTCAGATACTGTCTTTGTCTTTCGGACTCTGGTAAAGACAATCGTAGCCATCCTCGTTTCGTGCCGGGAAAGCAAGATTTAACTTAAGTTTCCTTGGGTTTTACTCCTCATGGTGATCGCTAATATTGTTAACCAGAATCAGGAAATATTACTGTTAAAAAAACAACAGGCTATGCGATAAGATAACTCAGCAACAAGATGTCTTCTTGGTTATAAGTTAAGAATTTGTTTCCAGCAACTATCTGTCTAATGGGGCGAACAGAAGTACTGGAAACGTAGAAGTCTCACTAAATTTTTCACTCTTTAGTCTCAAGACTACGGGAAACCTGAAAATAAATGTCGCTATAGAGGCTGAGTCACCTAACTCTGGCATATGCAGGGCCTGTTAATTTGTATGACACAAGATATTGGTTGAGCTAAATGTTTAATACCAAAAGTAACGAAAAGTGAAAAGGCTTCAATTGAGATTATGGGCACATGAGGGAAATTAACAGATTTTGAACGCGGGATGATTGCTGAAACTAGACGCATGGGACATTCCATTTCGGCAATCGCTAGGGGTTCAATATTCCAAGACCCACAGCGTCAAGAGTGTGCCGAGAATACCAAATTCCAGGCATCACCTCTAACGACGGACAGCGCAGTGTCCATATCGACCGGGATCGGCAGCACTTGCATAGATTTATCAGTCCTTAAGACAAGCAACACTGCTTGAAATAACCGCTGAACTCAGTGTCCGCAGCGCTACGAACATATCCGTTAGGACGGTGCGGTGAAGTTTGGCATTAATGGTCTATTGGCAGCAGACGACTGATGCATGTTCTGTAGCTAACGGCGAGATATCGTCTGCAGCGCCTCTCTTGGGACTGTGACCATAGCGGTTGTACACAAGACGTTTGGAGAACTGTGCCCTCATCAGATGAGTCCCGATTTCTGTTGGTAAGAGCTGATGGTAGGATTCGAGTGCGGCGCAGACCTCACGACCATGGACTCGAGTTGTTAAGATGGCACTGTGCAAGCTGATAGTGTTGTCCATAATTGTGTGGGCTGTGTCCTCGTTGAAAGACCTAACTGAACCGCTCATTGACTGGAAATTGTTATGTTCGGCTACTTGAAGGTCATTTGTAGCCATTCATGGACTTCACGTTCATGAACAAAGATGGAATATCACTGAGCTACAATTGTTCGCGATTCGTTTGAAGAACATTCCGGACAGCTCGAGTGAACGGTTTGGCAACCCAGACCACCCGATATGAATCCCATTCTCTGGACATAATCGAGAGATCAGTTCACGTACATAGCCCTGCACCGGCAACACTTTTGCAATTATGGACCGCTACAGTGGCAGCATTGCTCAATATTTCTGCAAGGGACTTCCAACGACTTGGTGGGTCTACGCCGCGTCCATTTGCTGCACTGCGCCAAGCAAATGGAGATTCGACACTACATTAGGAGGTATCTCTTGAACGTTTTCATGTCAGTGTATTTCTATGGCAGAGAAAACTCAGGTCTTTCATATCACCGGCATTTGGCTGGTGTGGAAGGCTACAAGACATATGGAAGCTGTAGAGAGCGGTGATTTCGCTTCTTTAAACCAGATGACAGTTACAGGAGTTGGGGACATGAAACGGAAGCAGTTGTTGGGAAGGGAGTGAGACAGGGTTGTAGCCTCCTCCCGATGTTATTCAATCTGTATATTGAGCAAGCACTAAAGGAATCAAAAAAAAATTTCGGGGTAGGGATTAAAATCCATGGAGAAGGAATAAAAACTGAGGTGTTCTCCAAAGACATTGTAATTCTGTCAGAGACAGCAAAGAACCTGGAAGATCAGTTGAACGGAATGGATAGTGTCTTGAAAGGAGGATATAAGATAAACATCAACAAAAGCAAAACGAGGATAATGGAATGTAGTCGAATTAAGTCAAGTGATGCTGAGGGAATTAGATTATGAAATGAGACACTTAAAGTAGTAAAGGAGTTTTGCTATTTGGGGAGCAAAATAACTGACGATGGTCGAAGTAGAGAGGATATAAAATGGGTACTGGCAATGGCAAGGAAAGCGTTTCTGAAGAAGAGAAATTTAACGTCGAGTATAGATTTAAGTGTCAGAAAGTCGTTTGTAAAAGTATTTGTATGGAGTGTAGCCATGTATGGAAGTGAAACATGGACGACAAATAGTTTGGACAAGAAGAGAATAGATGCTTTCGAAATATGGTGCTACAGAAGAATGCTGAAGATTAGATGGGTAGATCACATAACTAATGAGGATGTATTGAATAGAACTGTTCCAAAAATGTTCAAATGTGTGTGAAATCTTATGGGACTTAACTGCTAAGGTCATCAGTCCTTAAGCTTACACACTACTTAACCTAAAGACAAACACACACACCCATACCCGAGGGAGGACTCGAACTGCCGCGACCAGCCGCACAGTCCATGACTTGCAGCCCCTAGACCGCTCGGCTAATCATGCGTGGCTGAATAAAACTGGGGAGAAGAGGAGTTATTGGCTCAACTTGACTAGAAGGAGGGGTCGGTTCGGAGGACATGTTCTGAGGCATCAAGGGATCACCAGTTTAGTATTGAAGCTCAGCGAGTAGGGTAAAAATCCTAGAGGGAGACCAAGAGGTGAATACACTAAGCATATTCAGAAGAATGTAGGTTGTAGTAGGTACTGAGAGATGAAGAAGCTTGCACCAGGTAGAGTAGCATGGATAGCTGCATCAAAGCAGTCTCAGGACTGAAGACCACATCAACAACAACAACATGTTTGTATTGTCACCTTTCCGTTATGACTGCGAAATTTCTAGCGTTATCCTAATAGTTAATGTCTACTCAGTTAGAAATGGAAAGTTGCGGACAATAGAATAGGTAAATGCCACAAAGGAGAGTCTGAAGACAAATACATCTTTATAACAGGCAGGCAGGTGATGTATTATATCGTGTCCCGATTTGAGATGATTTTTGGAAAGAGGTAACGAACTACATGAAACATCCTCTTTCGGGTATCCCTGTCTGTTATCCGAAGAACGTCTTACAGTGGTATTGAGGAATGACCTCACGTCAAGTTGTGCATAAAATTCGTTGCTTTGTCAGTAATAATGGCTACTCAAAACTGTAGTTCCGGTGTTCCTCAAGTCGCACTCCGAGGTATCTACATGCCATCGGTCAGCTGCCGCATATTCTATTAAACTGGCAATGGAAATTCCCCATCACACCCCCTCAGATTCAGTCGTAAATTAGGTCAGTACATAGTCTGTAAAAAACTGATAGCAGATCAAGCATGAAAACAGGAAGAAGGTGTACTTAACTGCGAAAAAGAAAGCAAAATAGAAACAATGAACGATCCAAGTACAACATACACAACTTAGAGAACAGCTTCAGACCCATGGAATCTTGGTCGTGTGGTAATGGTGTGGGACAGCATTATCAACATTCCACCTGGTCATTAGCCTGTCTGGTCTCCTTCTGTAGTCATACATTGGTTACAGAATATGAGTTGTGTGGTAAGATAAATTACCGTCGCTAGCAAATGTGATTAATAGTGAGCGCTGGCGAGATGCCGCTTAGACCTCTCACAGAAATGAAAACGGGTGTGAACTGTTACAACATAGGAATTCAAGAGTCAAAACTTCCATAACGAAAGGCAAGTGTCATATCTTCCGGTACTTGTCTAGGAGGTATGTATGTGTGGAGATTCCTTCTTTACACTTCGCTGTTGCTAACGGACGTTAAGCCACGACAAAGATAGAAATGTGAATACAGCGAACAGACACATCGATGATCGGAAAGATAGTTCATCATTTGTCAAAAAGAAATTGCGTAACAAAGAAGATTTCAGTATCAATCTCTCTCTCCGTAGTCCAACACCGTATCCAAATAACCATGACGCCGCCACTACCCGACTCCCATCAATGATGCACACCTTGAGCTTCGGCAGTTCAGTGTTTCGAATTAGCTTCTTATTTTACAGTTTAATACCCTTTCTTCCTGTTTTCATGCTTGATCTGTGTTCAATTTCTGACCGGCTATCCAATGGTCCATCTTACCACCAAACCTGAGAGGGCTGCGATTGGGAGGTTTCCTTGTGAGGAGCGTTTGAACCATCCGGATGTTCCACACAATGATAACAGTTTATGCCAGTCTGGATTATATATAGTGTCGCCGATGAAGGCTGGTTTGAAATATGCCTGCCTGGCAAAGATAGGACACTGGTATCAAAGAAAGTTAGTTTTGTTGTGTTGATTTATTTTGTGCAACTATCAACTGACAACTATAGCTGTGAATTAAAAACAGCCGCGAAGTTACTTTTTCCCAGTTGGATAAACTGTAACACTGTGACCTCATAAAGTTATTTGTCCTTCATAATTACTGCAATTTTAAACTAATTTTTAGACACCGTAAGTTTTCTCTCAACACTTAACATATATGTAACATAATGCCGGCTAGTCCATATTTCCCTGACGATCGAGGTGAAGGATATTCCAGTGGCCGGCCAGTCCTCTTCGAACACTCCTCCCAGTGCTAAAGAAAAAAAACCGTGGTTCAAGTAAATAATGTCGATAACGTAATCCGGCAGCTGTAAATATAAAAAATGAATTGTCTACGTAAAAAAAATTACTGCATTCTTCGCAGTGACATGATAAAGATCGTTAATTCCTGTATTTACTCTTCCTGGATATATGTGTAGATGTTCTTAGCTGCTTCATTGTACTTCACAGTATGTATAATTTGTCCTGGTGCTGTATTTGTTCTGCTGTTTCATTAGAAAACCTTTAAATCAGCTGGTAAGAGCACAGAAACAAGTGGATGCATTTCTGTTTTCAAAAACAATGTATTACCATCGAGGATAGTTTGTCTAAGAATTCTAGTTATCACAATGTGATAGTGATAATTCTGTGAATGGGAAAAGAGATCCTTCACATTGCTTTATTTCCTGTGATATAGTAAAACATCTTATTGTTCAGTTATGTGGCTGGCGCTAGTTACTTTACTGTATCGCGTTTACTCTTGTATTTAAAAGTCGCCTCTGTTTAGATAAACGTAATTAGTCTCTTGAAGTCTTTGTGTAATTATGCCAGGGAGAAAATATGTATGTTGAGGACGAAATGGCAAAACTTACTGCAACTTCATAAGAAATGCGCAACAAAAGAATAATTTATTTTAGCTCAGATATCCCAGAACGCAGTGGAGAAACACAGAATCTGGTTCTTTGTGAATAAATATTCCAATCACTTCTATTCGACTTGCTTTCCACCGAAAGACGGACGACGTAAATGTGCTCTCGTTATTTGTAGCTCGAAGACACACGAGTGGAGAAAACATTGGGGAATTCTTTTAGCGGGATTTGATGTTACTGGTTACCGAGCGAGTAATTTCGGCTTTATTCAACATCTGCCGGAGGTCTATTGATTATTTGTCCCGCCGTATTTTCATTCGTTTGCGCTGCGTCGCTTTCGTTGTGTTGTCAGCCCTCTTTTGTTATTTCAGGCGCTCTCATTTCGCGGTTCTTTCCGTTTCTGGAATGCGGATTTCCTTGAATGTTTACGTTTAGGAATTTTGCTTTGAGTTTCAACATCAAGCAGTTCGAGCCATTGCTGAATTAATCAGCAGAAGTGAAATAACTACAGTAAGTTTTTTACATTAAAGATGATTTATTAAGTTGTTACGGTGTATGCAATTTACGACAATGTTACAATGCAAATGTTGATATTGGTGTTACAGAGGCACTTATGGCATGATTTATTAATTGTGGAAAATGTTTTCTATGTACAAAAGCATGATTCAGAACGACTGAACTTAATGATGGTCTTCTAGTCTGAGCAGTCAGTGTGTACCATTTGTGACCCTCTATATACTGTTGCGACCGGGCATAGTTGAAAAGTTTTACTATTATATTCGTACGTAGAGGAATACCAGCTATTTTGTGTAGTGGCATGTGGATCCTCAGATTCGTTTTATTATAGTGTTCTTGGGTGTTCATTCTTTATTGAACTTCATAATTTTTTCTTGAAATTTTAGGAATACCAAATTTACGAAAATCTGTCAAAGAAAATTTAAAACATTCTTTCGGCGAAACGTAATCCTTATAGCAAATTTTAGTTATAAACATGTAGTCCAGATAACTTATAAAACCACTCCATTTATTAAAATAAATAACGTAATGGCGCAATACATAGAAAAAACGTAACGTTGCTACAATATGATGATAAGTGTGTCACAAGAGCTGTGGAGACTGGACAAATGTTTAGCATCATAGTGCAGCAGGAAACGGTAGGGAATATCCCAGAAATTGAAACCCAGCTCACTACAAGTCCTATTTATAAACATCATAATCATCGTTGTGTTTGCCCATGAGGGAAATGTCTTGATGTTGAAAATCGTTATTGTTGTATGTGATGCCGATGTAAAGTGTCTGAATAGAAGCGTGTTTTATAAACAGTGTCAGGTGTCATCTAATTTAAAGCCATTTTAACGACTAATTATCCAGTGCGATCGAATACAAAGTTTAATCGATCGGATCGAAAGGTCAACGTGCTTGAGGTCTGCTGCGGCAGCTGGACGAGACACATACCTTTGCATTGGGCTTCTGATTAATACTATCTGTTTTGCATGTCGCCACATACTGGATGGTGGCTACAAATTACTGATAGTACAGTACTGGCACATATACGGGTGCATTGCAGTTAACGCCAAACACTAGCTGAAATGTGTATTCTTATAGGGCAACTATCCAAGGAGTTCCACCCAATGATATCCAAACAGCAGACTCTGTACACAATTTATTAAATAGCCAATACTAAACTCTTTTAATCAGCAACAAATTCATATAACTTAAAAAAACTGAACAAATGGTTTAAGAGGGCGCTTTAAAAACAATAACGGCGGCTTGATACCATAAAATCAAGAACCTTTTGCAATAGTGCTTTTAGAGTTTATCCAAAAGACAAAATCCAATAACAAATTAACTTGGCATTACAATTTAAAAAGATTTATATAAAAACTTTGAGAAAGATAATGGCGCTTGGCACCATAAAATGAAAGAAGCTCAACACACAATCAATAAATATAATAACAAAATAATAATTTGATATAACCAAAGGGCGAGGGCAACTCCCAACGCAATCACAGACGAGCGGGCTCTCTACACTTAGGAGACTTCCCACTATAAACGGTCCTCCAAATAAACCGCTGAGAGCTCCCCGACATGCCTCCCACAACTGCCCATCACTTCCGTACCTTCGTTATGTTCTTTAACACACAACAGACAATATCAACACAAGATAAAATTCAAAACTACATTATATCATGCCAACAGAGCATGATAACCACAGCGCCGTTAACTCGGTTGCTCTTAATAAGCGCCGGAAGCCAACACACAAATTTCAAACAATTCTCGCTGCCTAAACCGAAACAATAAAAGTCAAGCGGACATGAATACTCAAATCACAGTCTCAGAAGTGCCTTAACGACACCAAACGCGACTATTCCACCAAGTTAATATTAACACAGTAAAAAAGTACAGAACATGCCTCTAAATGCTGTTATACAACCACATTGACTAGATCGTGTTGTTCAGGTCCCAGAAGACCACATATACCAAGCAGCACTATGCCACTATGTATATATCGCCCTTCTTAGGCAGACTTTACCTAACACATCGACTGCCAAATGTACCATACATGAACGCAACTCCGGGCAGGACTCCAGTCGAACAAATAAATTAGTACCAACAAATATCGTAACGAGCCACACACGCAGAAAAAGTTCCAGCAACACCGTCCCACATCATAAAAGTTCAGAAACCGCTCCTGGAGCTTCCAGGGGAAAATCTGAAGAACCAACTGAACTCACACCCTAACCTCGCAGACGACTCAAAAATTCAGCAAATAGTTGTCTCCGGGCCAGAGTATCACAGGACCCCACCGGACCTCCACATCAGACAGGCAGGAAGAACAAGTACGCCGACTCCAATTAATCACCACCGCATGGACAGCACAGCGGCATGTTGCCTCCGCCCAAGACCACTCTGCTCATATTGCGAGGCACAATAACCTCAGCGCTAGTCACTAGCAGACCAATCAGAGCGAACTTCACATTCCGTGTAGTACCCGGAAAACCAACTACCCTCTCGCTTTCTGCGGTCACCGCAAACACACGTCAGCGACGTCATAGCAAATCGGCACCGGAGCGCCACCCGCACCATGACAGCGAACTATACTCAATTACAGCGCGCGCTGAACAAGATCACAGGTCAGCGGCGCGCGCCATATCACTAGCCTACATAAACTCGCGACATGAACATTTCCGATGTCACACATCTGAAAAGTGCTGAAATTGCTGCTTGCCACCATTTAACACACTCCATTAATGAACACATGCATAAATCAACCTGTAAACGTTCTGAATTTAGCATCCCAAAGGATTTAACATCAGGGAAAAGCGTTCCTAAATTATCACTTGGTGTACGCACTACAAGCGTTACACTCTAACACAGTTAGATCAAAAGTTAAGTTGAAAAATATATGAAAATAGTGTCACGAAAATTTTGGCTTTCTGAGATGATGAGTTAAGCCTAGTAAAACGTCAGTTATGCACAAGGAACAATTACAACTCTTATGTATTTCCGTGCATCGAGTGCAGTGGAGAGTTGTTAAGACAATAGACTCGCATTCGTGAGGAAAGTTACTCAAATCCCTGTCCACCTTTCCACATGTACAATGAGATGAGAGAAGTCATGGGATACGTCCTACTATCGGGTCCCACCTCCTTGTTTCAGGCGTAGTGAAGCAGCTCGACGTGACATGAACATAACAAGTCGTAAGTCCTCTGCAGAAAAATTGACCCATACTGCTTCACTAGCAGTCCGTAATAGCGAAAGTGTTGCCGAAGCAGGATTTTGTGCAGGAACTGACCTCTCGATCATGTCCCATAAGAGTACGATGGGATTCATGTCGGGTGTTTTGAGTGGCCAAACAATCACGATCAACTGTGGCACTGAACATGAGGCATTGCATTCATAGAAATTCCATGATTGTTTTGGGACATGAAGTCTACGAATGGTGGCAAATGGTCTCCAGGTAGCCGCACATAAACATTTCCTGTCAATTATCGGTTCAGTTTGGCCAGAGGAGCCAGTCTATTCCAAGTAAACACAGCCCACACCATTATGGAGCCACCACCATCTTACACTGTGCCTTGTGAACGACATGGGTCCATGGTTTTGTGAGGTCAGTTACCAACTTAAATTTGAACTCATCTGACAAAGCCATCTAGCGCCCAACCGATATGGTCACGGGCCAAGTAGAGGCGCTGTAGGCGACTTCGTGCAGTTAGCAAATGCACTCGAGCCAATCGTCTTCGTCCATAACCCATAAAGGCCAAATATTGCCACATTGTCCTACCAGATACGTTAGTCATGCGTCCCACATTGACGCCTGCGATCATTCCACCCAGTGTTGCTTGTCTGTCGCCACTGACAACTCTAAACAAAGTCCGCTGCTCTTGGTCTTTAAATGGAGGCAGTCAGACACAGTGTAGTCCGTAGTGAGAGGAATTGCCTGAAATTTAGCATTCTCGGTACACTCTTGACACAACGTATCTCGGAATATTGAATTTCCTAACGATTTCCGAAAAGGAATGTTCCATGTGTCCAGCTACAACTACCATTCCGCCTTCAAATATCAATTCTCATCGTGCGGCCATAATCACGTCGGAAAGTTGGTCACGTGAACCACCTGAGTACAAATGACAGCTCTGCCAATGCACTGTTCTCTTCTTCACCTACATGGAGAGAAACGCAAATCATAATAAAGAAAAATATTCGCCTTACCCTGTCCTAAGAGATTGTCTCCATTACTTCCAAACTGGTTCTAAGGCACATGTCTGTACAGGTATGAGATGGGGCTGCTTCTAGCTATTACGGCAGCCAATTTAGTTCAAAAATTGCTATCATCCCAGAACTAGAACACTACAGATGTAGATGGGCACCTTCAATCCATACTTTCTTATCTAATGTATCTGATATGCAGCTTAAATTCAACGAAATCGATTGACGGCAGATAAGAGATCATAACAAACAGTAAACCAATAAGAGTCGAAACAGCTCCTCCGTGACGTACAAGTAAGGACACTTTTGTAGAAGCAACGAAAAATGGATGCCATATTTAAAAGAACGCAAACTCTCGAAGATTGGCTGAGTCCTACAAAAACTCGACATTGAACATGTACTTCAATGCGAGATCCTTTTGATAGTTAACAAAACTTTGTCTTCCGGTACGACAAGGTTCAAATAGCGTCTAGTTGCTTGCAAAGTGAAGCAGTAGCAAGACAGAGTAAATACAGGGTTTGGAGAAAAATGTAAAAATACCACGTGATAAGACTTTTTTACCGTAAATTCAGACGTTAAACGAGATTACCGGCGGCGTTGCTGTGTCTGACCACGGATAATGCCGTCAATAACGTACCTGCGGCAGCTGCGTACAGAGAGTGTTCTGTATAGTGAGTGGATTATGTCGCAGCTAAGTGAATTCGAACATGGACGAATTGTTGTTATTCATATGGTGGGTAGTTACATAACCAAGTGTCTCGTGTTTCAAGAGGCACCGTATCGATGATTTTCATCTATAGAGGGGAAGCGGAAAAAGTATCGGTCAAGAAAGATAAGATGACGACAGCTGAAAAAGACACTGCAGCACTGAACATTGCACACGCACACGAAGTGGGACCCATAAGCAGGGAATTGCAGGGCAAGCAGAAATTTCAGAACCACTTATCAGTGATGCAAATGTTCGTAACAGGAAAGCGTGATGCCGCAGCCATAAAACCTGGCCTATGGTAAAAGAAAGTAAGTTGGTCGGGTAAGTCTTTTTTCACGTTGTGTCCAACTTAGAGTTTACGTCTCGCGGATGCCGTCCCAGTCCTGCGAGGCAAACGTCTTGCTACCAAGAGTGACACATGGCGAGGGGTCTGAGATCATTTGGCATATCATTCAGTGTTATTGTATGGGTACATTGGTTACTTAGCAAGGTGGTATTACTGTCAAGGGATATGTGACGATTTTGGTTAATCAAGATCTTCCCACTGCAAAGTGTTAGATCCCTACTGGTGATGCTGTATTTATTCACTCCGAGAAAACTGGTAGCTGTTTTAAAGCCAAGGGTTTTCCTACACCGTATTGAGCAGGCTCTGGTAATGTGCCTTTCGTGTTTCCACATTGTTGTCCACCTAGTAATTTAACTAAGCGCTACCAAAGACTGGCCGGAGTGGCCGAGTGGTTCTAGGCGCCTCAGGGTCAGGTTAGAAATCTGCCTCGGACATGGATGTGTGTGATGTCCTTAGGTTAGTTAGGTTAAAGTAACTCTAAGTTCTAGGGGACTGATGACCTCATAAGTTAAGTCCCATAGTGCTCAGAGCCACTTTGTTTGAGCTACCATAGGTAATGTTGCCAATTCCAGAGCCCCAAAAGCACAGTTACCAATCTGAACCCAAGAAGAAGCAGTGAGCATTATGGAATATGAACAGCTGCCGGCATATGTATCTTTGAATTAGATATTCCAGGTTTAGTGAACAAAATAAATAACTTGATAAAGAAAAATCTTTCGATCCAGACTGTACACATATTAGGTTCATTTAGGAGTGTGTTGCTCCACATTTATCCATCAAATACACCGCTCGCTCGAGGAAATATCCTAACCTAAGGACTAGAAAGTTGCACAAGTCATATGAATGCGCAAGAAATGAAATAACAGAAATACGCTGAATTACAGCCCCATTTCACCGAAGACGACAAACAGTGGGCAGAAAACTATTAAGTGACACCTACTTATGACGGGCTCGGACTACTTCATGCTTGTGAAACACACCAGCACTTTACTCACATGAAGAAATGATTGCTATCGACAGGGAATCTCTGATTGATTCCATATTTCCACATCTCCAGAATATTTTGGATTTACTCCATTTAGTTGTCTTCTAATGAGATAGCCTGCAAATGGAGTATCGTTGGCGTTGTGGGAGTGAATTCGCAGTTTCCTATCATAAAAGTCAGATTTCGTAGTAACTGATGGAAAGTCATCGAGCGAAACTGAAGTGATTGTTCAAATGGCTCTGAGTACTATGGGACTTAATAGCTATGGTCATCAGTCCCTTAGAACTTAGAACTACCTAAACCTAACTAACCTAAGGACATCACACAACACCCAGTAAACTGAAGTGATGCCTGGCTCTCCCCAAGAAAGCGTTATACGCCTTCCACTGTTTCTAATCTATACAAATGAATCACAAGTCAACCTGAGCAAACATCTCAGGTTGTTGTTGATGATGCTTTCATTTATCGTCTAATGAAGTCATCAGAAGATCAAAGCCAATCAAAAATTATTTAGATAAGGTATCGCTACGGTGCGAAAAGTGACAGATAGCTCTAAATAATAAAAATGTGAGTTTCAAGTGAGCACTCAAAAGAATCGTTTAAATTTGGGTTACTCGATAATTCACACAGATCTAAAGGTTTTCGAATCCACTAACTTCAGGAATTACGACTACGAACAACATAAACTGTAGGAATCACGCACAAAAAAGTGAGGAAGGCGAAAAAAGGACAGTATTTTATTGATATAACGCTACGAAGATACAGCAAATCTGATTGTCTGCCTACACTACCTTTGACCCTCCTCTTGTGCGGTACTGATGCGCCTTACGGCATCCTTTTAGGTAGGGTTGACGAATGACGTCTAAATGTTCAAATAAGTGTGGCTCAATATGTGTTGTCACAAAATAGAGGAGTGTGTGTCATTGGTATAATACACAAGACCGGGAGGCAATCATTAAAATCAAGGCGCTTTACGTTGCAGCGATGTCTATTTTCTCGAAATTTCAATCACCAACTTTTTCCTCCGAGAGTCAAAACAATTTGACGACTGCCACTTACATATGGAGAAATGATCATCGTGACATAATAAGAGAAATATATAGGTTTTCATTTCTCTGGCAATCTATTCGAGAATGGAACCGTAGAAAAAACAGTCTGAAAATACTCGTAGTTCGATGAACTCTCTACCAAGCACTTAAATGTAAGTGGTAGAGCACTGATGTAGACTTACGCAGAAACACGCTTTTCCTATTATTAATTAATATCAGTACAAGTACCCTCAGGTATTTGATGGATGTGACTCCTTTTAGTGATTGTTCGGCAGTCATCTAGACACACAATAACTGTAATTTCTGCCTGTTAATTTGCATTGCCATTGCAATTACTTCCACACCCTCTGTTCCAATAACCATTTGTTTGTTTTCCTAGCTTTCCTAATATCTCCCAACACGCGAATGTAAAAATTTTCTGAGCAATCGTAATTTTTTTTTGCGTTACTAATGCCAAAGTTCAAAGTCATAAGTACGTTAACTGTGAGAACTCCCTTAGAAGCACAACATAGATTCAGATGTAAAAACTGTTTAGTTTTCCAAATGCTCTCAAGCTCAGGTCGATGAAATTTTGCCTTCATATCTTCGACCTACTCAAACTCAACATCTAGTTCAATGTCTTCATTGTTGATGTGCCTTATTATCTAAACTCTTTCTCTTATTTATCAAACTTGTTCTTATCTCACCTTCTGTAGCCACTCTAAGAGCATATTATGTGGAGTAGCTATACACTCGAAGAAATAAAGTTATACAATTAAATATTTGGTTGTGTGATTAGTCATTTTGCAGATACGAATATGCTCCATCACAGAAACTTTTACAAAAATTTAATTACATATTTTACTTTTTGTTGGTGATAACAGAATCCTTATAACTGCCGTCGTAAGTGACATGGGAGCGCTTTCTACCTCTGTTTCCCTTCCCTTCTACTTCGGCGATATTCCGGTGGGGGACCAGCTCCTAGTACGAGTGGCTTAAGCCAAAATTGGTATAAGCTTCTGTTGTTACTTTGAAGGGAAAAAAGATTCCTAACGTAAACGACACACACTAAGAAATGATTTTCCAACACACAATTCGAAATGTTAAGGGAAATGTCGGGTAGTGTGGGCTTTACAACAAAATATAGGTTCCTTAAATAAGAAAGGTGTTTTTGTATTTTACGAACAAATAACCTTTTTATACATCGAAAGTATACGATAAAAATTAACATTTTGTTAAAAGAAGTTTCAAATGTAGTCAGTTGAATCCGACACCACGCATTAACTTGTACACTGAAGTATTCTGTGAGACTGTTCTGAATGCTTCGACATAAATTTTTCGCAGACATCTTTACTTGCTAATTTCCTTTCTCTGATAAATCTGTGAGGGAGTTCTTATTTTAGCGTCAGATCTTGAGCCAACTTTTGAAACTCAATCTAAGCTAGCATTTCATTACTAAACAATGTGAAAACGAAATGTGAGTTTTTGAAACCTATCCGGATTTAAGGAACAACTAAAATATATACAACAACAGTTTAATATCTGATACACAGCGTGTCTCATAATTTATGTTACACACTTCTGTAGGATGTAGAGAGGACTTAGTAGATCAAGTTTAACATGGGAACCCCAGTCCGGAAACGTCATCCAACGACGCTACAGACCGTCAAAGTGCCTCTATAAATATATAAGGTTGTTCCGTGATGATGTCATAAACTTTCTAGGGTGATGGAGAGGGATAAGTGAATCAATTCGAGGCAAGGGTCCGAAAACAGACGTGTCAGAAGTTGCAAGCGATACCTCTGAAACCCGATTACATGGACCGGTACTGTTCTTGTAAGAATATAGGGTATGCAGCTTTCAGAGATGGTAGTATGGACCAATAGAAGTATAAATGTAAAGTAAGCTGGGCTCTAAAATGCATACACGAGTAGTTATCAGCATTTGTTCACATACGCCAGTATGAAACACATATCCTCTATTAAACAAATTCATCGGACCACAGTATAATACCCTCGGACATTTTAATAAGTCTGACGTTCCTAGCAGTGAAAGTTTGATTTAACTTACAAAATTTGAAATAGATCTCATACGATTTTTGTTGTAATACATATGCAGATATATGGAGTAAATCTTCAATTCGAAAGACAAATTATTTTTTAAAAAAATGCTTGATTTCTACTCGAGAGAAATGTCGAAGAAACTTGTGGAAGTAAGTGCTAACCTCAGTTAATATGGATTGCTCTGATAAAGTTATCTCTTGCTTTTTCGAATGTACCACAAACTGACGCGAGAGGTCCACTATGCACGTTTTTAAAATGTTATCATCAATGTAAACGGTTTTGTACTGTTATATTTATTTTCTTGTCTTTCAACCTGACACAACATATCACATGTAGTAACACAAAATGCTGGTCGTTTGTAGGTGCGCACATTTTTCAGCGAACGCCTTTAGTTATGATCAGGTGGTATCAAGAACTCTAACAAGAACAGTAACACTCCTATGCGTGCCATCAAACGGTAGCAGCTTCGTATACAGTTTCTATTTTGGACCGGAATCCACTGAGTGCATTCCTTTGTAAGGCAGTAGCAACAACACATTGTCTAAGCCCAGTGAAATTTGTGAGCCGTCGGCGGAGCTGCGGCAACTGTGCGTTTATAGCGACCGCAGGTACGTAAACAGGAATGTCGCCAGATATTTTATCGTTGGCGGCAGAGTCCCTGAAAGCCATGTTTACCGTCGTAACCGGCGAGCCGAGCTGTTGGTAGCAGCCGTTTGTAGCAGCTGCTGCGTCGCTGCTGCCGGCGCCACGTGGGCTCCGACACACAAACACACACGCACACGTGCGACAAGGCACCACGAAGGCGCTGCACTTCATAGCACCTCTTGTTATCCGCTCATGCCACTTGTAGTGGGATGCAATCACTTAACGCTACGAGCGGAAGCAGAAACATAGGAAAAGTCTCGGAAAGTCTGCAGCAGTGATATACGAGATTTCATTATCTACATTTACATCGATACTCCGATAGGCGCCTTACAGTGTGTGGTGGAGGGTACATTGTGTACCGGTCTTACTTCCCATATTTTTGTTCCAGACTCTTATGGTCTGCGGGAAGAAATATATTGTATTGGTTAGGTCTTCTAACAACATACGCCCTCGGTTCTTTAACAACGATCCATACGAGATGCAGAACGTTTCTCTTGGAACGTCTGTTAGTGGAGTTCGCTCAGTATCTCTCTGACGTTCCCATGTTTACCAAACGAAACTGTAATGAAACGCGATGCTCTTCTTTGAGTCTATAGGCCGAGTGGTTCTAGGCGCTTCAGTCCGGAACCGCGTGACTGCTACGGTCGCAGGTTCGAATCCTGCCTCCGGCATGGATGTGTGTGATGTCCTTAGGTTAGTTGGGTTTTAGTAGTTCTAAGTTCTAGGGGACTGATGACCTCAGATGTAAAGTCCCATAGTGCTTACAGCCATTTTTTTTCTATTCCCTGACGAGCTGAATTCAAGTATTGGTAGAACGTGTGTTTTGTAAATTGCTTTCATTGTCGATGGACTATCCTAAGAATTCTTCCAAACGAATCTCCGTCTGGCATCTTCCTTACTTGCGATTAATTTTGTGTGCTAGTTCTCCTTTAAATCGCTCCGTACGCATGCTCCCAAAAATCTTATGGAAGCAACTCCTTCCAACGACTATTCTGCAACTTTGTAATCATACTTTCTGTCTACGTAACCAGAATACGTTACATTTGTTTATACTGAGGGTCAACTGCCACTCCGTGTAACAAGTGTCGATCCTCTACAGATCTTCCTGATTTTGCTACAATCTTCTACCATCGCGACTTCTCTTCACACACCAGCATCATCTGTGAAAAGTCTTCCGGAAATCCCGACGTTACCTAGTACATCATTTAAAAATGATGTGAAAAGTAATGGTTCTATAACACTCCCCTTGGGAACGCCAGAATTTAGTTTTATGAGTCATAACTTATCTGCTGTAAGAATGTCATGCTGCGTTTTGTTTGCTAGAAAATCTTCAAATCAGTCACTCTGTTGGTCTAGTATTTCATACACTTGTATTTTGGTCATTAGGCAGCAATTGGAACTGTATCGAATTGCTTCCGAAGTCAAGGACTCTATATGCCCACCTATACCTATTGCTTCCTTGGCCTCGTGGACGAACAGAGCGAAACAGGTTTCACACGATCGTTGGTTTCGGAACCCATGGTGGTTCCTAAAGAGAAACATTACATTCTTAAAAGAACTCTTCAGAAGATAACCTCGGCGGTAGCAATGAGTGCCATTCCGAGCCGCAGAGCCACAGGTTTCTAGAGCGATTAATTATTGTGTAACCCATAGATTCGTAGAATTTTGAGCACCATGTAACTCTTTCGACCTGTTATAATACTGCATATTTGCCAGAAAATACACTCCTGGAAATGGAAAAAAGAACACATTGACACCGGTGTCAGACCCACCATACTTGCTCCGGACACTGCGAGAGGACTGTACAAGCAATGATCACACGCACGGCACAGCGGACGCACCAGGAACCGCGGTGTTGGCCATCGAATGGCGCTAGGTGCGCAGCATTTGTGCACCGCCGCCGTCAGTGTCAGCCAGTTTGCCGTGGCATACGGAGCTCCATCGCAGTCTTTAACACTGGTAGCATGCCGCGACAGCGTGGACGTGAACCGTATGTGCAGTTGACCGAGTTTGTGCGAGGGCGTATAGTGGGCATGCGGGAGGCCGGGTGGACGTACCGCCGAATTGCACAACACGTGGGGCGTGAGGTCTCCACAGTACATCGATGTTGTCGCCAGTGGTCGGCGGAAGGTGCACGTGCCCGTCGACCTGGGACCGGACCGCAGCGACGCACGGATGCACGCCAAGATCGTAGGATCCTACGCAGTGCCGTAGGGGACCGCACCGCCACTTCCCAGCAAATTAGGGACACTGTTGCTCCTGGGGTATCGGCGAGGACCATTCGCAACCGTCTCCATGAAGCTGGGCTACGGTCCCACACACCGTTAGGCCGTTTTCCGCTCACGCCCCAACATCGTGCAGCCCGCCTCCAGTGGTGTCGCGACAGGCGTGAATGGAGGGACGAATGGAGACGTGTCGTCTTCAGCGATGAGAGTCGCTTCTGCCTTGGTGCCAATGATGGTCTTATGCTTGTTTGCCGCCGTGCAGGTGAGCGCCACAATCAGGACTGCATACGACCGAGGCACACATGGCCAACACCCGGCATCATGGTGTGGGGAGCGATCTCCTACACTGGCCGTACACCTCTGGTGATCGTCGAGGGGACACTGAATAGTGCACGGTACATCCAAACCGTCATCGAACCCATCGTTCTACCATTCCGAGACCGGCAAGGGAACTTGCTGTTCCAACAGGACAATGCACGTCCGCATGTATCCCATGCCACCCAACGTGCTCTAGAAGGTGTAAGTCAACTACCCTAGCCAGCAAGATCTCCGGATCTGTCCCACATTGAGCATGTTTGGGACTGGATGAAGCGTCGTCTCACGCGGTCTGCACGTGCAGCACGAACGCTGGTCCAACTGAGGCGTCAGGTGGAAATGGCATGGCTAGCCGTTCCACAGGACTACATCCAGCATCACTACGATCGTCTCCATGGGAGAATATCAGCCTGCATTGCTGCGAAAGGTGGATATACACTGTACTAGTGCCGACATTGTGCATGCTCTGTTGCCTGCGTCTATGTGCCTGTGTGTCTGTCAGTGTGATCATGTGATGTATCTGACCCCAGGAATGTGTCAATAAAGTTTCCCCTTCCTGGGACAATGAATTCACGGTGTTCTTATTTCAATTTCCAGGAGTGTAGATCAACATGTAGGGTTGTTAAAATTAAACTTCCACTACTTGAGCCAATGTTGAGGGAAAACTATTTACCGTATGGGTACCAAATTTTGTAGGAATGATGTTCAGATGTGTGCTGCAGGATGGGCTTTGTTAGTACTGTCAGCGTCATGAGTTGCCGTTTGGCGCCGATGCTGGTGCGGTGAGGTAGGGTTGAATCACAAGCGTCAGTGTGCATTACAACTGCGGACAGTCAACATGCGTCTGGACAATGTGAGCAGGAATTTACTCGTAAAGCTGTTTTGTCAACTCAGACACAACATTACTGCTGCTCTTCCCAGGTATCGAGCGCTTGGAGGAATACAGGGAGGTCCTCTTCACGAACCGGTGGTAAAGAACATGATTCGGAAGTTCAAATTAACTGGCCACTTGGGAAATGCTCCAGGGAGAAGCCGACTGCCATTTGTGCCACATATTGTCGAAGATATTACTGTTGCCTTGACCAAGAATTCTGGACGCAATGAGCAATCTTCAGTCAGTGCACGAGCTGTGTCTCGACAGTGTATCATGCTGTGAAAAATCTCGAGTGCTCTTCCAGGCTGTCGTGGATGCAGATAGTCCTCACGCTGAGTAACTTTTGAAACCTAGATTGTAAACATGGTAAACAATTAACAAACGTTACTTCTCACATAGAAATTAAAATGTGTTTCTTTCAGTGGTCCATTCGTTACTTCCATTTCGTATTTCCTTATCAATGTTCCGTAAACTTCGTAGGCCTACTTTCAATCGTTTATCATGGGTGTCTCTCGAATTGCTAAGGCTTCATTTTAACCACCCAGTATAGCTTCGTTTGTACAATATGTCTACCAAACTCAAACGGTTGATTATTTGGAGTGGGGTACTGAAAAATGGAGAAGAAAACACGCTGTTTTACTCTGGACAGTCTTGTAATATTCGTCATCTGAGCATTTATGTTACTGAGCTACGGTGGTGGTGTTGTTGTTGGTGGTGGTGGTAAGTTCGTACAGAACGAAACTACTGAGGATATCGGCCCCTAGACTTACACACTACTTAATCTAACTTAAACTAACTTACGCTAAGGACAAGGAGGACTCCAACCTCGGACGGGGCAGCCGCGCGAAACGTGACAAGGCGCCTCAACCCGCGTGGCTTTTATAAAGCAAGGAAAACAAACGCAAAGGCGTTCCCACAATACAATGCAATATAGTTATCTTAAACAAACGATGACTCCATGAAATGGCAACATTCTATTCTACAGCACAACTTAAGCTACATAAACCATCCCTCCTGAATCGTCAGTAACCTCCACAGACATGACAGCCCTCCCCCACTCAGTCTTGTTGCCGACCCCGGTGGCCACGCGGTTCTAGGCGCTGCAGTCCGGAACCGCGCAACTGCTATGGTCACAGGTTCGAATCCTGCCTCGGTGATGGATGTGTGTGATCTCCTTAGATTAGTTAGGTTTAAGTAGTTCTAAGTTCTAGGGGACTGATGACCTCAGATGTTAAGTCCCATAGTGCTCAGAGCCATTTGAACCATTTAAACCAGTCTTGTTACAGTACACTTGTTCGCCCACTGCTTGAATACTTCTCACCTGTGTGCGATCCGTACCAGATAGGGTCGATAGGAGAGATAGAGAAGATCCAACGGAGAGCAGCGGGCTTCGTTACAGGATCATTTACTAATCGCGAAAGCGTTACGGAGATGATAGATAAACTCCTATGGAAGTTTGTGCAAGAGCGACGCTCAGTAGCTCGGTACGGGATTTTGTTGAAGTTTCGAGAACATACCTTCACTGAGGAGTCAAGCAGTATATTGCTCCCCCCTATGTATATCTTGCGAAGAGAACATCGACAATCTTTCTTTCCACGAACAATACGAAACTGGCATACAAGGGAGAATCGATAGAGGTATTCAAGGTAACCTCCGCCACACACCGTCAGGTGGCTTGCGGAGTATGGTGTAGATGTAGATCCCCCCACCCACCCCTCCAAATCACCATCAAGAGCACTTGACCACAATTTTATTGAACCCATCTGGAAGTAATCGAGCTATGTAGCTAGCACACAGTTCTGATCCGTCTCCATGACTTTTGGATGGGAACTGAGTGCTCGTTATCGAGGCTAGCTTACATCGGTTTAGATTTCTCATGACGTCCTACAACGCGTCGTCTTGCTGATGGGAATGAGAGCGAATGGCGATGTCTAGCAGGACAGGGCAGTACAGTGCCTGCCTCCGAATTCTTGGCTCAGTGTTCCGGACACAGCTTAATGCGCGAGCGCCACGCAGCTGATGAGTGGCGCACGAATCACGTGCTATCGCGGGATAGGTGCGACAGTGGAAACTGCCTCCCATTGTGTACACACAGTGCACTGTGTCACAAAGTTTTTCTTTTACATGCTACCGTGCCCTGCCCTTCGTCGCCTTCATCTCATTATGCGCCTGGCCATACTGCGCATAGGGTGGACATTAACAAAACCGAGAAACTGAAGGGAAAGATTCCTGAGTGGACATTAAGGAAAAAACGTCCTGTAACAAGTGTTCAGAAATGAGTCTTCGTCACAGTAGATGGCGCTGACAATTGAAAGTTCCTCTGACCACATGACGTGTATTACATGTGGGTTACAGGCTATGTAAGTGACCCAGCCTACTGTAGCAGCAGATCGGTCCGGCATTCATGTCAGGAACAAGCTGAGATTGTGTTTGTGTACGGCCAAGCAGACGGAAACTATCGAGCGGCAGCACAGCTATATGAAACTAAGTACTCTCACAGGCATCAGCTATACCACACAACGTTTCAAGGCCATTTTGCGCGTTTGTATGATCGTTGGTCTTTCCAGACAGACGAATGTGCAGGGAGGCGGCGGGCTGTGCATAGAGCAGATTTGGAGGAAGAGGTTCGACAAGATATGAAGACGAACCCTAGTATGACCTCCAGGCAAGTGGTCCGCCAACATGGTGTAAGCCGAAGTACGATTATGTGTGTCATGTGTAATAACCGCTACTATCAATATCATCTGCAACGAGTGCAGGTATTATCGGCAGCGGAATTTGCTCTATGGGAAGGACATTTTCGGTGGTTTTCCACCAGACCTTCACAATTATGGGATTCGTGTCACCTGTCCTCTTTACCGGCGAAGTAACCTTTACCAGAACTGGCATCCTCTATTTGCATATTCGTAAGCTGTGGGCTACAGACAATCTTGGGGGATTGGTTGAGGCCGCTCATCAGCATAGGTTCAGCATAAATGTTGGGCAGGGATTCTTTGCGACCAAATACTTGGACCGGTTATTATTTCA
Source organism: Schistocerca gregaria (assembly GCF_023897955.1). NCBI lineage: Eukaryota > Metazoa > Arthropoda > Insecta > Orthoptera > Acrididae > Schistocerca > Schistocerca gregaria. The sequence goes on from NC_064922.1 coordinate 398,153,045, forward strand.
CAACGTCTTATAACACTACCGTCTGGTGCAATTTGCTACTGCTGTTGTACCATAACCTTAAAGCTTGAAGCAGGTTGTAAAATAAAACTATCTTGACAAAGCAATTATGGTATAAAGCCACAGAGCAGTGTTACCCTCTGGGAGGAATTTTGTTGTGTTGACCGTGTTGTACCTAACGGAGGTGGCTTATCGGAAGTGAAAATCAGAATTACGGAAATATTTGAACAGTAACAAACAAAATTTTGCCTATCTCTACTGTTTAACGGGTAAAGAAAACGGTCGCCAGCCTAACTAGGCAAGAGAATGATTAACATTCTCGTTCAAGAAAATGGTTATTAGTAACTTTAATGGATAAACACAACCTGTACTTTGTCACACGTGAGTGCAGTGAACTCTTGACACATACGTATGTTTTAAGATTGAAGCTAACAACTGGAGCAGCACAAACTATTTGCAAAATTGTAACAGGTGCCGGAGCACACTATTACTTTCAGGGTTTACACCAACTGAATGGTCTTTATAACGTTATTATTACTATTCACTGCCGAATTATTAATTGGATATAAGTTAAGTCTCTCTCAGTTAAAGACTTTACTATTTAAAATGAAAGTTAATTGGAATCCAATAACAGGTTGCTTCTCACTATCATTTCAATAAAGAAATTATGGTTTTCATAATTAATGGTCTTTCCGTTACTTGTTACCGAGCATTAACACAATAGACAAACTGTGGATCCTGGTATACTATTCATATGCACTTCTAATACACAAGAGAGACAAACACTTAGCAAACGTGAGTATATAACGTTTCATACTGCAGTTTTCCACTCTTACTACATTGAGAGACAAAATTAACATATATGTAAGATACTGACTCACCTTCTGTGACTTACAACAGGCAGTAATGAGATCATTTACGAAGCAAAACTTTATAAGCCTCAGTCTTACGAACTCTTAATTTGAAGTTGGCAACAATAAATTAATAAGCAGTTTTATTAGGAAAATTACTTTCATTAACTTTAACTTTCTTTTTTTTACTATGTTTAAGAGGCATTAATTAGCAAAAACACTGGTCTTTAATGTTGTTTCAGTAGGGACCCTCGGAAATCACTTTAGTTCAAACGGAAAGGAACCTGAGAGGTGTTATGATAAGGAGAAAAATCAAGGTAGGTACATAAACTCAGTTATAAATTACCTTATATTTGAGCACACTAACACATCCATTAAAGCTGATCCTTCGCTGTACATTACTATAGTGCTCCATTACAGTGATTGCGCAGTGTGGTGGCAACTGCATGTTGGTAGATGGAGTTGCAGGTAGAATTGCTGGACTCAGTCATTTCTTGGTGGCGATGATAGATGCAAATTCCAGAACAGTTCCAGCTATTTATCCATCCATCCGAGGCATTGGAAAGTGGCAGAAAAAAAACCCTCTCTCGGAACCAGCACAGTATGCAACATTTACATGGCAGTGCACAGTTTGGTAGCTCGTCCCCGACTGGTGGCTCGTCCACGACTGACTCTTGTTCCACCTTTTTTTTCTAGGCCAACCACAATTTGCGCGCGCTACACAGTTCCGTGCCCGAGGGGAACCACAACAACTTTTACATACAAACTAAGAACCCTAAGTGAGGATCAGCAGTTTACATAACAGCAACCAAATTCATTCAATAAAACAGAATATTTGCACGTATTGACATTTCTACAAAAAATTATTCACACAGAAATTTCAATTATAAACAATAAGACTTGTTCCCTCCAAATGGGACAAAGAATTTAAATGACAGATATACTACCCTCCATAGAATCATACCATGACATCAAAGTTTGTACAAAGACAGGAGTATGCACTTTTGTGTCATATATTCACTCAAACACATTTACAGAAGCTTAACGATGTAATATTATATGAAACAAAAGCCAAAATAAATCATTGGAATATTAGAGTTATGGTGTTACAGTCTCCACATATAAACGCACATGGACTTCCTGTGGAATACTCGGCCTGAGCTGCATGAGAATGCATCTTTGGCAATACGACGAGGTATGTGGTTACTGCATGACAGAGCACCATTACACTCCTATGTTACAGTTCGACCACATCTCAACATCCTTCCCGAGCGTTGTATAGCAAGCGGAGGCCTTGTAGCATGGCCTGCTAGATCACCAAATTCGCGGGATTTTTACCTCTAGGGGCATCTGAGAAGCATTGTGTTTGCTGAACAAGTCCCTGATGGGCAGATCCTTCAACAGCCGGTTCCCGACGCCTGTGACGCTATTCGGAGAGAGGCTGGAACGTGCGGAAGAGTGCAACTATCTATGATAAGACGTGTTAATGCGTGGCATTGCATGCCATGGAAGCCACTTTGAACATCTGCTGTGACGTGGATACGAAGCATTTCTATACTACGTCCCAGGGCGATTTTCTGTTAATGGATTCACACCGTCCAGTTACGGATACATGTTCATAAGATCTTTTCCCCTCCATTTCCCGTCAGAAATCCGTCCCTACAGTTTGTCGATTTTATTCATGTTACCCTTTAAAGTTCTGCAGTCCACATTGTTTATGAAGGTTGTATATTGTACCATTTACTAAGTTGTTACAAAAAAAGTTGTCTTATCGGCTGTGATAAAACGTTAACTAAGTCATCGCTATTTCTCTCTTTGTTAGTAGTACTTATTTATAGCGCCCAACGAGCAAGTCGTTCGAGATGCGCGTTGAATGACATCCCTGTGGAAGTCGTCAAAGCAGAAATCAACATCGTCTGCGTGTATCCAAATCTCTTTTGGCAGACAGAAACGAGACATAAAAACTAAACAACACTGAAAGCGGAGAGGACTGGAGGGAAGGGGCCAGTAAAATCCCGGACTGCTATCTTTATTAAGTCTGCGGCGTCTTCCACCGCTTGCAGACGTCACTTCCACGCCGACAGATATTTGTGGCCGATTTCGGAGCTTAACCGGAAACGCTGTTCCGCCTCTCCAGTCAGCGGCGGACAATGATGTCTGTGGCGGCACGCGCCACCCGGCCCTGAGGGACAGGGAGGGGAAGGGAAGGGCCACCCCGCTCTAATTTACGAGAGCAGCCCGCTCGGTCGCTCCTGAGTTACGAGAACCGCCAGCGGGAAGGAAATGATGACGGCAATAAAACGATCCTACTGGCAGGGGGTCCCAGTCGTCTTTGTCTGCCCCCCCCTCCTTCCTCCCCCCAGATACAGCACAGCCGTATGAATATCGGCGTAAATATATCGGGGCTCCCACCAAATAACTCCCTCCTTCATTTCAGTAATCTTTACGACACACAGTCTGTCGTGGTATGACTAATCGATGATCTGATATTAAGTTCCCCCAAACATTGCTGCCACTGATCGAGATATTTCTTTCAGTGGACAGTATAAATGGCAGCTTACGTTACAGCCAAGTCCAACTTCAATTCACAGTATGTTTTACCAGTTATTACGTACTTTATTTTTTCTAAATAAGTTTGTGGCTGACTAACTACGGGACATCCCCGTAAAAGAGCATAATGGTAGCACTCAAGCCAAGTAAGTGACGAGAATCTGGTACAAGGAAAGCATGTGGGCCCCCACCGCTTGCTTATCACCTCTCCGCGCTTCTTTGCACTCGAAGAAAACAGATTCGTGTATCCTTCATTCTTCTTTCTTCTAATTTCTCGTGCCAGATTTAGTGTTGTAATGGAATCTTTCTCGTATTCTGATAATGGGAGAAGAAATAAAAACTTTGAGTTTCGCCGATGACATTGTAATTCTGTCAGAGACTGCAAAGGACTTGGAAGATTAGTTGAACGGAATGGACAGTGTCTTGAAAGGAGGGTATAAGATGAACATCAACAAAAGCAAAACGAGGATAATGGAATGTAGTCGAATTAAGTCAGGTGATGCTGAGGGAATTAGATTAGGAAATGAGACACTTAAAGTAGTAAATGAGTTTTGCTATTTGGGGAGCAAAATAACTGATGATGGTCGAAGTAGAGAGGATATAAAATGTAGACTGGCAATGGCAATGAAAGCATTTCTGAAGCAGAGAAATTTGTTAACATCGAGTATAGATTTAAGTGTCAGGAAGTCGTTTCTGAAAGTATTTGCATGGAGTGTAGCCATGTATGGAAGTGAAACATGGACGATAAATAGTTTAGACATGAAGAGAATAGAAGGTTTCGAAATGTGGTGCTACAGAAGAATGCCGAAGATTAGATGGGTAGATAACATAACTAATGAGGTGGTATTGAACAGAATTGACGAGAAGAGGATTTTGTGGCACAACTTGACTACAAGAAGGAATCGGTTGGTAGGACATGTTGTGAGGCATAAGGGGACCACAAATTTAGCATTGTAGGGCAGCGTGGAGGGTAAAAATCGTAGAAAGAGACCAAGAGATGAATACACTATGCAGATTCAGTAGGATGTAGGTACTGGGACATGAAGAAGCTTGCGCAGGATAGAGTAGCATGGAGAGCTGCATCAAACCAGTCTCAGGACTGAAGACCACAATAACAACGATAATGGGTGACGCAAAGTGATGGCTCCTGAAAAAATCATGGCCATATAATGTTCATGTGATGGTCACGATGAGTTAGATTTTAACAATTCTGACGATGATTCTACTATAACTGTTACTGAACTTTGCAGAGAGTAATAGCGATCCTGAGGCTACTGTAAGGAGTACACATAATTCAATATTTTTGTTAATACATAAGTTCGTAACGTTTCTCCCTAAGATTAATAAACACAGCAGATGCGCGTATCAGAGGCTTTAGTCATCAACAATAAACTGTCCTTCACTATTTAGAACAATCGGCCAACGTTCGGGTAACTTTTCGATTCCGCGACTGTAAAAATCACATGACTTTGAGGCTGTAAGGTGTCAGGCAAATCCAACACCTTCCATCAAAACCCTGACATGATAAGCAAATCCAGTAGTATGTCACATAGCTCCGAATAAGTAGTGACATTAAATTAACCAAAGTAATACGAGTAACGAGTGAGCAAATGGAATACCACAGACTAACACAAGAATGCCTAAATGCATGTCGTACCTTCCCACTGCGAGACCGACGCAGTTCCAAGGGGAGAAACGAGAACAGAAGCTGATAGCAGAACCGTGTTAAGCTAGAAGGCCCTACGATAAGGGATGGACTGGACACCCACGTCGGCAGCCTACCGCTAAGACTACCACCCGCACATTTTAGCGTGATACTTTTTTGCGTCTCTGCTACGATAAAGGACCACCCCCCAGCCCATGTTAAAAGCTACAGCCCTCCAGAAAAACAGTATAGATCTTACGATAACACAAAAAGGGCCACTACCACCTGCAAGTTTTAGTGCGAGGATTTTTCGCGTGTCTGTTACATTAGGACCACCCTCCAGCCCATGTTAGAGCCCTCCAGAAGAACAGTATAGATCTCACGATAACGCTAAAAGGACCACACCAGCTGCAGGTTTTAGCGTGAGACTTTTTCGCGTCCCTGTTACGTTGCAAACTTTAAAAAAATGGCCCCACCACAAAAAGTATAACGTTTCTCATTGGATGGACAGAATTTTTTTAGGCGGAGCTTAAGGTTAACATTGAGACCCTGATTGGTCAGATGAAAACACAGCCAGATAGTTTTTGTTAAACCAACTTCGGTAAATGGTAGTAAGGACGGAGTTGTTTCCGAGATGGCGAGGTGAGCGGAGCTGTGCTGCCGCCGCTGCCCTGACGCTGCCTAAACACCGACAAGGTAATGAACGCATGCGATGCCGCATTTTTGAGCGCATAAGACTTCACTCAGAACTGCAGAAGTCTCATCTGTTACACCCCCTTTTTGCGTAATACTAGTGTCGATCGTTAATTAAAACTCATGGTGTTCACATTTGCTACTTGAAGTAAAGATCTGAAACGAGATGATTTTTCTGTAATATAGTTATAGAGAAGCCACATCAGCCACTGTAATTTACGACAAGTTAGATAAGTAATTAAAGATAATTGAGGGTCACTGTAGACAATTTTGATAGTTTTCTCTTTTGTGAAACTTAATTTAAACCTAGATTATAGATGTGATATGGCATAGGTCATCCTTCGATCCATTGTAGAACTTGGAAACCCACTCAGGGAATATTCGTTCAAATTTTTGTTGAACGCATTTGGTTTTTACCATCCTGTATTAAAACAGTTCCTTTTATCAATAGTGCAATTTATAAACGACGTTTTGTGATTAGAATAAATTTCCAATGGTAAACTTAACTGCTTTTTCGACGTTATTTTACCAGCTAACTAAAAATAGGAAAGCCTTGAACCCTTTCCACTAAATTTAGTTAGCATTAAGATTCTTTTACAGGGAGTGCAATGGAGCCGACGCTGAGATCCTTAAGTATTTGGTTATATCATCGTTAGTCTCACTGAACTCTTCTGAATGCTACATGTCATGTGTGGTCTAGCGTCTCCTTACCAGCAACAGGTCCCAGGTTCAAACTAATTAATTCTCTAAAAAAAAAAAAAAACACGCTCAGAGCGTCGTTGCGCGAAAGTGGTAGGGAGACACGATATAGAACGGACACCACCATGAATGTTTAGACTTGCTTTTTGAAGCTATTACAGGGTTTGACAACGGAAAAATGACTTTCGTGTCTTCCTTGCTTTTTGAAACTATTACACGGTTCGACGAAATACGAGATACATTTCACTACGGCGTGTCTCCTGTTTCTTTTTTCGGCTGTGCGGTATCGTGGAGTAGCATCACTTGACGCCATGTTCCTGGTCGTTGTTGTTGGATTACGTCTGCAAAACGTCTCATTTGTTGGCACTAAATTTCAGCAGTGATAGTTACACCTTGGGGAAGCTGTTCGTATACGCCACAACGTTGCTGTTCCACCTGATGCATAACATCTTCTGTGATGGCGCGCAGGTCTTCGTACGGGGAGTGGCTATACAGGTGCCATTTATTGTCACCAGTAACTATACACGGTAGGAACGGTTCCATTTGCCCAGGAGCCTATTGATGACGAGCAAGAAGAGATGCACGTATGGCAAGCTGTTGATTATGTGATTTCGGATTAGAGCTGGCGCTACCCATACATCCGATATTTGAATTTTTCTCACTGCACGCAAATGTTGCACAATGGTGGAATCATCACAGTTCATCACATGAGGCAGCTGTAGTGTACGCTGACGAGGATCATTGTGCATTAACGTGTTTAAACGACCTTAATCGAACTCCGAATGTCTTCCTGAACGTGGAGTCTCTAATGTCAAAACGATCGTCCTTCAAACGAAAAAACCGTTTTCTTGCCGTCATTTGTCAAATTTCATTATCTCCACAGACGGCTCAAGTGTTTCTAGCTGCCTCGGCTGCTGCCACCCCTCTACTGAATATGTCGTAAATCATCCGATTACTCCATTTGGCACTATATATTCTAGCGTCCACTTACTAACTCCAAATTAGAAACTTTCAACATGTAACCTCAAAGAGCACCAGCGAACTAAAGATAAAAAATTAATTACAATCGATAAATGAGAGCGTAGCAACCGGAATACCAACATGCACAACTAAAGAGCTAATTACCTATGCACCAAGCTAATAACTTTTTTGGACGATTAGAACAACGAATTTGTTGTTTCATGGGTGCTAGAGGCTTCTGACAGACATCCACGACATAGAAGAATCGAATCATTTTTTTTTCCAAGTGCTACATTTATACACACATCAAAAAACGTTTTGCGTGACCTCGGTTATCAGAACTCCAGAAAATAGACGTTGACTGTTGATATTGTATCACAGTCCATTTGACTGTTCAGAGATGTCACTAAACCTGCCTAAATATGTAAGCAACCATACGTGAGGAGCGCCTATTAGATCGAGAGGGTCCGACAACCGATCAGTTCTAGACATTCCACCAGGAATGAGGTGCACGGCTCGTGTTGTCTGTAGTTCATTAATGCCTAGACGGTCAGTACCGTGGTTCGATCGCGTCCGCATTGTTACTTTGTGCTAGGAAGGGTTCTCAACAAGAGAAGTGTCCATGCGTCTCTGAGTAAACCAAAACGATGTTGTTCTGACATGGAGAAGATACAGAGAGACAGGAACTGTCGATGACATGCCTCGCTCAGGCCGCCCAAAGGCTACTACTACAGTGGATGACCACTACCTGTGGATTATGGCTCGGAGGAAAACAATGTTGAATAATACTTTTAGTGCAGCCACAGGACATCGAGTTACGACTCAAACTGTGCACTATAGGCTGCACGATACACAACTTCACACCCGACGTCCAAGTGAGGTCCATCCTTGCAACCAAGACACCAGGCGGAGTGGTACAGGTGGGCCCAACAACATGCCGAATGGATCTCTCAGGGCTGATTTCAAGTTCTCTTCACCGATGACTATCGGATATGTCTTCAACCAGACAATCGTCGGATACATGTTTGGAGGAAACGCGATCAGGCTGAAGGCCTTAGACACACTGTCCTGCAAGTGTACAAGTTATAGGTCCCCTGCTGTTTTTGGGTGGTATTATGTGGCGCCGAAGTACGCCGCTGGTAGGAAGGCACCGTAACAGCTGTACGATACGTGAATACCATCGTCTGACCGACAATGCAACCATATCGGCAACATATTGGCGAGACATTCGTCTTCATGGACGATAGTTCGCGTCCTTATGGTGCATATCTTGTGGCTGAATTCCTTCAGGATAACGACATCGGTCGATTACAGTGTCCAGCATGTCCTCCAGATATGAACCCTATCGAACATGTCATGGATAGACTGAAAAGTGTTCTTTATGGACGAGGTGACGCACCATCCACTCTGAGGGAACTCAGCCGAACCGCTATTGAAGAGTGGGAGAATCAGGACCAGCAGTGCCTTGATGAACTTCTGGATAGTATGCCACTACGAATACATGCATGGATCAGTGCAAGAGGACGTGGTGCTGGGTATCAGAAGTACCTGTGTGTACAGTAATCTGGACCACCATCTCGGAACGCAAATGATGTTTATGTTGATTTCTTTTCCAAATTTCTGTACAGGTTCCGGAACTCTCGGAATCGAGATGACGAAATACTTTTTTGATGTGTGTATATAGCCTTTTTAGATTCAAAGGAAATACCACCAAACTTCAACCATGCTATCGTTGTCTATGCTGTATTTCTTTTTTTGTCGCTGACGAATGAATGGGATAAATTATGGATAATCTGATCATTACACGAATAATAAAAGTAAAACTTGAGAGTAACATTAAAAATGTTTCTACCATCAATAATTATTTAACAAACAAAGAGGGATCAGAAGTAGTTATACACACACACATATATTAACAACATCGACAACGACGACGACATATTAACATAGGGAAAATCGAAAAGAATGAATCAAATCATCACCACATTACCCAGTGAAACCGGAGCAAAACTTTTGATTACAATATTCAGGACATGCGTAAATTTATAGGTACATGCTTTGTTACTTCTTTGGCTGCCCCTAGCTCTGTTTGTAATCTCTGGAACGATGTTGCTGGTGTTCAGCTAGTAAAGCAGGCAATGTCTCAGAGATGTTTTGAGAGTCTGGCGACCACTTTGCACTTCAATCACAATACGATGCGACCAACCACTGAGAGTCGCGATCATATCAAATTGTACAAATGTAACCCTATAATAGGTCAACTGAACAACAAACGTCTTTCAGTTGAAGTGAGTGAGTATTGGTCCATTCACGAAAAAATGTTTGCAGTTACAGAAGGTACCACATAAAAACGTATATGAAAGATAAACCACACAAATAAAGGTAAAAGCTTTCAGTTTTGTACGAAGCGATGGGAATTGAACACAAAATTAGATCTACAGTGAACAAGAAAATAATCCGAAATTCATACTAGATAATGAACAACCTAATGGAGAAAGTGGAAATAATGTGATTCGCCTCATAAGGGAAATGGCAAGAACCAGAACCATAAGGTCTATTTTGGCAGATATTATTCCTCTACAGATATAGTCGTACACATGTTAGAGCTCAGTGAGAAAATAACAGCAGACATACCAATGAACCATTAGCAGTTTAAAATTGAATTGGCTTAAACTCTTCGCCAGGTTGGTCCTCGAGCAAAAAAGAGAGGTAGAACTGCTAGCTCGGATCCAACAGGGATCAACAAGCTTAAGCACAAGGGATCATCCTTACCTCCATAGGGCATAATATTAGAACCCTTTAATAACTAGCGAGTGTGGAATTAGAAGAGAACAAAGTGAAAACGTTATAACTGCAAAGCCTATACCTTTATCACGTGTGAGAAGTGCGAAGTAAACTTATGTTTTCAATAAAGACAAACACCCTTCTTTATAGTATCTAAAGACAAGCGCGGTCCACCCATTTTCGATAGTACCATTCATTCCGCCGTAACTGTTCTTAATTTTGTTTTTGAAACTATATTTTTATACAGAACGAACATTTATTAATGATACAAATTTCACACAATTTCGCAAAATTTCAAAGTGCACAAAAATACATTTTTCCAATAGAAGGATGTAGGTTGCAGTAGGTACTGGGAGATGAAGCAGCTTGCGCAGGATAGAGTAGCATGGAGAGCTGCATCAAACCAGTCTCAGGACTGAAGACAACAACAATAAGACTATTATTGTTTTTAATATTTTATCCTGACGATATTGAACACACTCAAACCTAAAAATTTATTTGTTCTAAAAAGTGCAGAATCAAGGGGTCAGGTGGTGCACTATGGTGGTGTATGCGCCAGTGGGCTGTCGACGTGGAGACTTGACAGAATGTTAGAATGCAGCTTTCGTGTTTGGATTTTTCCTTGGCCACAGTGTGGATGAAATCGGCAGATTTGTTTAGTAACAATGCGGAATTTTCAACGTGTCAACAAGGAATGAAGTACCAATCTACTACATAACACGGCATAAGGATTCTAATCGATAAGGACTGGAAACGAACGGCACATCTTTTTAATGACAATCCTCTTCAAGCTTAAGACGAATTTATACTGTCAGTGAATGCAGGTCACGCTCAACGAATTTTCGAGCATAGTGAGAGGAACTGCTTGCTGTGTACAGCTGTAGTTGCTCACTTCGCAGATATCCATTGCTCAGAGCGGCTCAACAAAGCTGCTCGTTTTCAATGGGACAACAAAACTGGACAATAGATGACTGAAGCTGTGTGGTGCGATCCGACGAATCGCTGTTTTTTTCGTTTCACAAGAAGCAGGGCGCCAAATACACCGAGTAGTTTCTGGAGGACGCAGTTCGTGCCGGAGATGGTTCTGTTATAGTTTTAGTACCATGCCTTGGGCCCACTCATACACATTAGTATGAACTTAAACCATCATGGTTATTTCAACACCCTCCTTGACCTAGTATTTCCATTTCTATGACAGCATAAGGAAGACTGTACCGTGGACACTCCCAAAATAACAACAACAGTATTGACGTTGTTATAGCATACTTCCTGGATCTTGCAACGCTGAGACAGCCTATTGCAACTGTAATGCTCCACTAAATCACTGGACAGAATATATTTTGGTCTATTTTTAACAGCACATGGAACCTAGCAGCTAATATATCCACAGTCTGATAGCCCATCGGAATCGAATATTATTGAACTGGTTCGTGTGTATGGCATGTGTGAAGGGACTTGTGCGCTCTCTTCCTCGCCGAACTGATATGTTTATAGAGTCTAGAGGAGGTTATACACGGTATTAACGTGATGTCCCGTGGCCTTGACTATGTTTTTGTGGGTTCCTCATTACTCGTAGTTTGTAAGGACAGCTTAGTTGTTATAATATTTTCGTGCAACAGAAGGGAAGACGCTTGACTGGTATATTTTTATGGTATTAGTTGGCAAATTCATGGAGAGGGAAGTGGCAAAGACTGATTACGAGAAAAAAAATATATTTCTTAAACTGTAGTACATTTATTTCTCAGTCATTTTGTTTCTTCTCTCCCCTTTTTAAACGGGATTTGATAGAATAGTAATTTTATAAAAAATCAGATGTTTATTAACAATAATTGAAACACCAGACCATTATGTTGAGCTCGGATATAAACGTCTTTATTTTAATTAAAATTAAACTGTTTCAGTTAAAAGAAAAGACAGAATTTAAAAATCTAGCCTGTCTTGGTCTTATGCTAATCTTTCATAATTCGTTATGAATTTATATAAAATTTTATTAACCAGATAGAGCTTAAGACTCTGAAAGCATTACCTCCATTTGATTAAAAATGTGCACAACCTGCAGACACAATTAATGAGACATACATCTGTTATGCAGTGAGAATATTTAATAATCAGAAACACATGAACCAAACTGATGAGTGAAGTGGCTTCCATGTGAAGGAGCGAAATGGTTACTTGTGACTTGCACATTACACCCTCTTCCAACCGTTAATCTGATATAGCTTAATACAGGCAAGGAATCATGGTTTACGACAGCAGGGGGACAACGGCCACATCAACCCATAGTACAGGTGGCCTACATCAAAGGCAAGTATAGATTCAGGGGAAAACCTATTGTTCTCTCTCGATAGAGAAACCTTAACCTATTGTTTTAAGAGGATTTAGCCTCTCTGGGGATAGTTCTTGCCTTAGATTAACAGGTTATGACCAGGGGGCATAATCCTTCCTGTTGATTCACAGGTCCTTATCCACTGTTCCCCTCCAACTCTTCCTCCGCCTCCTCTCACATATCCCCGTCCCCCATCCCTCTGGGAACTTTCCTCACTCATACAAGCACACTTTTGATATCAATTTGATTGATTAATAAATTAAATCGATCAAATAAGTAATTCCATCCTGCGTAACACCCCAGGCCCCTCCCCTTTCCTCCCTATACCAGACATTAGTGGGAAAAAGACTCAGCTGATCGGCCATTTCGAGGGAAATCGATTGATTTCATTTCCCTTACGGGCTATCGCAGTTTTCCACATTAGGTTCATAGCATCTTTATGACAGGCCAAAGTCATTTTCTTTGAATTTATCGGAATAATGACCACAGTACACATACTTTATAAGCCCGCTGATCACAGCAAATCTATCTCACAGCCTCTACAACTACATATAATTCTTCGCCAGTAAATGAATGCTGGTGATACCAAACAATACTGGGTGAAAATCCGCGATGGATGTACATGTCTCACAAGTTTTCCTTGAGCGTGACACCAGTGTCATTTAGAAAGAGAGACGCAATCGTCTTACAAGTCACCAGGTGTTAAAAACACTATCGCAGAACCGAAGTTACTGTCACAAACGGACTTGGTTCTACAGGCGCATACAAGTATTGCTAATGATATCCATCTTAAAAAGAATCGAGGTATGGCCTGAAGGAGACCTGTGTCTCTAACTGTAAATTAACGTCTGTCAACCAAACATTTTCTATGTCATCCTTATTTTGTAACATCTGACAGAGAGAAAAAAAAGATAAAAACCGTGAACCATAAAAACTTCGCTAACGCCTTTCGGTAGAGGAATTGATAAAGGGAGCAATGACCACAGCGGTTTGCTCACTAAGGATTTCACACACGTCTGAACATTTTTTTGTACTCGCTAATATTTTTACCGCTTGTCCTAATCTTCCGATATATACATATCAAAAACGGTTTTGTAGCATCCTAGATCCCAAAACTCCTGAAGGCGGACGTTGATTGTGGATTTTGCATCCCAAAACAGTCCCTTTGACTGTTCAGATATGTCACTAAACCCGCCTAAAGATGTAAAGAACCACACGTGAGCAGCGCCTATTAGATGGAGGGGCTCCGACAGCCGATCAGTTTCATTCATTCCACCAGGATGGATGTACACGGCTTATGTGTAGTCCAACAATGCCTAGACGGTCTATGCCGCGGTTCGATCTCTTCCGCATTGTTACTTTGCACCAGGAAGGGCTCTCAACAAGGGATGTGACGTGGAATCTCTGAGTGAACCAAAGCGATGTTGTTTCGACATGGAGAAGATACAAAGGGACGGGAACTGTCGACGACATGCCTCGCTCTGGACTTCCAAGGACTACTACTACAGTGGATGACCACTACCTGTGGATTATGGCTCGTAGGAACACTGATAGCGACGCCACAATGTTGAATAATGCTCTTCGTGCAGACGCAGGATGTCGTGTTACGACTCAAACTGTGCGCAATAGGCAGCATGATGCGCAACGTAACCCTGACTTCCATGGCGAGGTCCGTCTTTGCAACCACAACACCATGCAGCAGGGTGCAGATGGGCCGAACAACATGCCGAATGGACCGCTCAGGACTGGCATCACGTTCTCCTCACCGATGAGCGTCAGATATGCCATCAACCGGACAATCGGCGGGTACATGTTTGGAGGCAACTCGGTCAGACAAGGCTTAGGTACACTGTCCAGCGAATGTAGCAAGGTGGAGGTTCCCTGATGTTTTTGGGTGGCATTATGTGGTTCCGACGTATGCTGCCGGCGGTCATGGCAGGGACCGTAGCGACTGTATGATACGTGAATGCCATCCTCTGACCGATAGTGTAACCATATCGACAGAATATTGACTAGGAATTCGTCTTCATGGACGATTCGCGCCTCTATCGTGCACATCTTGTGAATGATTTACTTCAGTAAAACACGTTGCTCGACTATAGAGGATAGCATATTTTTCAGACATGAACCCTACCGAACATGCCAGGGATAGACTGAAAATGGTTGTTTATGGCCGAGGTGACCCACCAACCACTCTGTGGGAACTACGCCAAATCGCTGTTGAGGATTGGAACCATCTGGACCTTCAGTGCCTTGATGAACTTGTGGATAGTATGCCCCGCCGAATACAGGCATGCGTCAGTGCAAGAGGACGTGCTATTGGGTATTAGAGGTACAACTGTGTACAGAAATCTGGATCACCACCACTGAAGGTCTCGCTGCATAGTGGTACAACAAGCAATGTGTGTTTTTCACTAGCAATAAAAAGAGCGGAAATGATATTTATGTTGATCTCTCTTCCAATTTTCCGTACTTGTTCCGGAATTCTCTGAACGGATTAGATGCAAAACTTTCTTTGATGTATGTACATCGTAAACCAATACAGTCTGTGTACTGGCATCGAACATATGCGCCGATCCCGATTAAAAATACAGATAATGATACACTTAGTCGCCTGCACAGGCCAGTGTAATATTCTATCGCCTGTACTTTGGACTATCAGTGACGAGCGGAGAGCCCTGTGTCCCTGAGTTGTTTGAAACATCGTTTCTTTCTTGCTGTAACACGTTGAAGCAGCGTATGACACATATTTGGACACCACCAAACATTTTGTTTTTCCCACCACTGTTCTGACATCTGTGTCAGATTTTAAACTGATACTAGCACATTTTTGAGCTATGTGCTCTCTAAGAAAACTAGACGTCACACAGTGTAAATTACGTTGATGATGCTCCCACTACATGCACTCTGGATGATTTTTAATAAAAGACATTTGCAATATATGGAAACTGGAAGAGATTTGCGAAGTTGTAGAGCGTTTTTGAACATCTGTACAAAGGTGATTCGCGGTCTCTACTTTTAAAATCATCTTTGGTAGTGACGGGATAGCTGATGGTTCATTGTTCTATTTCCATTGATTCCTCAAATTTCAGTTATGTGTGTGATCACTGTTTCGGTGGTAGCCTTCCCTGGAACGTGTTGCGCCTCCAACAAGACTCTTTCTCCATCTCAAACAAATGATGTCAGTCAATAATTATGTGGTAATCAACAGTTTGCCAGTGAACAGAGGGGGTGGAAAAGATCATGTGATGTACTGTAATAATATGCATCACAGTTGACAGAGCGCTGAATTTTAGCAGTTTTTCCGTAATTTCAACACCAACCTATGACACGGCAGCATGCTTCCCAATTTCAGTATTATCGCTAAACTTCCCCGCTACTACTTTGCGAGGACCATATAGTTGACTGCGATTGTAGATGGATGTCTGTGCAGCTCCTCCATTCATTGAATATTTTCGAACAAATGCACCAAAGTATGCCAGACAGTGATCTACATATTTGTAGCACTTCAGTCATAGTGCGTAATTTTCGATCTTTCCCTCTGCAGGTGGAGGTCACAGAGGGTTCTCGTATTCTTAAGATATAGTTAGAGTTTGAATGATTTCCACACATTGTCTTTGACCAACCCTCCCAATAGCACTGCCATCGATTTAATCTACGGCTGACCAGAAGCAGACCGATACATTCAACATCTCATGAAGGAACAGACCCAGCTGAGTCTGTAAATGTCGTTCCTCACCAATCTTGCTCACTTTACCCAACCAAGTGTACAAGATCTGTCCAGATCCACATGTCGAGAAGGTTAGCACCCCTTATCGGTGTACAGTAGCATCAAAAAGAGGATGAAGGAATGTAGTCAAATTAAGTCGGGTGATGCTGAGGGAATTAGATTAGGAAATTAGACACTTAAAGTAGTAAAGGAGTTTTGCTATTTGGGGAGCAAAATAACTGATGATGGTCGAAGTAGAGAGGATATAAAACGTCGACTGGCAATGGTAAGGAAAGCGTTTCTGAAGAAGAGAAATTTGTTAACATCGAGTATAGATTTAAGTGTCAGAAAGTCATTTATGAAAGTATTTGTATGGAGTGTAGCCATGTATGGAAGTGAATCATGGACGATAAATAGTTTGGACAAGAAGAGAATAGAAGCTTTTGAAATGTGGTGCTACAGAAGAATGCTGAAGATTAGATGGGTAGATCACATAGCTAATGAGGAGGTATTGAATAGAATTGAGGAGAAAAGGAGTTTGTGGCACAACTTGACAAGAAGAAGGGACCGGTTGGTAGGACATGTTCTGAGACATTAATGGGATCACAAATTTAGCATTGGAGGGCAGTGTGGAGGGTGAAAATCGAAGAGGGAGACCAAGAGATGAATACACTAAGCAGATTCAGAAGGATGTAGGTTGCAGTAAGTACTAGGAGATGAAGCAGCTTGCACAGGATAGAGTGGCATGGAGAGCTGCAACAAACTAGTCTCAGGACTGAAGACCACAACAACAGTAGCAGATATGAGGGTGTTGCGATGTAAT
The DNA here is from genome assembly GCF_023897955.1 of Schistocerca gregaria. Lineage (NCBI taxonomy): Eukaryota > Metazoa > Arthropoda > Insecta > Orthoptera > Acrididae > Schistocerca > Schistocerca gregaria. The sequence continues at coordinate 398,170,082 of NC_064922.1, forward strand.
ATCAGACGGTTAAGAAGAAGAAGAAGAAGAAGAAGAAAAGCATAAGAAACGAATGCTTTTTATGCATAATGGGGCTCGAGATAGACAAAGTTTGAAGCATTTTACGTAAATGAACTGCACTATCAATTCTAAAGTATCGTTCTAGTGTGTCGGATCAGTACCAAGAAGGTATTGGTAAGAGAGAACAAAAACACATTCACTCCTGAGGCTACACGTTTCTGCACTTAACACACGCTATAATGCAAGAGCGGCGCGCTTTCCCTCCATTAGTCGTGCGGAATGAAATGCTGTTAACATTCCAATGTAAGAAACATATTTCCAGCGCATGTCATACAGTCGCCTTGCAGGTTTCCCTACGATATACTAAGTTGAAAATCTGTAAAATGAAAACAACTGCTTCCTTCAATTCACTGATTATTTATGTTACATGCGCAGTACAGCTTTACAGTGGTGTATAGGGCTCACTGGTCACATCCGATCACTATTCAGAAATCATACTGTACTCCCATCAGTCAAATAAAATGATCATTAGTAACGGAGAATGCTTATTACAAGCGTGCAGGCAAACGCATATTAGTGGTGTGCGATAAGTAAACTCTGTAAACAGGACACCTGTCACGCAGGTGTATACATGGGGATTGCCGTACCTCACTAACTTAGAGTCATCGTAGTTATGACAAAGAAGGCTCGATTTCATGCCCAAGGTGCTGCAGGGGAATGGAGTACCCTCGCATAAATCTTCTTTCGTCTAGAGGAAAGTGCCGAAACAGGATGGCCTTGTTTCATCATCATCGCATATGAGATGGAATTCCTCTGATGACTGAAAAGCTTGCTGTTAACGATTGCAAGTAGATACTGCCCTGTCACACACAGCACACACCTTTGTATGCGAATCGAATTCAGGTTATGCCACACACAATTGATGCACCGTCACAGAACAACTGGAAAAAGAGGTTAAATGACCAGCAGCAACACCTTCCTCTCTCTCTAGAAAGCATCACCAGCCTACCATTAAATCATACCTCGTTACCACTCCTTCTCAACCAATCAGTCCATCGACTTCCTATGAACCTTCAACGAAGATGGCAAATAAGTTTAGAGGCTGATGGGTCTCTTTTGTCCAGGAAAGCATCAAAGAGAACAGTCAACTCGCGTGTATCACTTTTACTTCAATAGACGTACAGTAGAATGTTGCCATACAGCAACTGTTTGTTAGCTGACACCGCAAAGTTGTGATTGGCGGGGAGTACAGAGACCCATACTGTAAATACTGTCACTTGGTGTTCAAAACATCTTATCAGTCCTACACAGGATCTAACAAGTGATCCATTTTGTAGTCTTATATTGCAGTCACCCCAGCTCATAATAAAACGCTCCTTAGCTAAAAGACGTCAAGTTCAACACCTTTCAGCCGTCAAATTTTCAACCTTATTTATTTTGCAACTGGTTTCAGCGTTTTACCATGCCATCTTCAGGCCCCTGACCGACGTGTAGGAAGAATCTACCTCGATTATGATCAAAAGAAGGCCCAGCAATGATGGTTTTAGTAGACATTTGCTACAGTGATCACTTCAACCATCACCTGCTGGCAGGTGCGGAGGTAGATTCTCCCTACATGTCGGTCAGCGACCTGAAGATGGCATACTAAAACGCTGAAACCTGTTGCCAAATAAAATAAGGTTGAAAATTTGACGGCTGAAAGGTGTTAATTTGACATCCTCTATCGAACAGCCGAGTCCCGCAACCATCTCAAAAAAGATGGACATACAGAGACTCATTAGGTAAGGACACACAACGTCCCGGCATCTGCAGGGTGCCACATACAAGAATTGTTCTGCGCCAACCAGACGACATGCATGTACTCCCGTAATTCGGCGTATTTCTCCCCCAATTTATTCCTATTTACCGTCAATTTTTCCTTATTTTGTGTCACTTTTGCCGACGCCATCAAGACATAAGTAACAATAAGAACGAAAGACCGAAAAGGAAGTGTTCTGATTAAAATTGTTGTAAGACAGGGATGATGTTATCCGTCAGTATTGTTCAGTCTACATATCGATGAAGCAATGCCTTAAATAAAAGATAGGCTCAAGAGCGGAATTAAAACGCAAGGTGAAAGGATATCAACGATAAGATTCTCTTTCATTGCTATCTACAGTGAGAGTTACGAAGAGTTACAGATTCTGTTGAATGGAATGAACAGTCTCATGAGTAAAGAATATGAATAGAGAGTAAATCGAAGAAAGACAGAAGTAACGAGAAGTAGCAGAAATAAGAATTGGGGATCATGAATTACGCGATATTAGGGAATGAAGCGGAAAAATAAAGCAAGTAGGACACAAGAAACAGACTAGAACTGGTATAAAGAGTAGTCACGGCCAAGAGAAGTCTACGAGTATCTAGGCCCTAATTTGAGGAAAAAGTTTCTCATAATGTATGTCTAGAGACAGCACGGTAGTGAAATATAATGGGAAAACCGGAACAGAAGAGAATCGGAGCATTTGACTTGTGGTGCTACATAAGAGTGTCGAGGATTAGGTGAACCAATAATTTAAGAACTGAGGAAGTTCTTCGCAGAATCGGTGAGGTAAGGAGCTTAGGGACTACACTGACAGAAAGAGGTGACACGGTGATAAGAGATAAGGGAATAAATTCCATGGTAGTAAAGAGATTTGTAGACGGTAAAAGCTGTAAAGGAAGACAGAAATTAAGATACATCCAGCATATAATAGAGGAAATAGATTGCATTTGCTACTCTGAGATGAATAGGTTTGTACAAGAGAGGAATTCAAGGCGGGACGCATGAAACCAGTCGTAAGACTGATGGGTCAGAAAAACAAAAAAAGGTTCGCAACTGTGTACATACCAAATTACTTTATTATTTTGCGGAAAACACGTCTAATAGGCTCTCTTACCTTTACGACAGAACTATCCCATGTCGTATCTGTCTTCGGCGCTATCGACTCATAGTGACATATATTCGTTAACCAGTAAATACTGAAAACACGAATTGTTTTTATGGTCTCTTTCGACACAGATGATTAATACAGACATGCTACAACATGTACTAGACTTAAAAATAGTTAGATGTAGCTGTTAGATCCTGTTATTCCAACGTATAACAAGTCACCAATTATCTTTCCGTAAATAAGAACTGAATTTACGTATTACTTGACCAAAAGTGGGTGACAGTTTTGTTCTGTGCACGCCCTCTAAAATGTGATAAAACCCCTCGCAAAAGTGGCACAGTCCATGACCAGAGATACCGAGTGGAAACTTTACTTCACGTTAGTTCGTAACATCGCCAAATAAGTTTAACATACTCAGTGGCAATTTACTAAATTACTGATGACAGATATAAGAGACAAACGTAATGAAAAGGACGCAGCTTTTCACACATTGGTAGGTATTGTTGGACACTGAATCTCTTAGCTAGTAGTCATTTTATTTCTTCAGGATGTTCTTTATAGGTCATTTCCCGAAACGGTAAGACGATGATACCCTATGTCTCATCATAGGAGCTGCTTACTGAGTACGATTCTGAGTACGAAGGATGTGGATAATATTGGCTTGGAACCTGAGCTTGTTCTAGCTTGACGGATATTTGGATAACATAACTCTCTGGGAACTGGGAACCTTTCGAGCATCATAAGTGTCGAGAGTAAAACGTATTCCACTCACCAGCAGTGCATTTACATTGCGTATATCCTACGGTATTCATGAAGCATCTTCGTCGTGTATGGAGCAGCGATTTAATAACTTTTGTATGCTACAACTGTGTTTCATTTCAAGGGAACTCAAGCTAATTTTAAAAGCTAAAACCACGTGAGGACTGTAAGTGAATTCACAGAACTTTAAAGAACTCATGCTATTTCTGAACGTTAATTAAATTCAGTTTTGCTGGATAATATTTCATGACTAACGCGTTGTGTATGCCATCCAGGCGTTTGACATCGTCTTGGCGTGTTTTGTCTGATAGATGTTACGTCATATATAGTAGCTACATTACGTTAGTCAGTGCAAAACCAAATGATGGTAGTGATCTACAGGCGTTTGACAGAAGTGTGGAACACCACGAGAAATGAATGCGTGAACATAAATGCAGATGTTATTCAAATCTGCAGATTACGTTGTTGTATCCAAGTACGAACGTCAGTTGTGCAAGTGGTAATCGTGGAAGACCAGTCGTCTACTTGTGAGTGTACTATGTCGGGGATAAGTGAATTCGAACCTGTGTAACTTATGGTTGCTTCTGTGATGGGTGCTTCTGCATCCAAGATATTCGAAGTGTTTAGCATTTCAAGGCTCGCGCTGTCGAAGGTTTATACTTCATACAGCGGAAGCATAAAAACATCGGGTCGAACGTCAAAAAGCAGACAAAAGGCTGTGTTGAGTGATTGTGACGGACGATCATTTAAGAGGATTGTGATGAAAGATAAGGGGATGAGAGCAGCATTATGTGACCATTTTGGCTGACAAGGTCATCGGACGATGCAGTGTTTGTTCCCTAATTGTGACGCTATGTTAAAAGCCGACAGCTCCTTGTTCACACAGCTTGCAACGCCTAGGTTTGGCTGTGTGAGCACTAGTATAAATTGTCGCAACTTTCATGGCCATCGAGTCACCAGATATCAATATTACATTGATACCTTGGAGTGAGGGGTGTGTGATCGTTAGCCACATCCAATATTATTACCTGACTTGCCTATATTATGCCAGAAGTATTATAGAGGGTGTTACAAACAGGTACGACCAGACTTTCAGCAAACATTCCTCACACACAAATAAAGAAAAGATGTTATGTGGACATGTGTCCGAAAACACTTAATTTCCATGTTAGAGCTCATTTTATTTTCGCCCACCTACGCTCAATGGAGCACGTTATCATGATTTCATATGGGATACCTTACCTTGGCTACTAGAACATGTGCCTTTACAAGTATGACACAACACGTGGTTCATGCGTGATGGAGTTCCTGCACATTTCTGTCGAAGTGTTCGTACGCTTCTTTACAACAGATTCGGTGACCAACTGGTTGGTAGAGGCGGACCAATTCCATGGTCTCCACTCTCTCCTGACCTCAACCCTCTTGACTTTCATTTATGGGGGCATTTGAAAGCTCTTGTCTACGCAACCCCGGTACGAAATGTAGAGCCGGCCCGAGTGGCCGAGCGGTTCCAGGCGCTTCAGTCTGGAACCGCACAACCGCTACGGTCGGAGGTTCGAATCCTGCCTCGGGCATGGGTGTGTGTGTCGTCCTTAGGTTAGTTACGTTTAAGTAGTTCTAAGTTCTAGCGGACTGATGAACTCAGATGTTAAGTCCCATAGTGCTCAGAGCCATTTGAACCATTTTTGAACCAAATGTAGAGACTCTTCGTGCTCGTATTGTGGACGGCTGTGATACAAAACGTCATGCCCCAGGGCTACATCAGCGCATCAGGGATTCGATGCGGCGGAGGGTAGATGCATGTATCCTCGCTAACGGAGGACATTTTGAACATTTCCTGTAAGAAAGTGATTGAAGTCTCGCTGGTACGCTCTGTTGCTGTGTGTTTCCATTCCATGATCATTGTGATTTGAAGAGAAGAAATAAAATGCGCTCTAACATGGAAAGTAAGCGTTTCTGGACACATGTCCACATAACATATTTTCTTTCTTTGTGTGTGATGAATGTTTCCAGAAAGTTTGGCCGTACCTTTTTGTAACACCCTGTATAAGACAGCCTCGAAGACAATAAAGGACCTTTATTTATCCGCTCAAAGACGACTGGAAGCTGTTTTGGATGCCAACGGTTTTTCTACACCTTATTCGGTATTATTATGTATTTTGTTCTTGGAGTTTCCGTATTTTTGTCCACTTTTTGTATACTCGGATTTTCAATAAGCAAATAGCATATTTAAGGTAACTCTTACACGTGACGCATGACGTTGTTTTAGCGATGTACCTACAACGTGAACAGAGTTTAAAATTCCTAGAAGCCGCAGGGAGTTGAGGACGGAATATCACATACCTGATAAGCCAGTGTGTGGCCACGCTTTGCAGTCATTTCTGCGCAGACATTGTCCTATTATCCGGCGGATATGTTGAGTAACGTATCGCTCCAAGAAACCAAAAACGATCATTGATCCCAGATGACGACATTATAAAGTTTCTTTGCTCTTCAGTTCACATATTATGTCCTTGTTGCAAATGAACATTGTGATCGAAATGGCAAATCTATACTTGAAAAGATCAATAACGTTGAGCTACTTAAAACTGAAATGACCATTTCAGTGTTAATGCGAATAATAGCGAGAATGTGCGATGGGACCACTGTGAAGTCAATGAGTTTTGAAAAACCGTATGTAAGTAGCAATAATCGGAATAAAACAACACCAACTGCACACTTATTCCAGGAGACAGCAGCATTCATTCACGGTCCATCTCATTTATCAGTTATTCGTGGATGAGTGAGCAGATCCAAAGAGCTGCATGGCAAGTCAGACTCTCTCTCTCTCTCTCCTGTGGACAATACTGGCGATTGTGTAGGATAAGCCTGATTTTTGTTAATTGCGTTTCATTCGTTGGCTTTAACTGAGGTCCTGCGTAGCTTTAGAACTGCGTACTCGTTTGTCGTCGTCATATGAATGCTTGTGGAAGCAGACGTCACAGCCATAGACAATGGAGTATCTCGTGAGAATTAGCAGCTATATTAACGCAAGCTCAGCTCGCCTCGCCGTCTTTTGTTATGCTCGGTCTTCCGAGAAGCTGTGTAGTAATAACGTCTGACAGGGGCACGCGTGGTTCAAGTAGTGCAAATATCGACAGCGCGGATATTTTACGACGGTCTATTGTCTTGAGATTACAATCGGCAACCAATTCTTAGAGGGAGTAACACATCGGCACCCTGCATGATTCGCGAGACGTACAAACTATGCGAACAGTATTTCTTTTTCTCTTTAGAAACATTCATTATTTATGCTGAAGTTCCTCTTTCAGAAATAAATATGCGCAATGCATTTTAACAGCGACCTAAAGTGAGAAAGGGCCTGCCACAGCTGTTCTAGTAAGACATGAAGAAAGAAAATTTGTAATGTTAGTAACCAACGATAGGTTAAAGTGAAAAACGCAACGACATAAACGTCTAAACATTTCCATGACAAAAGTAAGAATTAAGGAATAATTTTGGTTCAATAATGAAGTACTACTATCTTCTCTAGCAAAACAAAACTCTTTCAATTTTTATAAGTATTCTTGAGTGAGATATTTTCCGAATTGAAATCTTCGGAAGCAAAGTGGAAATTCATCGTTTAATGCTCTAAATTGTTTAGGCCGCATCATGTTTCTCTTAAAATTTCTTCTTGGCAGTCGATATTTCGATGGACCAGATGCGGTCTTCTCCAGAATCTTCTATTGTTCCTTGTTACCAGAGCACATGACACGGCCTAAAAACCTAGACTTTTGTTTTCAATAACAATGACCACAAATAGCGGAAATCGAAATAATTGCATGATACTTACGGTTATCAACTATATTGTCTGTTTTACACACACACACACACACACACACACACACACACATACACTTCACCTTTCACGGCACATACGAAACCATTGACCGATTGCATTGCAATCTGTACAAACAGAAAGTAAAATTAAAGTAACCAATGGCTATCGCGAGAGCTGAACAAAGTACTCTAGAGACCGCGTTACTTGCTATGGTGACATAAATGTGTTCTACCATTGTGTGCTACTGCACAGTTATTATCATTACGTTGCATGTGTGATCGGGCATAATATGAGAGGACGTTCCAACGAAGAATGCTCTCGTAAACACTGAACAACTTGTTACATTATGTGTTCAATAAATCCATAATATACCCGATAACTCTCGTGATGTTTACGAGGGACTGCTATGCACCCACAGGAACACATACTATGATCAATAAAGGAATATTAACTAGAATATTTGTTTAATCGTTGAAAGTCGATGCGGTGACTGAATCAGGTCTACTTGGCAATAGACTGCTGTTAGCTTTAGAAGTACATTTACAATCTTCACTGCATGCAGCATGGAATTTCCGCTGTTTATAATTTTCCAAAGTCTTACAGCAGTAATCGAGTAGTATGATATTGAATCTCAGAGTGTTATAAGTAAACTGCAGAACAGAATAACAATCAGCTACTGCACTCACAAGAATATTTCCTTCTACAGACGCATATTAATATCAGATCATTCCAGACGTAATTCGCTGTGTTTGAAGAGCTCGGAAGCCACCTTCCACTTGTCTTTGAACTGGACTGAGTGCATGAAATATGCGACTTTGTCAAAATTTCCACTTATAAACAAAATTTTTATCAAAGAATAAATGTTAATGCTATCTGACTACGGTTTTGTGAAATGTTTAAGAGTAGGAGATTTTTCATTGTGCAGCGGGAAAGTAAACGACGACATAAATAAATTGTTGCATCAATCAAGGATCTTGATTTCACGAGGCATTATCCTAACATGTGCCCTCTCTCTTATAGAAACATGATGTGGAAGTGTATATATAAAACGGTCGTAACGTGAGGCAGCACGATGTCTCGTAGTCAAGGCGATGCTGACTTGCCGTACAGGCTACGAAGGCACACACGGAATTCAAAATACACTCCCGGAAAAAATAGTAGACCTGGAAAGACGTCGTCGATTTTGATCCTATGAAGGCATGTGCCACCTGAGGGATAATTGATGTGCTGGTAATGGACTAAACGTCATGTTAATGAAAAGCGTAGGGACATAGCTGCTACTGCGTAATCTGTATCCACCTTTTAACAGGGACTCCTCACAGTCAGAAGGCTCAGTGTGGGGTTATCGTATGAATCAAGCAAGCAAACATGGCATGGATGCTTCCTACAGCCGATTGAGCGAATTTGTAAAGGGTCAAGCTGTTGCCTGTATGGTCCTTTCGGAGAAATGCCACACAAATTGAATGTGCTGCGTCAGTTGCGCTACGATGTAGGTATCAGTGCTCACGTGAACATTCTCACATGCTTAGAGGAGGTTCTGGACGTCCACACAACACAAACGCCCACCAGGATCGTCATATTGTGAGGGTAGCAGTGGCCGATCGTACAGCTACGACAGCACATATAAGAGAGCTTCCAAGCTCAGAAATGTTAACAGTAACAGTTTTTAACAGTGAGACTGCGGCCACACAGACCTTTAGCCTGTCTTCCACTCATGCCACAGCATCGACGTACTCAGCTCGGCTGGTGCCGTCAAGGGATCACCTGGAAGACAGGATGGCGCTGTGTGATCTTCAGCAATGAAAGCGGATTCTGCTTGAACACAACTGATGATCGTTTGCGCCTACGACGTAAACATGGTGAACACTGTCTCGCAGAGTGCATTCGTCCAAGGTACACTGGCCCCACCAAAGGCCTTATGGTGCAGGGTGCAATAAGCCACTACTCTCGTACACCTTTCGTGTTTCTGGAGGGGACGCTAACCAGCACTCGGTACGTGCAGAACGTCGATACAACCGTTCTTTTGTCTTTCTTACGACAGGAAGGTGATGTGTTGTTCCAACAGCATAATGCTCGATCATAAAAGCCCTTGAAGCTCCAAGAGCTCTGCAAGACGTGCAGCAACTTCCCTGGTCAACACTGTCTCCAGGCGTTTCTCAAACCCAGCATGTATGGGATATGATGGGACGAGAAGTGACTTGTACAATACGTCAACCAATAACTCTTGCAGAATTACGTGGAAATGTCGAGCAGACGTGACATAACGTATCCCAGGACAGTATTTACGATCTATACGATCGACTGGATTCCAGATTCAGCGTCTGCATTGCCGCCCGTGTAGGCCACACCACTTACTAATATCAGTGTTTCAGTAATGATCGACAACTGGCAACTCAGAGCCGCAAGTGTCATCGACATGTTAATGTAATCACTTCATGCACTCCATAGTACTGTTGCAACAATAAATCCTGAATAAATTGGAATCCTGCTGATAGCAGTTGCTTGCACTTTGGCTGATAATGTCCCTGAACGCAAAATTCTTTGTAAAATACGAGCTCAATCCGTATACGGTCTCAAGAACAAATATAAGAGCTCGTGAGCAGTGCATATATTTCCATCAGTAAATGGGGAAAGAAAAATAATAAAAGAAGCTTTAGTGAAATTCCGTGTTATTAAAACTCAATTCAGTAAGCAATAATTAATAACAGAGTTATCCTGTGATGGATGCAGCAGTTACAAAATTCCATAAAATATAAAAAGTCAGAGAAAAAGGAAACCCTATGCCCGTTGGAATACTTTCAGGAATGCTAAATGAGATGGTATGTGAAGGAGCTTGTACACTAACCTCACAGACGGACAACTGAAATACCGATACCGTACCACGAATATGGAGCAAGATTTATCTTTTTAAACAACGAAGCTATGTCTGAACACGACCAAAGATGTAGTTCACCATAATCCTTGTAGTTTGTTGCATGAGAATGGCTATGGGGACGTAACCTCAACTCAGAGACCTAGCGTCCGCAAGCCAGCTCAAACAAATGCAGAGAAGTAGGAAACGTGGTTTAGTCTCCATGGCACTGGACACCTTAACTTTTTTACTAAAAAAATATAAATCACCCAAATATTTACGTTAACATTATGTTTCCGGGACTGTTCTTTAAACATGCGAACATTAGCATTTAGAGAGCTGTATTCCAAGTACCCATTAACTTCGTCGTCCTCACGTTTTGTCACACAAAATAGTTTATAACTAAAAATGGACGAACCATTTCCTTACCTGTACGGTCTGACAGATTTAGAATTAATGGATAAGAAAAGCGCGTAGATTCCTCTTCGCGGCAGTCACTCCAACATTCCGTTAAACCAATAACCGATACAGTTCACTTCTATCACAATCATTTCGAAAAGGTCGATAGCAGCGATCGGTCATAAGCATTCTCAATTACTGAAGGGAAAGAGCAAACAGTACAAATTAGATTTCTCCGTATAAGTCAAACCTACGGGGAGAGTAATTATCCTGTGTAACATAAATAACGAAGAAATAATTTAAATGTGTCTATCAGTGTAAAACCAAAGTAAAATTTTAAATCGAATAGCACAAACCCTGTACGAAACAGAAGAAAAACACTGCTACAGCTGACTTTAAATGATACATCACAAATTGGAAAATCGCAGCAGCTGTAGACTGGGATGTATCTAAAATACCTAACGAGTTTATGAACTTTTGAAAGAAAAAGCAAATAGAGAGAGCACATTAAGATGCAGTGAAAGAAAAGAAATAAAAACGGAAAAATTACTACTCTCAGTCTGTCGTGTTTATTACATCAGAAGTTCAGTTATTTTTATAGGTATTACGATCGAAATATTTTCATTTAAGTTTCCTTTTTTTTTTGGAAGGCATAATGAAGCACCGTTGTTGAACTGGGTGTGGAGGGATGCGGGGATTTTATGAGAGAAAACAGGTACTGCAAATCCTCCGTTGCAAGAGCTCCTTTTCGGCAACGTTCATCATCCTCAATAAAGAGCCTCTTCTTTTGCAATACACGTCTCAAGTCTTACGTTTGCATTTTCGTTTTTGCTCACTCAGGTCTAGAGTCTTTTATAGTATTCGCATTTTTTTAGTCGACTTCTGACTGGTTTGATGACCGGCACGAGTTCCTCTCCCGTGCCGGTACGAATTCCTCTCCTGTGCCAACCTTTTCATCACAGGTAGCACTTGCAATGGTGCGCCCTCAGTTATTTGCTGCATGTACTTTAATCTCTGTCTTCCCCTACAGTTTTTGCCTCTACAGCTCCTCTAGTGTAATAGAAGTTTTTCGTTGCTGTTTTAAAAGGTCTCTCATCATTCCACCCCCCCCCCCCCCCTTCTTCTTGTCAATGTTTTCTACATGCGGGGAACCTCCTGATTCCTTATCTTTTCAATCCATCTAATTTTCAAAATTGTTCTGTATTACTACATCTCAAATGATTCGACTTTCTTCCGTTCAGGTTTTCCCACAATCCATGTCTCACTGCGATACAATGCTGTGCTCAAAATGTACATTTGATGCTAGTAGATCGCTCTTGGTCAGTTCATGTCTGTTTTCTATGTCCTCCTTGATCCGTCCGTCATGAGTTATTTTTCTGCCTAGGTAACTGCACCTACTTCGTGGTCACCAATTACGATGATAGTTTGTCGCTGTTCTCTTTACTTTTTTTGATTTGCTGTCAGTCCATATTCTGACTTCATAAGAATGTTCATTCCACTTAGCATAATATGTTATTCTTCTTCCTTCCAATGAGGACAGCAATGTCATCAGCTATTCTTAGCATTGATATCATTTTATCTTGGGTTATAATTCCACTCTTGAACCTCCCCTTTATTTCGTTATTGTGTCTTCTTTGTTATAAATTGCACAGCAGGGGCCATAGACTATTCCTGCCTTACATCTTTCTAATCCGAGCTCTTGATTAGTTATTTTATAAGACATTTACGTAACGGAATTCCTTTAGCGTCCAGTTGTAAGAATACCCTTCCCCCCAGATGACATCGACCCCCTCCCCTTTTTGCTGATGAAGCACTCCCATCGATCTCTTAATAGGTTTTCTAGCGCGTTTCATCTATTGTAACAAGTGAGCAAACGAAACAGATTTACTTTACAGACATCGATGAGATACCAGTTTTCACACTGTTGTAAAGTCATCATTCCATTATTGCTGTAATACATATTAGAAAACTTCGGTGTATTTTAAAATTCCTGCAGCGTAAACGATTATTTACAGCCATAGTGGCCAATCACTGAATGTCATATTGTATTGTGGTGAGGAAGTTTTCATTTGCTGTTTCTATTTTAAGGCGCCCTCCAACTTAATGTTCTTAAAGATAAAATAGAATTCATTCTTCTATTTTGCAACCGATGAAGAACAGACTACTTGTAAACTATCACCATCCATGGACGCTTTTAAGTGGGATATAGATGTCCAAAACATCGAATATTATGAAATCACGGTACCTGTGTTTAAATTTACAGAAACGTGACTTCTTTAGAAACAAAACTCTTTTGTAGATACAGTACAATGCACTGAAAAACAAAATTTCATTTTTATTTCCTCTCCTGAAGCAATCTCTTCGTCTCATAGTAGCACTTACGCCAAATGCCCTTAATAATTTTTTGTAAGTATTCCAATCTCTCTTCTCCTACAGTTTCTCCTCTATAGCTCCCTCATGTAATGCAAGTTGATGTTAGCGTGACATAGCGACATCGAAGTATAAAGCAACACTAACTGGAATTGATTGCAAAAGTTTTCTTGTTATGATCAGTTTTTGGCCTGTCAGATCATAACCAGATGTGTCTTTGTCTTTAAAAATGTTGTAGCGAAGATGAACATAGAAGTAATTGCCTGAAGCTTGAACACACGTCCTTTCGTCGTGCCCCTTTTCCTTATCAATGGTTTCATCATGTGTCTCTCCGCATCGACTCTGTGGAGAACCTTCTCACTTCTTATCTTTTCAGTTTACATAGTTGTCAACATCTTTCTGTAGCATCTCATCTCTAAAGCTTATAATTTATGTTCTTCAGGGCTTCTTGCAGCCCATGATTCACTTTCATACAATACTGTGGTCCAAACGTACAATCTCAGTTTTAGGTCTACGTACGATTCTACAAACCTGATACACGAGGAATGCCCTCTTTGCCTTTGGGAGGCTGCTCCGTATATTCTACATGTATCGTCCATCGTATTGGCAGGAGCAAAACAAGGAGAACCTAAATTTGCGTTGGCAAATGCAGCAACTCGCTTAGGCTACACTGAATCGATTTCTTATTGTAGAAGCTACGTTAAGGAAAGGCAAAACTTACCTTCATAACAATTGTGAATTTAGGAAATGATTTTTACAATAATGACTGGAATACGTTCTTTGAAATTCTGAAGGTTATAGTGATAAAATACAAAGTGTGAAAGGCTATTTACAACTAGTTCAGAAGCCAGGCGGCAGTTTTAAAAGTCGAGGGACTTGACGGTAGTGAGAAAGCGTTATAGCCTCACCCCATTGTTGTTGAAACATTAGGCTGAGGAAGCAGTAAGTGAAATCAAGGACAAATTAGTAAAAAGGAATAAAGCCCTAGGAGAAAACCTTAAGATATGATAAGGTATTCAAACACTGCTACATTTTAACTGGTAGCGATATTTGAAGATCTTTGAAACAGTCACGGGCGATTAATGACCAATATGACTTCAAATTAATAATTAAAAATTTAAAGATTTTGTTAGCGTCATTTTAACTTTTCCGCAGACAGTAAACGATATGTAGTCGCAGTTGAACGGAGATTGAAAGGAGATTATGAAGACGAACGAAACTGAAATAAGATTCGTAGAATGTAGTTGAATGTTCGGGGAATTATTTGAGAAAATGAGGGACTAAAGTATTAGACACGTTCTGCTATTTGGGCAGCAAAACAACTGAAGACGGCCGAAGCAGAACAATATTAAATTCTAATCGACAATACCAAGGAAAGCATATCGGTGAGAGAGGAATTTGTTAACAACTGCAATGTGAATATGAATGCTAGGAATACTTTTTTGAAGGTATTTGCCTGGAACGTAGCTATGTTCGAATGCTAATCATGAAAGGCAAGCAGCACAGTGTAGCAGAGAAGAGAAGCTCCTGAAATGTGGTGCCACAGAAAATTATGAAGATTAGTGTGGTGTGCGTACTGTAAGACCTTCGGTACACACACCATCAGATTATTTGACTTGTCGCTCTAACGAAGTAGGCGAGTGACAGCAATATGTATCGTGGTCTTATCGTGGCGTGTTTATCTTCTGTTGTTAGGTCAGACGATAGAAATGACATTTGCACGCTTAGAGAAGCAGATTGACGGTGCCCAACTTTAAACAGAACTTGATTAATTTTGACACACATTTATTAAAATAATAACAAGCATAAAAATAACTTAACTTGGTTCTGGATGCTATTTAAAATTGACAATCTGAAGTTCCTTTGGCCTTGGTACGTTAATCTTATTCTCACATATCTCTGATACTTGACAAAGTGTCTATACATTTCTCTTTATGGCTATGTACAGGAATATGATCACCTTATTAGGCGCAGACTCAAACTTGACTATAGACTGGTACAGACTAATGCAGACTGACTAATCGGAGGTCTGTACACTCGTTATAATACCTCGAGCGTTCAGGTATCACTGCGTGAGTGTGATCCGCGAGGAGAAAAGGCTCTACGTTAACAGCAATCTCATTGGCTCCGTTACATATTAATACGCGGATCGGCGGAAGCAGAATTTGGTCCGTCTTTATGGCAGCGCCATCTCGTAGTGTGGAGACGGACCAGCGCTGCGGCTGCGCTGTTGTGCTTAGCGGGGCACGCTCTAGTGGGAGAGCTGTGTACGCGCTGACTACGCAGAACTGTGTACACAACAATTAGGCAGGTATCTGGAGGAGGTTCTGATTATAAATGGAGAAAAAGAAGCTGATAACTTTACTAAAAGAAGGAATCGGCGAATGGGAAGCGTCCTGAGGCATCACTGAAATCGTAAGTTTGGTAGTGAAGGTGAGTCCGTGGATTTACATTCTACAGTGTCGCTAAGAGACGAAAACAATAAGATGCAAGTGCCGATAGTTATTTGAGACAATACTTACACTGGATAGACTAGTGAGGAGAGATCAATCAATCCAGTCCTCGAACTAAAGGCCACCATCATCACCAACACCACCACCACCACCACCACCACCCCACAACCGCAACAACAAAAACAAACGTAACAGCAACACCGAGCGAGGTGGTGCAGTGGTTAGCACACTGGACTCGCATTCGGGAGGACGACGGTTCAATCCCGTCTCCAGCCATCCTGATTTAGGTTTTCCGTGATTCCCTAAATCGTTTCAGGCAAATGCCGGGATGGTTTCTTTGAAAGGGCACGGCCAATTTTCTTCCCAATCCTTCCCTAACCCGAGCTTGCGCTTCGTCTCTAATGACCTCGTTGTCGACGGGACGTTAAACACTAAACACCACGTAACAGCAACGTTACTATCCTTCACCAATATAAAAAACACAAAATATTATTGATATTAGGATCGTATCTGTAGCAGGTAGCGAAACAGACTCCATTCCTTGTGAAGCAAAGAGGGGATTTAAAATTATAACTGTAATCATTAATGCCTACCATACAAACTTTATGTGTTGAACCGTTATGATGTACTTCCATTTGGCGGCAGTAACGTTTTACGTCGGATAAAACGTAATATCCTTCCGCTCTCAACGCCCTTCACTGTCAGGATTGAAGGCGTAGGGCCGGCACATAGCCCGTCCGTTATTAGCTCTCTAAAGGGCCGTCGCTGGAAATGAGTAGCAGGCAGACACCTGGAAAACCGACATTTTCCGCCTCTGCCGAAAACGGCAGCGCCGGCACCGGTGCTTTGTGGAGAGGCAAGCGGCCTTGTCAACCTAATTAAAACAAAGCCTCTAATTACATGTGGGCGTACCGCACAACTGCGGTTATACGCCGGGCAAAAGGGTATCGACTTGCCGAACCCGCGTTATTCACGCGGCCGCCGCCACCCCCGCCTCGCGGCCCCCGGTTACCTGCGGCACAAAAGCTATTGTCTATTTAACAAGGGCGGGAGCGGCGCAAACAACTGACGGGCTCCCACCAAGTGCACAGTGGTCGGGCTGCGCCGCCAAATATTTGTCCCAAACTAATTCGCTCTGCTGTGCTGTACTGTACTGTGTTCCTCCGGCAGCAGTTCACCAGCGTGCCGCCCCTGGCGGGATGTGGCCCGCGTATAAATTTGCTGCGGGACTTAATTTCCTGCTATGACCTCGTCGTGCTCCTCACGTCAATAGCTAGTACCCACTGTGAAGCAGAAACCACGTGGATGCGACTCAGTTTGATACACCAGGGTTCAAATCCGAGATGAACACACACACTGACACGCATAGACGACAAAATACGATCTGCACACATTCTCTGGTTTACCTCTGTCCGCAACGATATATATGTCCCTGAAATAAATCCAACCCCCAGTTCCGACCAAGTTTTTAGAAAGGTTTTCCGTGGTTAGCGGGTAATAATAAATGTGGTGTGATTAGGGCCTCTCGTCGGGTAGACCGTTCGCTGGGTGCAATTCTTTCGATTTGACGCCACTTGGGCGACTTGCGCGTCGATGGGGATGAAACGATGATGTTTAGGACAACACAATACCCAGTCCCTGAGCGGAAAAAATCTCCAACCCAGCCGGGAATCGAACCTGGGCCCTTAGGATTGACTTTCTGTCGCGTTGACCATTCAGCTATCGGGTAAAAGCCCGGAAAGTATTTCCAATTGAGATTTCATTTGCGCTTCTCCCAAAATCTTGAGCATTGACCTAAAAAGAACTGTGACTCGTTTTTAATGGGTCACATCTCAGACAGTCTGCTCTACGACTTGTGGTGGAGAATGAAAGGCAAAAGAAAATATTCAAGACGATACAAAGCTGCGATGTTTAAAGTGCTTTCGCTACCTGTGTTGCATGACCTTTGCAAGTTGTATGGAAGGTAAGAGTATCTTCATAAATGTTATTACTTGTACATTCGTGTAATATTAAAATGGAAACTAAGCAATGGAAACCGTGAATTAGAAACTGCGTCTCTGCCATCACTGGCATTGGCTATGTTACAGTGATGTTATGTGATTAATGATAGAGCAAACAAATTTAATTAAATATTTGCTTTCTTTTGTGTATTGTAACATTACAGGACATATTGGGACATATTGAAGTATTCGATACTGTAGACTTTTAGGGGATGTCGATACAGATATGCAAAATGTAAACGGAAACTTTGGTGATGTTTAAATATTGTACTGTGTCAATATTAGGACATTTTGCACAGAAAGAACAAAAATAGAATTAATGTAAATATATATTAATGTTAGTAACCAATTTTCATTCAATTTTGTAATTATATTTCATTTTGTAAAAGAAAGACTCACTGTTTGCTGTAGCTCTGATTAATTGTATAAATTATCAGTTTTGAGCTAAATTATTTCGTATAATATGGACAAGATACTTTTAAAAAACTCACCAGCTAAAGAGAAAGTCTGTAAATGAACGTTTAATGCACACTTCTGGAACTTTCTATGGAGAAATTCTATATTGTGTGTTGTTGTTGTTGTCTTCAGTCCTGAGACTGGTTTGACGCAGCTCTCCATGCTACTCTATCCTGTGCAAGCTGCTTCATCTCCCAGTACCTACTGCAACCTACATCCTTCTGCTTAGTGTACTCATCTCTCGGTCTCCCTCTACGATTTTTACCCTCCACGCTGCCCTCCAATGCTAAATTTGTGATCCCTTGATGCCTCAAAACATGTCCTACCAACCGATCCCTTCTTCTAGTCAAGTTGTGCCACAAACTTCTCTTCTCCCCAATCCTGTTCAATACCTCCTCATTAGTTACGTGATCTATCCACCTTATCTTCAGTATTCTTCTGTAGCACCACATTTCGAAAGCTTCTATTCTCTTCTTGTCCAAACTATTTATCGTCCATGTTTTACTTCCATACATGGGTACACTCCAAACAAATACTTTCAGAAATGACTTCCTGATACATAAATCTATATTCGATGTTAACAAATTTCTCTTCTTCAGAAACGCTTTCCTTGCCATTGCCAGTCTACATTTTATATCCTCTCTACTTCGACCATCATCAGTTATTTTACTTCCTAAATAGCAAAACTCCTTTACTACTTTAAGTGTCTCATTTCCTAATCTAATTCCCTCAGCATCACCCGATTTAATTTGACTACATTCCATTATCCTCGTTTTGCTTTTGTTAATGTTCATCTTATATCCTCCTTTCAAGACACTGTCCATTCCGTTCAACTGCTCTTCCAAGTCCTTTGCCGTCTCTGACAGAATTACAATGTCATCGGCGAACCTCAAAGTTTTTACTTCGTCTCTATGAATTTTAATACCTACTCCAAATTTTTCTTTTGTTTCCTTTACTGCTTGCTCAATATACAGATTGAATAACATCGGGGAGAGGCTACAACCCTGTCTCACTCCTTTCCCAACCACTGCTTCCCTTTCATGCCCCTCGACTCTTACGACTGCCATCTGGTTTCTGCACAAATTATAAATAGCCCTTCGCTCCCTGTATTTTACCCCTGCCACCTTTAGAATTTGAAAAAGAGTATTCCAGTCAACATTGTCAAAAGCTTTCTCTAAGTCTACAAATGCTAGAAACGTAGGTTTGCCTTTTCTTAATCTTTCTTCTAAGATAAGTCGTAAGGTCAGTATTGCCTCACGTGTTCCAACATTTCGACGGAAGCGAAACTGATCCTCCCCAAGGTCCGCATCTACCAGTTTCTCCATTCGTCTGTAAAGAATTAGCGTTAGTATTTTGCAGCCGTGGCTTATTAAACTGATGGTTCGGTAATTTTCACATCTGTCAGCACCTGCTTTCTTTGGGATTGGAATTATTATATTCTTCTGGAAGTCTGAGGGTATTTCGCCTGTCTCATACATCTTGCTCACCAGCTGGTAGAGTTTTGTCAGGACTGGTTCTCCCAAGGCCGTCAGTAGTTCTAATGGAATGTTGTCTACTCCGGGGGCCTTGTTTCGACTCAGGTCTTTCAGTGCTCTGTCAAACTCTTCACGCAGTATCGTATCTCCCATTTCATCTTCATCTACATCCTCTTCCATTTCCATAATATTGTCCTCAGGTACATCGCCCTTGTATAAACCTTCTATATACTCCTTCCCCCTTTCTGCCTTCCCTTCTTTCCTTAGAACTGGGTTGCCATCTGAGCTCTTGATATTCATACACGTGGTTCTCTTCTCTCCAAAGGTCTCTTTAATTTTCCTGTAGGCAGTATCTATCTTTCCCCTAGTGAGATATGCCTCCACTTCCTTACATTTGTCCTCTAGCCATCCCTGTTTAGCCATTTTGCACTTCCTGTCGATCTCATTTTTGAGACGATTGTATTCCTTTTTACCTGCTTCATTTACTGCATTTTTATATTTTCTCCTTTCATAAATTAAATTCAATATTTCTTCTGTTAAAGAAGGATTTCTACTATCCCTCGTCTTTTTACCTACTTGATCATCTGCTGCCTTCACTACTTCATCCCTAAAAGCTACCCATTCTTCTTTTACTGTATTTCTTTCCCTCAATCCTGTCAAGTGCTCCCTTATGCTTTCCCTGAAACTCTGTACAACGTCTGGTTCTTTTAGTTTATCCAGGTCCCATCTTCTTAAATTCCCACCTTTTTGGAGTTTCTTCAGTTTTAATCTACAGGTCATAACCAATAGATTGTGGTCAGAGTCCACATCTGCCCCTGGAAATGTCTTACAATTTAAAACCTGGTTCCTAAATCTCTGTCTTACCATTATATAATCTATATGAAACCTGTCAGTATCTCCAGTCTTCTTCCATGTATACAGCCTTCTTTTATGATTCTTGAACCAAGTGTTACCTATGATTAAGTTGTGCTCTGTGCAAAATTCTACCAGGAGGCTTCCTCTTTCATTTCTTTGCCCCAATCCATATTCACCTACTATGTTTCCTTCTCTCCCTTTTCCTACACTCGAATTCCAGTCACCCATTACTATTAAATTTTCGTCTCTCTTCACTATCTGAATAATTTCTTTTATTTGATCGTACATTTCTTCAATTTCTTCGTCATCTGCAGAGATAGTTGGCATATAAACTTTTACTACTGTAGTAGGTGTGGGCTTCGTATCTATCTTGGCCACAATAATGCGTTCACTATGCTGTTTGTAGTAGCTTACCCGCATTCCTATTTTCCTATTCATTATTAAACCTACTCCTGCATTACCCCTATTTGATTTTGTGTTTATAGCCCTGTAGTCACCTGACCAGAAGTCTTGTTCGTCCTGCCACCGAACTTCACTAATTCCCACTAGATCTAACATTAACCTATCCATTTCCCTTTTTAAATTTTCTAACCTACCTGCCCGATTAAGGGATCTGACATTCCGTGCTCCGATACATAGAACGCCAGTTTTCTTTCTCCTGATAACGACATCCTCCTGAGTAGTCCCCGCCCGGAGATCCGAATGGGGGACTATTTTACCTCCGGAATATTTTACCCAAGAGGACGCCATCATCATTTAATCATACAGTAAAGCTGCATGTCCTCGGGAAAAATTACGGCTGTAGTTTCCCCTTGCTTTCAGCCGTTCGCAGTACCAGCACAGCAAGGCCTTTTTGGTTATTGTTGCAAGGCCAGATCAGTCAATCATCCAGACTGTTGCCCCACAACTACTGAAAAGGCTGCTGCCCCTCTTCAGGAACCACACGTTTGTCTGGCCTCTCAACAGATACCCCTCCGTTGTGGTTGCACCTACGGTACGGCCATCTGTATCGCTGAGGCAACCAAGCCTCCCCACCAACGGCAAGGTCCATGGTTCATGGGGGGGGGGGGGGGGAATTCTATATTATGTTCGCAATTCTATATTATGATCGCAAAAAGACGAAAACTTGTGAAAACTGTTTAATAACCTAATTTCGAAAGACGATTTGTATCAAGAAATATTGCTAAAATGATTTATTTACGTTTTGAAACACGATTTAAATCATTTTACATATAAATAGTTGTTCTAAATCACTCAAGAAATATCCAGAATCAAATGTCAAGATATTTCTGGAAACATCGGTACAAATCTGATGAAGGTTATCCAGAAGCTGGTAGAAAAATGTTATAAAATCTATTTGGAAATTATGCTTGTAAGAAATTATATGTACTGATCCTTTTACTTACTTTAATCTGTACTAAAATTCTGTAATGTCTAATTTAGTTTTAAGTCGTGAATTGCTATCGTATTGTAAACAAAACATTGTCAAAGACTCTCATTGTTTGGAAAGATATTAATACATCTAGGAGTTGTCAGTTGCCAGTTCGGATATGCAGTGCGGTTAGCTCTGAGAGTCAGTTGTTGAGTCTGTCAGTTCTGTTTGTAAATAAACGTCTGTAATGAAGAATTACTTGTTGTCGTCAATATGAACTCAAGACCTTTTGCACGAAGCAGACACCTCCTAATGCAACGTTTTAATTTGGTGTTGAAGAGCTGAAATGTTATAGTATGATATGTTCATTCGAAGAATAATGTTTAGAACTGCATCATGTAGTGTCAGACAGATGTGGAAACGTATAAAATACTGAGAATCAAAACAAAAAAATTAAAACCACATGTTATTTTCGTAACATATAATTGACATTAAACTATCTAAATAAAAGTATATGAACACTGTAGATACGACGTTTCCGAAATTTTGAAACAGCGATGTTGAGAAATATGTTTGCAAATGTGGATATTCCATCCTAACTGTCTACATAACGTGCCAAGAAACATAGGTAAAAGATAAAATCACTGTAGGCTTTCTAGTCAGGCTCATTTTTAGTGACGTTGAGGGAGAGGTAATACTGGCCCACACCAGACAAGATGTAATCAAGAGATTCATTAGTATCCGAACAGAAATCCCACCACCATAACATCTGTGGAGGTAAAAGAATAAAAAAATAGCATAAGAAAGGGAAGTTTAACATTGCGGCTATGAGAGAATCACTAGAGACGGACCACAATCTCGTATTTGGGAAAGACAATGAAAATGCCCATAACGCCTTTTATGAACCAAGCACCCAGATCGTTGGGTTACGAGGTTTAGCCAAATAGCAGATAACAAATTTAGATATGAGACCAATCTCCTTCCAAAGCGCCAGCTGATTTGATAAAGAGAAGACGAAGTAAGAAGTCACAGGAAACAAAATGAAGAACAAGAAGAAAAGAACGGTACTTTTCCAGTGACTCATAACTCGGTTGTGTATTGTTTGTTATATATATGACATGTGAGGGATTCAAGATTCTTGAGATCAAACCATGATGTGATCAGTCATCCTTTTTAGTCACAAGTCTTATATATTGGAACAACTATAAGTGAATCGAGTATATTACTTTTTTTACGATAACTTTATAATTTGTCCAATATTTTAATCTTGTTATCATTAAGAAACAACGAATTCTCTACTTGTAAGTTATTGCCCCTATATGGGAGATGTGATTTACACGTGTGCAAAATTTATTTTCTCTTCGTTTATTTATTTTTCTTCCTACTGTACATGCAGAATGCAACCGAAAATCACTAGTAAACCCTCTTACATATTGCGTATCACCCAATAACAAGACAGTTGGAGCTACGTGACATTTCTCTGCTTGTTGATAACTGCATAATGCTGACAGGACGTGCTCTCTCCATTACGCCAACTATTAGGAAGTTCAAGTATTTCAATTATCAAAGGATTCATTGCAGTAAGTTTATTAGAATAGAAGCAGCATTAAAAAAGTGGATTTTTGGCTTCAAGAGCCTTCATGGAACAATACAAAATTTAAAAAACCATCCCTTTTGTATTCATGTGCTTTACACTAAAACACAAACAGCCAAACCAACCTCAACAGTGCCAAGCATGCACCTAACCAAATATGCTCCTAATAGAGTTATTAAGGCATGTAAGGTATTGTACCTTTCTGTAACAACCGGTAAGTCTAATGCTCAGATGACGTTAAACCGTATTCTAAGTCACAAGTCTCAAACATTATTATGAGTTACGTCCATTATTAGCCTTTCTGATGACTTGAACTCTACTGAGGACACTTTCAATAAATAGGATGTCTGTAGAGGATTGGTAGAAATTTCTTTCTGAAGAGTCGAGACAAGAAAAATAGTGATACTGGACCCAGGGTTCTGGAGCTTTCTGACTCATCCTGAAGTTGTTCTGTTCAGGGTGGGCATTCCTGAAATATTGTGACGACAATGCACCCTATTATAATGAAAAAAATGTTTCAGGAATGACTAGCCTGAACAGAACAACTTCTGGATGAGTAGAACGCTCCAAATCCCAGGGTCCAACATCACTACTTCTCCAACTGTTCATCTATTCTACGCAGTAGCAGCCCTGTGAAATTTCTTCAAGTCAATAGTAGGGCAACACTAGCCCACTGCACGGTGCATTGTTGGGAAGTTTATTCAAGATGGGGTATCCGACGTAGCAACCGTAGGTGTTACAACATTCCAGGGACGTCATGGCTGGAATTTAAATTTAGGTGAGAAGAAGTTCAACTGGGGTACCTCCATTAACCTAACACAATTCACTTCCCCTCACTCTCCCTAATATCCTCCCCCCTCCGCTCCCCTCCAATCCCATGTCCTCCCCCATTTGGAAACTGGCGCGAAAAGGAATGTGCTGGGCCGCTGGTTAGGATGGACGTAAATCTTTATTTCGTATGCACGGTTTATGTAAACAAATTTACAGTACCTTCAGTGGGTTTACCTTGAGGTGAGGAGCACAATGGGTCTAGTTCACAAAACCACCACCAAAGGGCGCTGTTGGCCCTCCCACCCTCCACTCCTGTGGCATAATCCAAGATGGCGGTTTGGGGAAAAAATGACGGGGAAAAGACTCTGTCTGAGTCTAGCTGCTGTACTGGAAGGATGGACATAATTGTTTACTGTGTGTTCTGTGTGATCAATGGATGAGATGTATGTACTGGAGGAGGAGGAGTTGACCTGGTATATTAGCCACCTGCGCGATGTTTGAAAAGCAACGATACTTTCTTGAGACAATGAATATGCAGCAGGATAGAGCAAATTTACGCTCATGGAGATAAATGTATGTGCTGTAAATCTAGATCATTCGACAAAAGTCCAATCTGTCATCTGAAGCGCAAGAGGCAAGACATTCTCCCACTCCGGCGTATTACCTCTTCCACCCCCCCGTATTACTGGCTTCCACATGGTCTCCCCGTCATGTTCGAAATACCACTGCCCAAGCAGTGAGACCTTTCTAGATGATGCAAGAATAATTAAAGAACTTACAATGTAATTACATGTTTTATCCTGAAGAACATCAGTCATCACACTTGAACACAGATTCTAAAAAATGATCGCGATATAAATGTGAAACGAGTCCTGACACACTTCGTGGCGTTTTTTGTGGGAAATAATCTAGTCTTTGAGCACTAGCTGTTGCTAAAGTCACAAAACCCAGTTCAATAAGTCGCTAAATACGCTTTCAAAATGATTTCTGCACACTAGCTTGCCTCAGTTTTGAAGTATGTATCACCACACATGAACACTGATTCTAAAAAGTTCGCGGCACACTTTAGAAACCTACCAGAGACGTTTCACGCCCTTTCGTGGGAATCAGATCCCGAAACCGATATCAGCTGCAATGTCTGATGATACACTCCGAAAAGACGATGTCTGGAAGCCGAAATAAATATTTCTGTAGCGCTAAGAAGACAATCGTCATTATTCGAGTCTTAGCTGATTGTTCAAGGCACTGCCAGAGACCGAGAAAACATTTCTGAGTCCTCCAGCTGTTGTGGTGTTCATCACATTTCTGAAACAATGAGTGGCCTTAGTTTATAATTTCTCGTGGAGTCAGGGACGTTATTTTCCTCACTTCTCGAAGCTCACACTGGTGTCCAA
The DNA here is from genome assembly GCF_023897955.1 of Schistocerca gregaria. Classification (NCBI taxonomy): domain Eukaryota; kingdom Metazoa; phylum Arthropoda; class Insecta; order Orthoptera; family Acrididae; genus Schistocerca; species Schistocerca gregaria. The sequence goes on from NC_064922.1 coordinate 398,195,560, forward strand.
ACACATGGAAAATCAGAACAACTACACAAACTGAATTCGTAGCACGGTTCTACAGACGTGGAAAAAGGCTGGAATTTTCGGTGTCCTACTGATGCTGGTCTGGAGACGCTCTAAAGCCACAATGGCAGATGAGGGACAGGATCCCGCCTGTCTGAACCAGAAGAGGATGGTCTGCTTGGACTTGCCTCTGAACATTCGAACTAATAAGGCACCAAATGACTCTCAGGCGCCACAGAACTTTCCATTGATTCCTTGTCCCCACGTTATTCAAACCAGTCTGTAGTGGGTCCTATGCCCAACGTGAACCATGTCTTGGGTCATGAAACTAATTGTGAATGGAGCATTCTGATTGTTTCTTATTGCATTTACCCGCAAAATTGCTCCTTTAGCTGGTGTGGAGTCACAGTATGCAATTTTCTGCAGATAAGCATATTACGAGACTTTCATCGGTAGAACTATTCAGTACCGATCGAAAAAACATACAGCAGTCACATTGGGCTGACAGTTAAAACGTGGTATACAGATAATGAAATACGGAAACTATAGCCAAAGACACTTCCTCAATTACATTGCTCTGCTGCTGTCGAGGAAAGCTTGAATTTTCCATCGTGAAACCCGCCAAACCGCCGATGCTGATGGTGTGTGAGCACTGTCCGCCATTTATTTGGAGACAAAAAAATTAGGAGACTTTCAGCGACAAAATTGTTTTGTAACAGACCGAAAGAATCGCATTGCACTGACAGTTAATCATTGTAATTGTGGGATACAGATCATGGAGTACAGAAACACACTTCTTCAGGTATGTGTTTTAAACCATAAAAAGCAGTATTTACAATGTGCTTCTCTGTACTCTCTGCCAATCACAGACTTCCGCTATTACTAAAAGATAGTTACTGTATTACGACAATTTACTGTATGACTATTGAGGTAATTGTGTAACATGCAAGCTGACTGCCGTGTTTGATGCTTCCCTGGAAAAAAGAGCATCATTTGCCTCTAAACTGACTTGCATTTGCGTGAAAGGATGACAGATAGATGATGGGACGATCTATTGAGATGGTGTTGTAATGAGTTACGTTTTCATGGTAGACTGATGATGCATTTTGTAGAGAGCAGGAGATGTGAGTGCAGGTCATTTATCGCGCATTTAACCATTTTTTCCGTTGTTCATGGTGTATCAGCTGTGTGCCACAACCTGCACTCGACTTCTAAACTCCTACATGTTGTATGTGCGACTTAGAGCATTATCTGCTTGCGATTGCTAACAGCAAACCTCTCAGTCATTTGAGGAGTTCCAACTCATGTGCGATTATGATGAAACATGCCCATCCTGCTTTGGCATCCCCCCCCAGACGAAAGGAGACTTGCGCGACGTAATTCATTCCCCTACCGCATCTTGGGACATGAAATCGAGTCATCGGTTCCATGACTACCGTGATTCAACGTTTGTGATAGGTGTTAGTGAGGTACTTGCAATTCTGTGCATATATCTGTCATGCAGATGTCCTGTTTGCAGAGTTACTGGCAGCGTGAAATGTACTTATACATGTCAAACACTGCTGCTTCGTGTTTGCCTGTTTCCATGTAAGAGCCATTCTCCATTACTAACTCTCATTTTTTGTAGGACTGATGTAAGCGTAATATAATTTCTGAACCATTTTCGGATGTGAACAGTGGAAACTATACATCTTCTGAAAGCTATACTGTGCATATATCTCTAAGATTTTATGTTTTAAGGAAGTAGTTGTATCATCTTAAAGTTTTTCACCATTGTGAATGGAATAGAAAACTTGCAGGATGGATTTTTATCAGATGTTAGACATTTGTGTTCTGGATTACGGTGCACGTACTTACGTTTTACGGTCACTTCTCTCTTAACAACATTTTCTTCGAACTGACTGCAGACGCTAGAACAATACTGTATAGGGGATGGTGCAGAAAAATGCTTCAAAATCTGTCCGTCTGGAGCTCCATCACGCATAAAACCACAGTTTCATCTTCTTAAACGTTTATTACATCATCATAACACTTTCATGTGTCTATACACCGACAAGGGGTACTAATCTCTTCGACGTATGGGGGTCTGGAGAGATTTTGTGCACTTGGATTGATGTCATCAGTGAGACTGGTGCGGAACAGCAATTACAGTCTCGTTTGCTCTGTTTCTTGACGAGGGATTTTCTCTCCCTCGTGATGAGTGGATGTTGTGTGATGTCCTTAGGTTAGTTAGGTTTAAGTAGTTCTACTTTCTAGGGGACTGGTGACCATAGATGTTAAGTCCCATAGTGCTCAGAACCATTTTTTGTTTCTTGACGAGGCGTGGAATTTAGTAGTCTATTTCTGGTCAGCTGCAGATTAAATCGGTGACAGAGGTGCAAAGAGGGTTGATCAAAGACAGTGTGATGAGATCTTTCAGTCTCTAACCCTATCCTAAGAATGCCAGAATACTCACACTTCCATCTGCATAAGGAAAGATGGGCAATCGTAATCGTAAATTACGCACTATGATCGAAATGCTAGAAATATGTAGATCGCTGTCTGATATACTTGTAGATATATTTGTTCTAGAATTAACAATGAATTGATGCACAGTGCAGTTATCTATCTACATTCGCAATCTAGTACATGGCACTCACAAAGTAGAGGAAGGGTGGTTTAGCGATAATACACAAACAGGAAAGCAAGCTGCCACGTTCTGGTCAGTGATAAAATTACGGAAGAAAGCTGGTACAATTCCTACAATGAACTGCTCTGCCAACGTTGATGCTAGTTACTGTCCATCGACATTCTCTTTTCCAGCCCATCCTTCCGTTGGTTCGCTGTGGATTACCTCATAATGTTTGACTGATAGCACTTGTTTGGGATGGTTGAAGAGTCTTGGTGGGGGGGGGGGGGGGGGGCGCAACACCTTCCATGCGTGGCTAGCACAGAAACAGTGATCGTGCACAATATGAGGAATCAATCGAAATGTAACTCTGAGCCATCTGCTACCCCACCACTGTGAAAGATGAGTTTAAATGTAGAGGTCATCAGTCACTTTAGGATAGCTGTTTGAAAATGTTCCACAATGTCGCAGAACTCTTGCAGTTTCCGTATGTTGTGATGCCTTCTGTAGTTTTGTCAATAATACAGGCCACCTCTCTCTTTTATTTCAGTCATCCTGTGTGTGTTTTGTGGGAGCAGCAGCATTGTTTACACAATGAAATATCCAGTTTTCTGTGAGAGCCAGTGGATCGAAATGGGTTAATGTCAGTTTAGAATCTGACAAAGACCTCAACGTCATGATGGAAAAAACAAAATATATGGCAGCGTACAAAGATGTAATTATACACTACTTGGAGTTATTGCAGCTGAAAGACAATGTCAAACAACAAAACATGTATCCAGAATGATAGTTTCACTCTGCAGCGGAGTGTGCGCTGATATGAAACTTCCTGGCAGATTAAAACTGTGTGGCGGACAGAGACTCGAACTCGGGACCTTTGCCTTTCGCGGGCAAGTGCTCTACCAACAGAGCTACCCAAGCACGACTCACGTCCCCTTCTCCAGCTTTACTTCCAGCAGTACCTCGTCTCCTACCTTCCCTTCCAAACTACAGAAGCTCTCATGCAAACCATGGAGGACTAGCACTCCTGAAAGAAATGATATTGCGGAGACATGGCTTAGCCACAGCCTATGTCATATGTCATATGTCTGTATTACTTTTCACTCAAGTCATTAGAAGCTACTAGAAGCTCTTAGCGCAAGTGGTTTCTTTTTTACTTGCACAATTTCCGCACACACCTTTGTGGCGCTTTACACAGTTTTCGCTGGTCTTGTGGCCTTCGCAGAGGCTGATTTGGCACTTCCTCTGGTTTCTATGTGATTTCAATCTCATATCCTCTTCCTTTGCCTGATGTTCTTGTTTCTTCGTTCCCTTGAATCCATTTGGCAGTTGAAGTATGAACTTCTTCGTTTCCATATTCTTGCTAGTAATGTTATAGATGAAACATGCATTTGTAGCTGCCTTGTCAAGTATGTTGTAGAAGACATGCATTGGCCATCTCCTACATGCAGACTTTGTAGTATATCTGTGGGTTATTTGATCAACCACATCCACCGCGTAATTTGTTGCAATGTAAACATTACGGTTTCAGGTTTTTTATTTCCTTCCTTTTTTAGTTTTTCTTAAGCATGCTGTGTACTCAGAAGAATACCATTTCGGCTTCCTTACTTCACTGGGGTTTTCGTTGTGGATCTTGTTCATTGTACCAACTAATGATGTTTCCTTTTTTTGTGTTTTTAGCAAGTTGAAGAGACGTAAAGAAGTGGTCTGTGGTCACATTTGTTCTTTGATTTACAAGTGGCTCCATGAGACACGGAACGATTTATTCTCCAAGTGGCGGTTTCTCTCTGTGTGACCTCTTTGCTGAGGTATGGGAAAGCATTACATATATAATTTGTCGATTCATCAACAGCCAACCAGAATTTGAAACCATTATTGTCTGGTTTGTTGGACATGAATTGAGTAACTGCATCTTGTTTTGTTTAATAACAGCTACTGATTATACACGTTCGAGAAAATGTTTCACAGATAAGGACTGCCTGAGTGACACAATATAAGCTACGGCGGACTGGAATGTAGATATGCCCAACTGCAACAATGAAGAGCAACTGCCTTGCGTTACTGCTCACTGTTGCCACCATATTATTGGATAATTTACTTATATTCAGACGAGAAGCTATGGTGGGGTCAAATTGGCCACTTCTGCCATTCTAGGTATACTGAATGAAGTGGAGAAGAAAATTATATTTCGTAATTACAATGAAATGAACACCCTTAGCTGGTTATAGGAGTTGACATACGTCAACAGGGACAGATGAAAATGTGGGCCCCTCCCGGGACTCGAACCCGGGATCTCCTGCTTACATGGCAGAAGCTCTATCCATCTTTTTTTTTAAACAAGGTGAGCAATTTTTTTTTAAATTATAGAGTGTTCAGTAACGAGTAGGTGGGGACAAGGCGGGCAGGGGTCTGAACCCGAGGCCTGGCCGCAATGCCTCCCCCGTCCCGTCCCAGAATCACTCCCTCAAACAAGCTTTGTTATTTATTTTTGTTTTATTTTATTACTTTTATAATGTTTTTTTCTGCACCAGGAACAGGGTAAATGAACAAAAGATCTTTATTGGTACAAACTTAAATACAACAAAATTTCATCCTTCCGGCGAAAATAACACAAGACATGATACTCGTACAAGGTGAGAAATTTTTTTTTGTTATGAACAAGGTGTAGGGAAAAAAACTAATAATACTGATGGAAGCTAAGAGGTGTAAAGCAATATACAGTGGAGTGAGGGAAAAACCAGTGTTTTCTGGTGTAGTGTATAACAGAAAGGAGGCGCTTGTCCATGCGCCTTCTCCACTGTGGGTTACAATGTAGAAAGTAGCGCGAGGGGCCTCAGATGTCAGCAGGGGGGACGGGAGTGCTGTCGGCGTGTGGTATCATCCAACTGAGCGGGGGTGACGTAAAGATCGCGTGTAGGTAATTAGTGAAGAAGGCGCCGTAGCGCGGTTGCTGTTCGACTTCACTGTGGGCGGTTTGTAAGTACTGCCAGAAATCAAGTTGTGAATTGTCGCCATCATTATACATGTAGGTGATGGTCCATCCCTTGACCCATACAATCGCATGATTTTTGGTGGCGGGGAAATAAGTATTCTCAGGACGGATAAAAGTCCGTGGATCAATCGAGTCCGGCGGAACACGGAGGAAGCAGGCAACGAACTGTCGGGCAAGTTTCCAGACGTCACTGGTGGCATCACAAGTCAGTTGATGGACATCGTCATCCATGAGGTGGCAAATGGAGCAGAGTGGAGAGTCCTTTAGTCCGATGGAGTAAAGACGATGATTTGTGGCGAATTTTTCATTTGCGACTTGGTAACATGTTGCCTGACGTTGGAGGGAAGAGAAGGCTGGTGGATGTGACGCCAAACCGTGGGCCACCGCGTGGACGGATGTCGCAGTTCGATATTGTTGCTGGATATGGAACGAAGGAGTGGGGTGTAAAAATCTTTAGGTCGAGGAGAACGCGTGGTCGGTAAGTGTGTGTGAGCATAACTGAAGTCGACGATGAAATCAGAAATGTGCGTCAGATGGTGCTTTATGTGTCCGACTGGTACTGGTGGTGTTATGGTCGCGGGCACAAGGATTTCCAGCATGCTCCGTGTAAGGGAGGTGTCCCCGTGCATTGCTTGTGCATGGTGGACATGTACAAGGACGCCGCGCGGAGTCGCACATTGACAAGACCGAGGCCTCCCGCTCGCGGGGGAAGGGTGAGCGTGTCGTAGCGGGCCGTAAAGAGCGTAGCGGCCGTAAAGAAGTATCCGAAGGCAGCCTGGAGGCTGCGTCCAAGAGTTGATGGCAGCGGGAGGACCTGTGCAATTTGGACCATTCTGGACGCCACGTGTTGATTGAGGTGTTGAACACGTCGTAAAGAATCGAGTCGTCGGAGAAGATTTTGTCGCACCATCGTGCGGATAGTTTGGAGAGCGCACCGAAAATTGATGGCTGCGGAGCGGCGCACGGTGCAGGTGAAAATGATACCAAGGTATCGTAGTTATTGTACACATTGGAGAGGTGCTAAGTCGTCGTGTGAGAGGCCGCGTCCAATGGGCATCGCCGCGGATTTAGCCACATTCATGTTACTGCCCGCTGCAGTGCCGTACGTTGATATCAAATCAAGTACCGTGTGTGTTTCACCCCGTGAGCGGATCAAGAGGAGGAGGTCGTCCGCATACGCACGACATCGGAAACTGTGCTGCCGCAAAGTGGCTCGTCAGACTCCCGATGAGTGGCTCCAGGCTGATGGCATAGAGTAGGATAGAAAGTGGGCAGCCTTGCCGTACGGAACGTCGGATCGCCACTGGTCCCACCACACGGCCATTAACCTGAATCAGCGATTCGGCGGTGCCGTACAGGCGCCGTATTACGTCGATAAAGGCTGGTGGAAAATCCATGCGGTTCATCACGGAGAACAGAAAAGGACGCCGCACTTTGTCGAATGCGCTGTCAAAATCAATGGCAACCACTGCGGTGCGGAGTCTGCACGCCGCTGCCACTGCAATTAAATCGCGACGTTCTCCCGTGGCCGTTTGTATATTAACTGAGCCGCCCAGAGTTGTCCGTTCCGGGGATAGAATGTTAGGCAGGACCTTGCGGCATCGCGTTGCCAGGAGGCGTGTATAAATTTTACAGTCTGCGTTAAGCAGAGTCAGGAGACGGTAATGTGCTGTCGTCACACCTGGTGTCGGTTTGTGGATGGGTATAATAATTCGCGCGACGAAGGACGGCGGTACGGCGTTCCCCATCGTCAGCAGTTCATGAAACATCGTTGTCCACCGTGACGCCATTAGTGTGAAGAAAGTGCGATAATATTTTATCGGCAATCCGTCGACACCGGGTGACTTATTCAGAGCACCGTTTTTGATTGCATCGTGGATTTCGTCACGCGTAATGGGCTCCATCGGCTCATGCGCTTCGTCGCTGGTGAGGGTGTGAGTTACGTGTCGTAACACAGACTCCTCAGCGTGGTCGTTGGTAGTCTCCTCCTGGTACATTGTGCGGTAGTGGTCGGCAAAGGCACTGACGTTTTCGGCCAGGCAAGTGACGTGCTGGCCGCGACAGGTTGTGATCTCGATGTTGAGTTGTTGTCGCCGATGTTTCCTATATGAGGCGATATGATGCATGGTCGGATGTTCCTGTTCCGCCGAATCTTGATATCGGGTTCGCACCATAGCCCCCTGCAGTAGACAGCGTGTCAAAGTTACAATTTGTGCCTTAATCCTGCTGCGTTCCCTCTGGGTGTCGGGGGTGGGCGGTTGGGCGTCCAGGTCGCGGAGAACGGCGTAGAAATAGTCGGTAGTGTGCCGGCGCCACATAGCAACTTCCTTTCCATACTGGATCAAAGTACGTCGAATGGCAGGTTTGGCACATTCCAGCCACCAGGGCAAGGTCGTGCAGTATTTCGGTAAGCGACGTTCACAGGTGGCCCATGTCTCGGTAACACGTTGAAGACATTCGGGATCATGAAGATGGGAGGTGTTTAGCTTCCACGGTGCACGACTGCGCCAGACCACTTGCTTGGGGAAGAGAATATTGCAGATGTAGGAACAGTGGTCCGAAAAGGCCAGGGGCCAAAGTTCTGCACCTTGGACTGCAGGTGTGAGTTCCTGAGAGACGTAAATTCTGTCCAGGCGGCTCCCGGAAAGACTCGTCTGGTAAGTCTGGTAAGTGTCGCGGAGCAACAGATCTCGGACGACAACACGCAGTTCTTGACAGGTGTTGCAGTGGGGCACTTGATCTTTAAGGTGCAAGACACAATTAAAATCGCCCCCAAGCAAGTAATGGTCGCAGCGTCCAAGAAACAAAGGAGAGATTTCTTCTGAATAGAAGAGGGCCCTGTCGCGTCTGTGGGTGGAGCCTGACGGAGCGTAAATGTTGACGATACGCGTCCCCATCACGGTGACGGCCATGGCTCTGGCAGATGGAAGGTCACTGGAATGCCTTCTCTGGCGTAGATGGCTACGCCGCGTCCCAGGTGGTCACCAGGAGAAGGATAAGTATTATACCCCGCGACCTCTGGAAGTGTGGCCAAGTTTACTTTCTGTAATAGTGCAACGTCGACGTCCCATATCATCTAACGCAGCAGTTGAAGTTTCACGGGTGAGCTAATGGTGTTAGTGTTGATCGTCGCTATTCGGTAGGATTGGAGCCGTCCCCCGCCGTGGAGGGGTACTCCACGAGCGGAGGATGAAGAGGGGCGAGGCAACGACGAGTCGTGCCGTGCGCCGCCTGACGGCGTTATCAGCGGCGTAACGATGCTTCCGTCTGAGGTAACTCTATCCCCAGCGTGTGGTCCACGGTCCTCATCGACGTCCTCACTCCAGACCACTGAGGGCGCTGTCGTTGTGACGGTCGTACGTTCCACTTCGGTCGTAGGGGCGGAGGACGTCTCGGCGGCAGTCGCATCGGTGAAGTCCATTGGTTCAGGAGCACTTGAGCGAGCCAGTAGAGTTGGCATCGAAACAGCCACAGTCGGCGTCATGTTGTCGTCATTCGTATCGTCGTGTAGGTTCTCTGAGGCCTCGTCGGGTCGGACGGCCTCTGGAGCATCAGGGGGAGGTGATCGGTCTCGTTCCGAGACCGTACGGCGCCTCCTCTTGCGCCTTTTAGGTGAACGTTGTTTGCGGGTTTGTCCCTCCGTGTCGGAAGGGAGTCGCGTCGCTCTGAGAGGAAGGCCGTCGCGGGAACGTCAAATGAAGGGGCGTCTATATGTTCAGGCGGGTGGGTGTCGGAAGTCGTTGCTGTTGGTAGTGGCACCGTAGTAGCGTCTGGCTTTGAGCGCGACGTGTCGGCCTCGGCGGTATCCATAGCAGCTGGAAGGGTCACCGGTACGTGGTCCGATGAGCGGCGGCCGGTGGGAGGAGAAGAGAGCGCCGATGCGTAGGTGATCGGTAAAACCGTCGTCGGAGCCGGAGGTGCAACGGTAGCGGCTGGCAATTGGGTGATCCGTCGCTGAAGACACTCAGATCTGAGGTCGCCTTCTTTTCCGCACCCGGAACAGGTCTTGGGTTGGCCGTCGTATATGACAACCGCGCGGCACCCGCTAATTTGCAGGTAAGATGGCACGTGGCGATGGAGATCGATGGTGATCTGCAGTACACCGTTAAGAACGGGGTACGTTCGGAATTGCGCCCAGCGTTCGGCAGTGTGGCCATGTACAGTGCCATAGGGGCGGAAAGCCGCGATAACGTCTTCCGCCGGAAGCTCGAACGGGAGTTCGAAAACTCGTATGGTGCGCATTCCTAAGCCCGCGTGATCGACAGTGACCGCTCAGACATTGCCGTCGGCGTGGCAAAAGCGAAATCCGTGGTTGGTGTCACGATGTATTCTTTCACATACCGCGTCATTGACGACTTTCACGTACACATTACTGCTTAATATGGACAAATGGATGCCCAAGATGTCGGAAGCTGGGATCTTAGCAACGTCACGTAGGAAGCGTTCCACTTCCAAGGCCTTTGGTCGTGCGTATTCGTTGCAGAAGATGAATCGTAAAGTTGATTTTCGAAAACGGTTGGCCATGGCTCTAGTGCACGTAAGCGACACGTAAGTGACGACCGCTGAAATGTAAACAACAGCGAGCGCGCGCGCTCCGCATGCGGAAACAATAACACGTCCGCACTGCATGGCGGCGAAAGCCGGGCTTTTGGTCTGAGCCAACGCGGAGACAGAGCAGTGCGCGACTGCAGGGATTCATCTCTTGCACGCCTCCCGCGATACCCACATTCTCAACGTATTGTCCCGCACTACATTCGTAGTGCCCCCGCCCATTATACTCATTACTCGCGGCACGTTGCCGATTCCCGTTATATATATATTATTGTAAGTACTAAAGCATCATCAGAAAGAGGAGAAAAAATTAGAAAAAGCCACATAATTTCATTGATGGTGGAAGTAAATTGGATGTGACAAGAATGAAACTTGTACTACAGGAGTCGTTTAGACCCCTTCCGCCGTTCTAGTGTTAAAATACATCTCCATAGGATTCAATGCAGGTTAGTGGTTGAATGGAAAGTCTGGATTCCAAATCGCATGCATCATTTCTACTAGAAAGCATTATACCATAGACCTGAAAAGCCAGGGTATTCGTCACAGGGTTCTGTACATTTCTTGTGACCTCAGTCTAGTGTTGAATTTTTTTTTTTAAATGATTCATCACATAGCACACGATCGACTGTATGTCAGTCAACCATCATCCTCTCTCACCTTTAACCCCCGTGGATATATCGCAGAACCTGTGACACGCCACTGGGATAGAATGCAACATTGTAAGCATGAGAAATATCTAGAGGCAGCATGAGAGAGTTGCAAATACCAGCTTAAAACCACGTTTTCTGGCTGGTTCACGTTCAAATTTCGGTTACCGTATTACTACCTTAGTCTGTTTTTTATGTGTGTCCGCACTTTCGGCCTGTCAATACACACCCCGCAATAACCATCTGCATTTAATGTTGTGGCATGTGCGTGGAAGACCAATTCGGGATCAGTGCCATACCTTAAGTTATAAAGTTTGTATAGTTTTTAGAGTGGATACTTGTGTGTGCCTGTAGAAGCAACACAGCTTTTTATGCAGGGCGACAGTGACCTTAGCCATTGCGACCGTGTTTCTAACATCTGGTGGCTTGTATGACGATGATATCTAAGACTCAGTGACACTACTCACAAGAAAGACAAATGAGGCATCTCCATCCATCGTGGATTTTCGAGCAGTGTTGTTTGGTATCGCCAGCATTCAGTTACTGGCGTGGGACGAGAGTTATTCGGAAAGTAAGGAACGACTGGTCGCGTAATAGAAAATATAGCGAAAATATGGTGAAACTTTGCTCAGATGAGTTGGGCACTGTGCCTAGTACGCCTGTCGATTGCATCATGTCGCTATTTTCAGTTCTGAGCTCACGGTGAGAACTTAAAGATGGCCATAAATTAGCGTCTCCCGCCAAGTATGAGAGCCTGGTGAAAATTTTCACCTGAAATTACGCAATCCACATAACAAAACTGTCATGAGGTTCGTTCTACACAACAATTCTCGGCTGCACTCTGCAGGAGCAATTAAGATGCTCCTCTAGCGTTTTCGATGGGCAGTGTCTGATCACTCATAATACAGCCTGTAACTGGCTACCCCTGAGTTTCATCTTTGCCCAAATGAACCACTGGTTATGAAGGCAACGAGCTGCAGTCCAGAGTAGAAAATTGTCGAAAAGCACTGGCGGCTGTCTTCTATAACGAGGGAATTGAAAAGCTGGTACAACGCTACGACAGATGTCAAGTCTGAGAGGCGACTGTGTAGAGAAGTAGCTTGAAGGTGTAGCTAACCGTTGCAAATAAAACAATTTTGATTTTCACTGTGGTTTCCATTTCACGACCTATTGTTCCTTAGTTTCTAAAGAGACCTCGTAGTATAGTTAGCAGGGGGTGTGTGGTAGATGTGCTGTGATCAGCGGGCTTATAAAGTTTGTGTGCTGTGGTCAATGTTCTGACAAGTGCAAAGAAAATGACTATGTTCTGTCATAAGGGGAGGAATGGATTTGACGTTGCGACAGCCATAAGAGGAATGAAAAATATTTTACGTATAAAATTATATCCATTCATAAGAAGGATATAGATTTTCATATTTCCAGAGACATAGCAGTCAGGATGGTGTATTTCTGATACTTTGTTCAATGTCGAATCTCGTCAGATTGAGACTACAATCGTAATATTTAATTGTAAATACAACGATAATTATGAGACTGGTTTCCTACGATGATTCTGCCTGACGTGGCGGCAGTAGTCTGTGGCCGGACTAATTGTCATTTCTGGCTTACGACGAGAGCTGTCGAACCAGACGTGCTGAATTTCAGAAATACAGCTGACTTAAGTGTCGCCCTCTAGGCTGGTGTAAAGCGAACAAATACTCAGTATGTGTTGGACATCCTTCGTGATAGTGTTTATTCCCCGTGGAAATTTGAGAAGATTTAATACGGACGTGTGTTTGTGGTGCAAGTTACCCTCCCAAGTAGATTGACCGGTTGACTGTTTCTACACGTTTCCTGTTTTTATTCGGTCGAGAAAACATCAAATGTGAAGAGTGTTGTGAGCATGTAGATGGTGGAACACAGGACGAAGAGAGGTTTGTTGGTACCCCAGACATGAGAACACCTTAGCTGATTTTGTAAAGTACAAAGATGATTTGGAATATGTTATATGATTGACATTGGTACTCACTAAAGAAGACGAGTGCAACTACCATACCCCTCTATTTTTTCGAGTTTTCGCGTAAAGATCTTCACAGACGAGGTAAGTTTCCAATTACTCAGTGGTTTGCGCGTTAAGATCTTCACAGACGAGGTAAGTTACTAATTACTCAGTGGTTTGCAGCACGTCCCTCTTCCCTGCGCCTAACTAAGGTTATATTTTCCAGAGTTATAGTTTATCTTCAGAATTAAACTGAGCAAGTATATTGCATATTGCCTATGCTATGTGGCTGATACCGAGAGCAACAGCGTGAGTGGTATGATGTGCAGGCAAACCATGTGAAAATGCATATGTTCCTATAAACCCATTGTCTGGAGATAGCTGTGGAAAGCATGGCAGCAAGCATGTAAGTAGTAATGCCTTTGTGCCCCGCGGGTGGGGGGCGGTAAGGGCTGCAACCAGCCCAGCCTCTTTACAATAGTTCTGAGAGTGATCGCTGTCTGCTGGGGGCGTTCTGATCACGTACTGGGTAAGTGTGTGGGGGTGCAGTTGACTCATGACCATTGGCCATTGCGGACGACCGACTGACCTAGCGCAATATATCTACTGTGTGGACTGTATATTCGATGCTTGTAGCTATGTTTCTTTGGAGATCTCTATGTCTTCACAATATTTGTATGAATTTCTGGTACTCAACAGCTATATGCAGAATGCAGAAGTGATGATTTAGTATGGTGCAGGATACGAATTGTGTTTCCTACATGGATATGGTACGTGGTGATACAGCACACTTGGAGATCGGTTTCACACTGAAAAATTTAAGTTTTCCTAGACAAAAGCAGAGTTGTGTGACTGAGGAAGTGTCTCTGGTGGTACTATCTGTATTTCATCATCTGTAGGCCACTTTCGCTGAATTCAGCAGTCAGGGCAGTATGACTACAGCACGTTTTATTATTTTTTTTATCTGTACAAAATAGTTTCGTCTATGAAAGTCTCGTAATTTGTCCATCTGCAGACAATTGCAGATACTGCTTCCACATCAGCGGCAGCAGCTGTTTGGTAAGTGCATTCAGTAAGAACCAATCAGAATGCTCCATTCACAAGTAGTTACATGACACAAGACGTCATCCGTGTGGGGCATAGGGGCCGCTGCAGACTGGTTTGAAAAACATGGGGTCAAGGAATCACTGGAAAGTTCCGCGACGTCTGAGAGTCAAGTGGTGCCTTCTTTGTGCGAATGTTCAGAAAGGAGTCTAAGCAGACCATTCTCTTCTGGTTCAGACAGATGTGATCCTATCCCTCACCTGCCATTGTGGCTTTAAAGCGTCTCCAGACCAGAATCTGTGGGACATCGAAAATTCACCGGAAATTCCAGCCTTTTTAAACGTCTCTAGGACAGTGCTACGAATTCAGTTTGTGTAATTGTTCTAATTATCCCTGTGTTTAGACAGCAGTATGAGCCTGGAGAATGGAGGAAAATAACGTCCCTGAGAAAACATAAACTAAGGTCAGTCACCGTTTCAGAAAAGTGATCGCAGCAGCTGGAGGACTCAGAAATGTTTTCTCTGTCTCTTGCAGTGCCTTAAACAAGCGGCAAACACTAGAGAAATGGTGAGCTTCCTGTTTAGAGTTACAGAAACATTTACTTCGACTTACAGATATCGTCGTTTCGGAATGTAACATCAGACACTCCAGCTGCTATCGGTTTCGGGGGGATCTGATTCCCACGAAAGGGCGTGAAATGTATCTGGAAGGTTCCACAAATGTGCCACGATCTTTTTAGAGTCAGTGTTTAAGTATGGTAATATACACTTCAAACCTGAGGCGAACTAGTGTGCAGTGGTCATTTTGAAAGCGTATTGACAGACGTGTTCAATTGGACTTCTGAGACAGCTCGTGCTCAAAGACAAGGGGATTTCCTACAAAGGCCCGCGAAGTGTCTCAGGTGCGGTTTCACAAGTTTGGCACGACCCTTATTTAGAGTCTGTGTTCAAGTATGGTGATGGCGGTATTCTTCTGAATAAAACGCGTAGCTGCATCGCAAATAGTTTAAATATTCTTGCGCCATTTGCAAAACTCTCGCTCTTTGTGCAGTAGTATTTCCAACATGACAGAGAGCAGTTAGCGTGCGGCCGCCAATGTGGCTACTGCGTGGTGGTGCACTACTGAGCCCAGCACAGAGACTCGGGAGGGGGATCATGGAACACGCCAGAATGGGCGTATGACTTGCCTCTTGCATTTCGGGAGACTCACCGGTCATTTATCGAATGATGTACAGTTACAAGCACATGCATTTATCAGTATGAGTTCTGAAGTGTAACTTAGCCCCATCCTGCTGCATCTTCATTGTTTGATGAAGCATATTCATCTTATTCATACATTCATCTAATATCATTGTACCCTATACATTGTGAAGGAGGCTGTTGACGCAGTCCTCAGCTGCATGATCACAGTTAATATACCCTTTAAACTCCTCCTTCGCCCTTTAAACTCCTCCTTCTCCAGTACAGAGGCCACGCGGAGTAGCCGAGTGGTGTGGGGCGCTTGTCACAGTTCACGCGGCAGCCCCCGTCGGAAGTTCGAGTCCTCCTTCGGGTATGGTTGTATATATTGTCCTTAGCGTAATTTAGTTTAAGTTAGTTTAATTAGTTGTTAAGCCTAGGGACCGATGAGCTCAGGAGTTCGGTCTCGTAGAACCTTACCACAAATTTCCAAATTACCAGCACAGACACAGTAAACAAACACGTCGGTCCTCTAAGTCCAGCTCCCGCCATTTTTCCACAGACCGCCATCTTGAATTACATTACCAGAGGGGAGGGTGGGAGAGCTGACTGTGCCATCTGGTGGTGGTGTTGTGAAATAGGCCACCTGGACTCAGGACATTAAGGTAACGCAGATTGAGCTACTGTGATGAGTCAAATTCTTGAAATAAAAAAATGCTTACGATATAAAACGTTATGTCCATCCTATCCAGCAGCCCAGCATTATCATTTTCGCACCAATTTCCTGATGGGGAGGGGAGGGGAGGGTCGGAGGGGATGGGAGGGACGGGAGGAATGGGTGGGTTAAGTTGGCAGAGGTAGCCCAATGGATCTATTTTCTTGTCAAAATTTTAACTCCCTGCCATTACGTCACACTTGACTTTACCACATCTTTGACCCCTATCTTGAATAAATATGGGAACAATGCATCTTGCGGTGGCACTGGTGGTGCTCTACTTTCTAGATCATTTAGGATTTAGCGTTTCTTAAGCGCAATAATGGGGCAGTAGCCTAACTACTGAAAACACACTCGTCCTGTACATCCGTCTCCTTGGCACTAATGGTGATGGGAGGTAACCTTCTCCAGGCTGTCGCCAAAAGCGCCCAGAATGCCACAGGGTATAGCGTGATTCATCACTCGAAATCAAAACCTTGCAGTCACACTCTGTCAGATGTCGCCTCTCTTTAGACTACCTGTGTCGTCACTTAAAAGTGGCTACAGAAAGTGTGTCTTATGAGGAGCTGCTCGATTCCTCTGCCCCGTTCTTTTCAATTGCGTCACTCATTGTGTCAGCTGGATTATTGGTAGCCCTTTGGAACGCACGAGAGTCTCTGCCGATGATTTCATGCGAATTTTTTCCAACCACGCTCCGCATTGCTCAATCGTCCCTGTTCATGAAGTCTGCAGGATCATAATTTACCTGTGTTGTACCTGCACATCGCCAATACCCCACTTGGCCACTTTAGATGGGTTGAAATGTTCCATCCTCTTATGCGTAATCGTACGTCTCTCGTGACATATAGTCAATTCCGTATTACCTGGGGGTGCCCAGACCCTACTTTGATCAGTTAGTGGCCCAAAGGTTATGAACAAGGTACAAACAGGTGGAATGAAGCGTGGCCTCAAACCAAGTCCCATGCTATATGCTGTACCTGAAGATTTTAAATATGATTGATTTACACGCAGCCAAATGAATCATTCTTAAAGTGTAGAACGTTAATTACCGACTGATCGCTTACGCCTCAATTGTCTGTCGTAACATTATTCCGGAAACAGTACTCTACACACAGCCAAATGAATCAGTCTTCAAGTGAAGAATGGTAATTTACTGATTGATTGTTTACAGCAAAACTATCTTCGTTTTCAGATTATTTAGAATCTAGTAAACATTCAATTAGTACCATGTCTCGGTTTACTTCTTGCTAATGCTTACTTGCCAGACCATATAGAAACCACTCGCTTCAAACACAGCTCGGTGTTTGACATAATATATCTTGTGAATCCTCCACCCATCAACCAAGGACCTTGTCATTGGTGGGGAGGCTTGCGTGCCTAAGCGATACAGATAGACGTATCGTAGGTGCAACCACCACGGAGGGGTATCTGTTGAGAGGCCAAACAAACGTGTGGTTCCTGAAGAGGGGCAGCAGCCTTTTCAGTAGTTGCAGGGACAACAGTCTGGATGATTGACTGATCTGGCCTTGTAACAATAATCAAAAAGGCCTTGCTGTGCTGGTACTGCGAACGGCTGAAAACAAGGGGAAACTACGGCCGTATTTTTTACCGAGGGCATGCAGCTTCTCTGTATGGTTAAATGACGATGGCTTCCTCTTGGGTAAAATATTCCGGAGGTAAAATAATCCCCCATTCGGATCTCCGGGCGGGGACTACTCGAGAAGATGTCGTTATCAGGAGAAAGAAAACTGGCGTTCACCGGATCGGAGCGTGAAATGTCAGATCACTTAATCGGGCAGGTATGTTAGAAAATTTAAAAAGGGAAATGGATAGGTTACAGTTACATATAGTGCGAATTAGGGAAGTTCGGTGGCAGGAGGAACAACACTCCTGGTCAGGTGAATACAGGGTCATAAATACAAAATCAAATAGGGGTAATGCAGGAGTGGGTTTAATAATGAATAAAAAAGTAGGAATGCGGGTAAGCTACTACAGACAGCATAGTGAACGCATTATTGTGGCCAAGATAGACACGAAGCCCACACCTACTACAGTAGTACAAGTTTATACGCCAACTAGCTCTGCAGATGACGAAGAAATTGAAGAAATGTATGATCAAATAAAAGAAATTATTCAGATAGTGAAGGGGGACGAAAATTTAATAGTCATGGGTGACTGGAATTCGGTAGTAGGAAAAGGGAGAGAAGGAAACGTAGTAGGTGAATATGGACTGGGGCAAAGAAATGAAACAGGAAGCCGCCTGGTAAAATTTTGCACAGAGCACAACTTAATCATTGGTAACACTTGGTTCAAGAATCATAAAAGAAGGCTGTATACATGGAAGAAGACTGGAGATACTGACAGGTTTCAGATAGATTATATAATGATAAGACAGAGATTTAGGAACCAGGTTTTAAATTGTAAGACATTTCCAGGGGCAGATGTGGACTCTGACCACAATCTATTGGTTATGACCTGTAGATTAAAACTGAAGAAACTCCAAAAAGGTGGGAAATTAATAAGATGGGACCTGGATAAACTAAAAGAACCAGACGTTGTACAGAGTTTCAGGGAGAGCATAAGGGAGCAATTGACAGGATTGAGGGAAAGAAATACAGTAAAAGAAGAATGGGTAGCTTTGAGGGATGAAGTAGTGAAGGCAGCAGATGATCAAGTAGGTAAAAAGACGAGGGATAGTAGAAATCCTTCGGTAACAGAAGAAATATTGAATTTAATTTATGAAAGGAGAAAATATAAAAATGCAGTAAATGAAGCAGACAAAAAGGAATACAGACGTCTCAAAAATGAGATCGACAGGAAGTGCAAAATGGCTAAGTAGGCATGACTAGAGAACAAATGTAAGGATGTACAGGCTTATCCCACTAGGGGTAAGATAGATACTGCCTACAGGAAATCTAAAGAGACCCTTTGAGATAAGAGAACCACTTGTATGAACATCAACAGTTCAGGTGGAAACCCAGTTCTAAGCAAAGAAACAGAAAGGTGGAAGGAGTATATAGAGGGTCTATACAAGGGCGATGTATTTGAGGGCAATATTATGGAAATGGAAGAGGATGTAAATGAAGATGAAATGGGAGATACGATACTGCGTGAAGAGTTTGACAGAGCACTGAAAGACCTGAGTCGAAGCAAGGCCCCCGCAGTAGACAACATTCCATTGGAACTACTGACGGCCTTGTGAGAGCCAGTCCTGACAAAACCCTACCATCTAACCCACGCGAATTGTAAATGGTTGCGAAAACACACTTGACCTCTTGGCCACAAACAATCCAGAGCTGATAGAGAGCATCATGACTGATACAGGGATTAGTGATCACAAGGTCATTGTAGCTAGGCTCAATACCATTTCTTCCAAATCCATCAGAAACAAACGCAAAATAATTTTATTTAAAAAAGCGGATAAAGTACCACTAGAAGCCTTCCTAAAAGACAATTTCCATTCCTTCCGAACTGACTATGCGAATGTAGACGAGATGTGGCTCAAATTCAAAGATATAGTAGCAACAGCAATTGAGATATTCATACCTCATAAATTGGTAAGAGATGGAACGGATCCCCCGTGGTAGACAAAAAAGGTCCGAACGCTGTTGCAGAGGCAACGGAAAAAGCATGCGAAGTTCAGAAGAACGCGAAATCCTGAAGATGGGCTAAAATTTACAGACGCGCGAAATTTGGCACGTACTTCGATGCGAGATGCCTTTAATAGGTTCCACAACGAAACATTGTCTCGAAATTTGGTAGAAAATCCGAAGAAATTCTGGTCGTATGTAAAGTACACAAGCGGCAAGACGCAGTCAATACCTTCGCTGCGCAGTGCCGATGGTACTGTTATCGACGACTGCGCCACTAAAGCGGAGTTATTGAACGCAGTTTTCCGAAATTCCTTCACCAGGGAAGACGAATGGAATATTCCAGAATTTGAAACACGAACATCTGCTAGCATGAGTTTCTTAGAAGTAGATACCTTAGGGGTTGCGAAGCAACTCAAATCGCTTGATACGGGCAAGTCTTCAGGTCCAGATTGTATACCGATTAGGTTCCTTTCAGATTACGCTGATACTATAGCTCCCTACTTAGCACTCATATACAACCGCTCGCTCACCGATAGATCTGTACCTACAGATTGGAAAATTGCGCAGGTCGCACCAGTGTTCAAGAAGGGTAGTAGGAGTAATCCATTTAACTACAGACCTATATCATTGACGTCGGTTTGCAGTAGGGTTTTGGAGCATATACTGTATTCAAACATTATGAATCACCTCGAAGGGAACGATCTATTGACACGTAATCAGCATGGCTTCAGAAAACATCGCTCTTGTGCAACGCAGCTAGCTCTTTATTCGCACGAAGTAATGGCCGCTATCGACAGGGGATCTCAAGTTGATTCCGTATTTCTAGATTTCCGGAAAGCTTTTGACACCGTTCCTCACAAGCGACTTCTAATCAAGCTGCGGAGCTATGGGGTATCGTCTCAGTTGTGCGACTGGATTCGTGATTTCCTGTCAGGAAGGTCGCAGTTCGTAGTAATAGACGGCAAATCATCGAGTAAAACTGAAGTGATATCAGGTGTTCCCCAGGGAAGCGTCCTGGGACCTCTACTGTTCCTGATCTATATAAATGACCTGGGTGACAATCTGAGCAGTTCTCTTAGGTTGTTCACAGATGATGCTGTAATTTACCGTCTAGTAAGGTCATCCGAAGACCAGTATCAGCTGCAAAGCGATTTAGAAAAGATTGCTGTATGGTGTGTCAGGTGGCAGTTGACGCTAAATAACGAAAAGTGTGAGATGATCCACATGAGTTCCAAAAGAAATCCGTTGGAATTCGATTACTCGATAAATAGTACAATTCTCAAGGCTGTCAATTCAACTAAGTACCTGGGTGTTAAAATTACAAACAACTTCAGTTGGAAGGACCACATAGATAATATTGTCGGGAAGGCGAGCCAAAGGTTGCGTTTCATTGGCAGGACACTTAGAAGATGCAACAAGTCCACTAAAGAGACAGCTTACACTACACTCGTTCGTCCTCTGTTAGAATATTGCTGCGCGGTGTGGGATCCTTACCAGGTGGGATTGACGGAGGACATCGAGAGGGTGCAAAGAATGGTTCAAATGGCTCTGAGCACTATGGGACTCAACTGCTGTGGTCATCAGTCCCCTAGAACTTAGAACTACTTAAACCTAACTAACCTAAGGACATCACACACATCCATGCCCGAGGCAGGATTCGAACCTGCGACCGTAGCAGTCGCACGGTTCCGGACTGCGCGCCTAGAACCGCGAGACCACAAAGAAGGGCAGCTCGTTTTGTATTATCGCGTTATAGGGGAGAGAGTGTGGCAGATATGATACACGAGTTGGGATGGAAGTCATTACAGCATAGACGTTTTTCGTCGCGGCGAGACCTTTTTACGAAATTACAGTCACCAACTTTCTCTTCCGAATGCGAAAATATTTTGTTGAGCCCAACCTACATAGGTAGGAATGATCATCAAAATAAAATAAGAGAAATCAGAGCTCGAACAGAAAGGTTTAGGTGTTCGTTTTTCCCGCTCGCTGTTCGGGAGTGGAATAGTAGAGAGATAGTATGATTGTGGTTCGATGAACCCTCTGCCAAGCACTTAAATGTGAATTGCAGAGTAGTCATGTAGATGTAGATGTAGATGTAGATCTGGTGAGCAAGATGTATGAGACAGGCGAAATACCCTCAGACTTCAAGAAGAATATAATACTTCAAATCCCAAAGAAAGGTGATGTTGACAGATGTGAAAATTACCGAACTATCAGTTTATTAAGCCATAGCTGCAAAATACTTTGTAGACTTAGAGAAAGCTTTCGACAATGTTGACTGGAATACACTGTTTCAAATTCTGAAGGTGGCAGGGGTAAAATACAGGGAGCGAAAGGCTATTTACAATTTGTACAGAAACCAGATGGCAGTTTTAAGAGTCGAGGGACATGAAAGGGAGGCAGTGGTTGGGAAGGGAGTGAGACAGGATTGTAGTCTCTCCCCGATGTTATTTAATCTGTATATTGAGCAAGCAGTGAAGGAAACAAAAGAAAAATTTGGAGTATGTATTAAAATCTACGGAGAAGAAATGAAAACTCTGAGGTTCGCCGATGACATTGTAATTCTGTCAGAGACAGCAAAGGACTTGGAAGAGCAGTTGAATGGAATGGACTGTGTCTTGAAAGGAGGATATAAGATGAACATCAACAAAAGCAAAACGAGGATAAAGGAATGTAGTCGAATTAAATTCAGGTGATGCTGAGAGAATTAGATTAGGAAATGAGACAGTTAACGTAGTAAAGGAATTTTGCTATTTTGGGAGCAAAATAACTGATGATGGTCGAAGTAGAGAGGATATAAAATGTAGACTGGCAATGGCAAGGAAAGCGTTTCTGAAGAAGAGAAATTTGTTAACATCGAGTATAGATTTAAGTGACAGAAAGTCATTTCTGAAAGTATTTGTATTGAGTGTATCCATGTATAGAAGTGAATCATGGACGATAAATAGTTTTGACAAGAAGAGAATAGAAGCTTTTGAAATGTGGTGCTACAGAAGAATGCTGAAGATTAGATGGGTAGATCACATAACTAATCAGGAAATATTGATTCGGATTGGGGAGAAGAGAAGTTTGTGGCACAACTTGACCAGAAGAAGGGATCGGTTAGTAGGTCATGTTCTGAGGCATTAAGGGATCACCAATTTAGTATTGGAGGGGAGCGTGGAGGGTAAAAATCGTAGAGGGAGACCAAGAGATGACTACACTAAGTAGATTCAGAAGGATGTAGGTTGCAGTAGGTACTGGGAGATGAAGAAGCTTGCACAGGATAGAGTAGCATGGAGAGTTGCATCAAACCAGTTTCAGGACTGAAGACCACAACAACAACATCTTGTGAATTGTTCCACCAACTATACACCGTATCGAGGTGAGGTTTATTGTGTGTGTCGACGTTACGTATTGCCGTAACATGTATGCGCGGGTAGTAGAGAGATATGTGTCAAGATGTCAGACTAACCTGTGGACCCTGAAGAAAGCCAGACAATATTAATAGCAACTCTAAATTTTAACAGATAATGTAGTTTTCAGCAGTTATAAAACTGCAAAAACATTCGATCACAACTTGATAAAGTTTAATAGTGTTATAGAATTTGATAATTCGCGTTACATGTTCAGATATGCGTCACTGTGTACTTCGTATTATTATATTATCAATTGTTTGAACTTTCGAAACACTCATAGTAGCCATCTTAGGATATTGCTGATGTGCGTGAGACCCTTAATACATAGCAGTAACAGGAAATCCTAAATGTATATACAAAGGACACCACATATGTCTGAAACTTTGTTTAAACTGTGAGTGATGCTGAAAAAGGATTTCTGAAGTGCTTGAAGATAGATGTCATCTATCCCATGATAACCTAACCTCAAGGCCTCAAGAATGATCTTTAATTGAGCAATCTAGCTCTACAAATTAAACACAGAGTGTGAAGATAACACTAGCTACAGCATGAATATAAGTGTTTAAGCTGTTGTAAGTAGGATGTTTAGGTGGTCGCCATATGAAACGTCCCCTTAGCAAAATTATACAAGACTGTGCTTAAACTGAAACACAATATTTTTGGCGCAACGCAATCTGACTTCCAAAAATCCCTACGAAAGAATGGCCCTGACTAACATTAACCTATTCACAAATCACTTACCTCACAAAAATCTTCGTTACTCAAGCTACTGCAATACAGCGAGCGCCACTACTGCCAGCTAAATAAAAGAATCAAACTACTGATAGGCATAGTTAGCAAATGAAAGATTTTAATGCAGAACAAACAATATATTTCCTTAATAGTCATAATACACTCCTGGAAATGGAAAAAAGAACGCATTGACACCGGTGTGTCAGACCCACCATACTTGCTCCGGACACTGTGAGAGGGCTGTACAAGCAATGATCACACGCACGGCACACCGGACACACCAGGAACCGCGGTGTTGGCCGTCGAATGGCGCTAGCTGCGCAACGTTTGTGCACCGCAGCCGTCAGTGTCAGCCAGTTTGCCGTGGCATTCGGAGCTCCATCGTAGTCTTTAACACTGGTAGCATGCCGCGACAGCGTGGACGTGAACCGTATGTGCAGTTGACGGACTTTGAGCGAGGGCGTATAGTGGGCATGCGGGAGGCCGGGTGGACGTACCGCCGAATTGCTCAACACGTGGGGCGTAAGGTCTCCACAGTACATCGATGTTGTCGCCAGTGGTGGGCGGAAGGTGCACGTGCCCGTCGACCTGGGACCGGACCGCAGCGACGCACGGATGCACGCCAAGACCGTAGGATCCTACGCAGTGCCGTAGGGGACCGCACCGCCACTTCCCAGCAAATTAGGGACACTGTTGCTCCTGGGGTACCGGCGAGGACCATTCGCAACCGTCTCCATGAAGCTGGGCTACAGTCCCGCACACCGTTACGCCGTCTTCCGCTCACGCCCCAACATCATGCAGCCCGCCTCCAGTGGTGTCGCGACAGGCGTGAATGGAGGGACGAATGGAGACGTGTCGTCTTCAGCGATGAGAGTCGTTTCTGCCTTGGTGCCAATGATGGTCATATGCGTGTTTGGCGCCGTGCAGGTGAGCGCCACAATCAGGACTGCATACGACCGAGGCACACGGGGCCAACACCCGGCATCTTGGTGTGGGGAGCGATCTCCTACACTGGCCGTACACCTCTGGTGATCGTCGAGGGACACTGAATAGTGCACGGTACATCCAAACCGTCATCGAATCCATCGTTCTACCATTCCTAGACCGGCAAGGAAACTTGCTGTTCCAACAGGACAATGCACGTCCGCATGTATCCCGTGCCACCCAACGTGCTCTAGAAGGTGTAAGTCAACTACCCTGGCCAGCAAGATCTCCGGATCTGTCCCCCATTGAGCATGTTTGGGACTGGATGAAGCGTCGTCTCACGCGGTCTGCACGTCCAGCACGAACGCTGGTCCAACTGAGGCGCCAGGTGGAAATGGCATGGCAAGCCGTTCCACAGGATTACATCAAGCATCTCTACGATCGTCTCCATGAGAGAATAGCAGCCTGCATTGCTGCGAAAGGTGGATATACACTGTACTAGTGCCGATATTGTGCATGCTCTGTTGCCTGTGTCTATGTGCCTGTGGTTCTGTCAGTGTGATCATGTGATGTATCTGACCCCAGGAATGTGTCAATAAAGTTTCCCCTTCCTGGGACAATGAATTCACGGTGTTCTTATTTCAATTTCCAGGAGTGTATATCAGTTCATGACACCAATTCTTACAAATTTCAAAACTCCGCCATCTCTCTCCCCACGTCCACTACCGCTGGTGGCTCACCTCCAACTGCGTAACGCTACGCGCTGTTAGCATCCAGCTGCCGATTCCCAACACTACAATGGCAGACAACAATGCAAACCAGCCAAGGACTGCACACGGCATAGCCAGTGATTTTCATACAGAGCGCTATGTGGCGGCGGCGTTACTAATAAAAAAAAAAAAACCAAACATCCTACTTACACTGTCATTACAGCCGCACTCTCTATGCAAATATGTGAGTAAACACTAATATGTGGTACAATGGGAAGTACCTGTGTGTGCACTTTACACAGGTCTGCGGAGTACCGATGTGCAGAGGTTGGACAAAAATACGGAACAAGCAAAGACACAACCCATAACCATTACTAAAGTGGCGTGGAAAAACGGTTGGAATGCTTAAAAGCTTCCAGCCGTCTTCGAATGGGTAAGAATAGGTTCTGTACGGATTTCATGGCCAATCCTATCTTATTCTTCTGGAAAATAATGGTAAGATAGCGATCTTGGAAGTGGGTAGCGTTCACGGATCCTTCGCTCCAGAGTAAACCACAAAGGCTCAGTAATGAGATTGGTTCTCTGTGACGGCTCAGGGCGTTGCGTTAGTTCATCTTCATGGCTCATAAAGCCAGTCCCCGACGATGTAATCTGTGTGAACAGATGCTTTGTTGCCTGTTACAGGCGTCTGAATCTCCGATAAGTGGTTTCACATTTCCGTCCTGCAATTTCCTGATTGTGGAGGCCCCTTGATATTGTTTCGGAGCTGACAGGGTTCGTGGGTGTGACATTCAGTTTTGCAGTGGCTTGTACAGCTATCGACACCTTATTTTTCATCACAATGCTCTTCAATGACCATCCATAACGATGCTCAGTACGTACGTGAATAACGATAAGATTTTTCTTCGATAGAGTGCCTCTTTAAGACTTGGCGTGCGGTTGACATAACATTACGGCACTTGGAATAAATGGGTATGTGCGGAGGACGTAATATTACGTCACGTCAGTTACGATGAATTTCCGCGGTGTCAAACCTATATTTACGGCTGGTGGTAGGGGAATCACCGGAACAATTCGTTTTCGAAACCTTTGTTATCATCTCTGGTTTCATAGCTGTTAGGTGACGTTCAATTTTCCTCCGTTTCGTGCGTTTTGTGATGTGAATAGTAGAAACGTACGGAGCAAATAATTTACAAAGTCGTTGACGAGTTTGCAGATCTTGGGACCAGAATGATGACGATTCAGGTTTGCGTTTATCGTATTGTGCTGTTATGAAGAATTTTCGTGTAGGTAAATCAGGAAATCAGTCCGAGCTTATGATTCTAGTGAGTGTTTCGTTGGACTATGTATATGAACGTTTCTGTTTGTATCACACTGTAGTCCTATGTGATAGATAAATTTAGTTTTGTTCTTGTGTTTTGTTGCTCCCTTAGGTCTCAATGAGCTGTTTGCTTATCGCGGCATGAACTAGAATACCAAAACTCCTTTCCATCTTTTTCTGCCATAATTGATACTAAATTGAAATTTCGTGTCTGGACTCAGATTTTAAACTAGTAGTGTGTAGTTACAGTAAACAGTCTAAAAAAATTTAAAAAAATTCAAATTTCAACTTCATATTTGTACGCACGCGTTTTATTTTCCAAAAAAATTAATATTTTAACCAGTCCACAGATAATGGCATCCAGGTGCGAGACCAGCACCGTAGGAGTTACACGAGGTTTGGCTACCTTGCATCTACATGTACATGGTTACTCTGCAATTTACACTTAAGTGCCTGGCATAGGGTTCCTCTGAACCATGTTCGTGTTGCTTCTCTACCATTCCACTCTCGAATGGCGCGTGCGAAAAAGGAACACCTAAATCTTTCCGTTCGAGCTCTGATTCTCTTATTTTATTATGATGATCATTTCTCCCTACGTAGGTTGGTGTCAACAAAACATTTTCGCATTTCGTAAACAGATCTCGGCGCAAAGAAAACCACCTTCGTTTCAATGACTGACACCCCAACTTCCGTATCATATCAGTGACACTCTAACCCCTGTTGGTCGATAACACGAAACAACCTGCCCTTCTTTGTACGTTTCGGTGTCCACCGTCAATCCAACCTGCCAAGGATCGCATACTGCGCAGCAATATTCCAGCAGGGGACGGACAAGTGTAATGCAGGCTGTCTCTTTATAGGATTTGTCGCATCTTCTACGTGTTCTGTCAAGAAAGCGCAGTCTTTGTTTTGCCTACCCCACAATATTGTCTATGTGGTGTTTCCAATTTAAGTTGCTCGCAATTGAAATTCCTAGGTATTTAGTCGAACTGACAGCCCTTATATTCTTGCGATGTATCGTATACCCAAAATTTATTGGATTTCCTTTAGCAGCCATGTGGCTGACCTCGCACTTTTCATTGTTTAGTGCCACTTGCCACTTTTCGCACCATACACAAAATTCTCTGTAGATCATAAGAAGACTAGCAACTTGCCCAGGTTGGAAATCCGTTAGCCCCGATATAATTCACTTACAACTACAAATATCATGACTAACGCTGGCAACGTATTGAGACAAAGCACAATTGCACTTCATGTTCAGATGCAACAATGCAGTTAGCAGGCTTGTCTAGTATCTGCATTTGCGATCAAACAAGCATTTCTTGCGGTGTTTGTCGAATTCGAATCTTTACAGCGTTATTCATAAGCCTACCTGAAAACCATACGACTTAAACGTTATAGGTACTAAGTAAGAACACTATTTTTGAGATGTCAGTCGCCATTAATTATGCGGAATTCGCTGAAGTCCGTGATGGGTTGTCGCAAAGGCAGCAGTCCGCTTCGGATATCAGAAACGTAGGATGGCTATCTGCTGCTCGAGCTTACTCGATGTGAGAATACGGAGCGGTTGCTTTGACAGTGTGTTCTGACACGCCTGTCCAATGCGGCGTGTATTACATATCGCTACCAGGAAAGCAGCTCTATCCAGGGATACGTGTCATTTTTCAGTATATCTTGTTCTTTTCCGCGCAGTCGTCTTCAGAAATCCCGGTTCCCTTACGAAAGATGTTGCTATAACTTTCCGTAAGAGGCGCCCAAGTTTGCTTTCGTGCCTAGAAGTATACTGGCACAGTTCGCACTGGAGGGAAGAGGGGCGCGCAACAGCTAGCACGCTGGCGTTCAGCACGGAGGTCACGCGACACGCTGCCGCAGATCTGTGGAGACCGCCAGTTCATAAAAGTGGGGTGCGGGCGACCGGCGCGGCGTGTGCAGTGCGCGCGCCCGCCGCGCGGGGCGCCCCTGTTTGCTAACGAAGCAGTAAACCGGCCGGCGACGCTACGGCCCCCGCGAGACTTCATTACCTGCGCGGCGCGGCGGGCGCAGAGCGCGCGTCGTTACGCCGTTGTCTCACCAGCCGTAGCTCAGCCGGCCGTGCCTCCCCAGCGCCCTGGCGAGTCGCCCTCGTTATACGCCAAGGGCTGCGGCTCCTGCGCCCCGTCACTTTGCGTAAATCCCAGGCATTTCCTGCTACCGCTGCTCTGCCAATTCTCTGGTGGGATCAGCACCTAGTACCACACCCAATGGGATCAGTGCTTTGGTACTAACGATTCCATAGCGGAACACAGTAACATTTTGCGTTCGTTGCGCAAATCCACTCCATTAAACTACCAGAATGGTATACGGTTTAAAATCTGAGCCGAACTTTCCGCCAACTTAACCTGTACCTAATTGTACATAACCATCCAATCCTTATCAATGAATCAGTAAAATAACTACGAATAATATCTTATGATACACCGACTTGGAATCTCCATCAATTCATAATCGAAAATTAGGCAAAAAAACAGACGAAGACTACCAACCGAACAACATGAGAACAATCCCATGATAGTTCAAAAATGTGTGTGAAATCTTATGGGATTTAACTGCTAAGGTCATCAGTCCCTAAGCTTACACACTACTTAACCTAAATTATTCAAATTGGTTCAAATGGCTCTGAGAACTATGAGACTTAACTACTGACGTCATCAGTTCCATAGAACTTAGAACTACTTAAACCTAACTGACCTAAGGACATCACACACATCCATGCCCGAGGCAGGGTTCGAACCTGCGACCGTAGCGGTCGTGCAGTTCCAGACTGTAGCGCCTAGAACCGCTCGGCCACTTCGGCCGGATAACCTAAATTATACTAAGGACAAACACACACACACACACACACACACACACACACACACACACACACACACAAGCCCGAGGGAGGACTCGAACGAACCTCCGGCGGGATCAGCCGCACAGTCGATGACTGCAGCGCCTCAGACCGCTCGGCTAATCCCGCGCGGCCCATGACGTAAGCCACACATATAAATTCCTCGTTTGTTCAATCCCCACGGAAATGTTGCATCGACATCCACTCAGTCCGCAGCTCGTCGTCCAGTGGCTAGCGTTGCCACCTCTGAATCACGGTATCCAAGGTTCGATTCCCGGAAGGGTTAAGGATTTTCTCTGCCCGGGGACAGAGTGTAAAAGTTGTGATTCAAAAGTTTCAAGATTTAACTAAAAACTAGAAATCTATTAGACATTTAAGCACAGCAGACTAAAATTCTTCAAAATATTATCTTTCAGCATCAACACAGAGCTGCCAGAGGGTCTTCCACAGTTCGGAGCCCTTCTGGAAGGCCTCGGACGTCATGCTGTCAAGGGCTCTCGTCGGAGCTTGCTGGATGGCGTCGATGGAGTCGCATTGCTTCACTTTTAGGCTTGTCTTCATTCAGGAAAGAGGAAAAAGTCACTTGGGGCCACGTCGAGGCTGTAGGGTGGCTTCGGCAGTTTTGTCACGCTGAACTTGACTTCGGCGGCAGCGTGCGACGTGTGAGTGGCCATATTGTCGTGGTGGAGAATCCAATCGCCCTGGATTGCCAGGCGGACCCGGCGAACTCGATCCCTCAAGCGGCGGAACACTCCAGCGTAAAAGTCACCTATGACAGTTCTGTCCATGAGCAATAAACTCCTTGTGACTCACTCCTTTACCATTAAAGAAAATCAGCATGGTCATCACACACGACTTGGTCATGCGAGCTTTCTTGTGCTTCGGCGAGGAAGCAGTGTGGCTTTCTGAACCTTGACGCTTCGACTCAGAATCGTACTTGTAGACCAATGTCTCATCACCAGCAACCACTTTCTCCAGAAGGTTCGGATCAACACTGAACGGTTGGAGCATATCCTGACAAACAGTCATGCGCCATTCCTTGTCATCACCGACAAAACTTTTGGCACACGCTTGGAACACACTTCTCGCATCATCAAATTATCCGTGACAATCCTCCACATCGTACTCTGAATGATTCCCAGTTCAGCGGCAATTACTCGAGTCCTACGACGACAGTCACTGTTTTAAAGTCCCCGCACTCTCTCCACATTTTGGTCCGTTCTGCGCGATATTGGCCTCCCAGACTGGTCGTCGTCTTCGACATCCCCGCGGCCATCTTTGAAAAGTTGGTGCCACATGAAAACCATTGCACGGGATATGGTTTCTTCCTTAAGGGCCTTTTGAATCCTACCGAGAGTCTCCCAGGCGGTTTTGTTCAGTTACACGCAAAAGTTAATCGCATAATGCTGCTCCATTTTCGCCATTTCCACTTTTCGACAATAGGTCAATGATATGCACTGACGCTGCAAGCCATGCGAACTCTCCATGGTTCCTGAGGCAACTGATGCAGTGTCAGTTCGTTCCCTGAGATACCCCTCCCCCTCCCCTACTACTTCCCCCACCCGGCGGAACTGGTCCACGGGCGCTCCCTTACTCAGAAATGAATCAGTCTTGAAACTTCTGTATCTCACCTTGTATGTGTTGTCCTCATCATCCCACCATCATTCATGAAAGTGGCTACATCGGACTTAACACAGATTGGGAATGTATACTGGTGCTGATGACAGTGCGGTTGGACGCACCACAAACCTACCATCATCTTCACCATCATCAACAATAACATCATCGACATCCGCTCGTTCGAACGTTTCTATCTTGGAATTCTTGGATGGTGCTGTTCCGACAATGCGGTTTCTACCTCCGTTAACGATAGTGCTATTATCTGTTCATTCCTACCACAACGTAACAAAAATACATTAAAAAATTTAAAACTCTTTGCTTCAAATGTCAGCAATTTCTTTCGGTTAGCTTTTTGAACACTCACCTTCTTGCATTTCTTCAGTTCTAACATTAACAAATACCTTACTATCTGCGACTGTGCTTGGCCACACGAAAACAATTTCAAATTTCTCATTAAACTTGTAATTAAAATAAATATTCAAGTCAGTTTCAATCCGATACGTATTTCAGTTAGTAATATTACTGAAATTGGTCATATTTCCTTCTTTATTTTGAGGGTAATTATACACAGTTGGACAAAATTTAATGCAGTATAATAAAAAGTACACGGGTGGCTCATGTACCTGTAACAAGACTTGTGTGCGGCTGATACGACTTTGGACTTATCCACATGCTCGTACGCAGTATTACATACCTGTGTTTCTTACAGGAGACAATTACTGTTCCGTAAATTGTTCTTGTTAATTACGAATCTACAAATACTAGCTGTTTATTGAGACAAAGGCTGATCGTCTCTGTTCAGAGCTATTCATCACAATACATGATGATTACAGCAGTTGCTGTGTGAGTCTCCAGATCTGACCACCGACTTCTCGCTGCGAATAGTACTTCTGCATACTCATGTTGCGCGGCGGACTGGCATACTACTGCTTTCTGACTCCTCCATCAGACTACTCCACCAGAATTCTGCATCAGACTGCTCCACCAGAATTCTCCATCAGACTTCTCCAGCAGACTTACTCCTCTCATTTTATGTCTTTCTTGTATACCGTTTAAGTCGCAGCTGACCTTCGATTTGATTTCTCGTAGAGGGTTCCGGTTGATGTTCCCACTTACGTACACTGGAAGTTTTCCGTTGACGTCAGGGCTTGTATCCCTTGGCGCTGTCTCAAATAATTCCATCCCTTGTTTAGTCCGTGATCTGATGGGCTTCTGGAGGTCACTACTTTACATAACATAAGGAAAACTTCGGCTGTTGTCCAACTGATGTCTTAATGTGCGTGTTTTGATCGTGTGTGTCTTCTCTCTCTCTCCTTCACATATATCCTACACTAGTGTTTCTCAGTGCTTAATCTCGGAGGCTTATAACTTCATGAAGCGACCATTGTTCTCCGCTCATTTTATCTAACAAGTATTTCTGAGTAAAATCATAGTTAATTTGTTTCATTCTTGGGACAGGACCCTTACACAAAAATTTCTTCTGTGAATGTATGATTAACAGAATATGTCAAGTGTTAAAAATATTGTTTCGTGTAACTTAAACGACATATCGGTATGTGAAATGGTTCAAATGGTTCTGAGCACTATGGTACTTAACTTCTGAGGTCATCAGTCCCCTAGAACTTAGAACTAGTTGAACATAACTAACCTAAGGGCATCACACACATCCATGCCCGAGGCAGGATTCGAACCTGCTACCGTAGCGGTCGCGCGGTTCCAGACTGTAGCGCCTAGACCCGCTCAGCCACTCCGGCCGGCTATCGGTGTATCGTCACCACCTGTTGACAGTTCTCTGTCCTCAACTACACACCCGTTTAGTCCTGCTCTGATGTTGTCGGTTTTCTACATTATACACTGCCAAAGGAGGGGGAGTGGCGGTGGAGGGAGGTTTGAATAAGTTGGTGCACCTGGAAATACGTCAGGTTTGATCCAATGGCGCCATGCGTCACCTGGGGATAGTAGATGTACTGATAATGTTTCAGCTTCGTCCCCCAACAGATAGCGTAGTGGCATAGCTACCAGAAATCTACTTATGTCTACCATTTAATAGGAAATTCTCCCAACCAGTAGGCTTAGTGTTGTGAAAACGAGTGAAGCAAGCAGGCTACCACGCCACGGAGATGCTCTCGTGCTTACTGCGGCCCACTGAGCGGGTCTGAAAGGCGTCAAACTGTGGCCTTCCGACTGGCGGGAAGGTCCTTTTATTACAGTGCTTGGACGTACAACTATGTGGATGTCAGTGGTCACGGGGAACATTCTCACACCCGTAGACGAGTTTCTGGGCGTCCACACAGCACAGACGCTGGCCAGGATCGTCGTTCAAAAGGGCAACTGTGGCACACCGTACAGCTGCCACAGACAGACAAGAGGACTTGTGAGCCCAGACGTGTCAACACGAACTGGTGCGAACTGGTTATTAGCAGGGGGCTTACAGACGCGCACTGCTCTAAACCGTATTCCACTGACGCCACAGCAACAAGCATCAACGTGCACAACTCGACTGATACCGTCAGAGTAAACTTGGAAGATGAAATGGTCGGCAGTGGTCTTTAACAATGAAACAGATTCCGTCTGCACGCAAGTGATTGTCGTTTCTACATACGACGTAGAACTGGTGAACGCTGTCTCGTAAAGTGCATTCGTCCAATACACACCGCCTCATCCCCGGCATTATGGTCTGGGCTACGATAAGCTATAACTCTCGTTCACCTTTGTTGTTTCTGGAGGGGACGCTAACTAGCCCCGGGTACGTGCAGAATGTCGTAAGACCCGTTCCTTTACCGTTAGTGCTAGAGGACGGTAACGTGTTGTTCCAACAAGATAATGCTCGCCCACTCACTGCCAGTGAAACTCAATATACTGTGCAATACGTACAACAACTTTCCTGGACAACACGATCTTCGAACTTGGCTCCAATCAAGCACATTTGGGTTATGATGAGATGAAAAATGACTCGGGCAACACGTCAACCAAACCTCTAACAGAGTTCCGTGAACAGCTCGAGGGGCATGAAATGACGTATCCCAGGACAGTGTTCGCCCTGTGGAGATCGACTAGATGCCAGAGCCAGCTGTAACGTCCTTCGGATCTTCGGTCTTGGCTAACACTCAGCGGTAGAGAAATGAGATTGTTCTTTCTTCTGTATCGGTATCGAAGCTACAAACAGAACTTTGGTGAAGTGAACTCGCGACTTGTGCGAGATATTTAAATCACCAAATGTCGTAATTAAATCGTATATAATCGATGGTTTATCAGTTGCCGTTTACATATTAATGATAAGTTGAGATTAGTTCGAGCGACACCAAATTCCCTATAGACTGGTTGTAATATCAAATCTATAATCAGTCGTAACAGTGTTATTAATTCCTAACGTCAAGGAGTTTCTGTATAAGCACCGAGAGCTTCGGTCAGATAATATCGCAGCAATTTTATCTCTATAAATAATATCGTAAAACTTGAATGATAAATGCGTGAATTGACACGATATGCTCGTTTATTACACAATATTACTCACTTACTAACAGAGGCGTGAGGAAGGGAATTATAATTTATGTGCTTCGTAACTATCGCCAAGTTCCATAGTCCATTAGTTATTACGAATGAAATTGTCTATCTGTGTTCATTTCCTAAATAGCGTTAACTTAAGTTTATCTAATTAAAAATCACTTCTGTCTAATATATACAAGTCCTCTATCTGAATTCTAAATAACGTCATATTTGAAGTCAAAGTATCGTTTCACTGCGACATAGTAGATCGCAATAATCAATCTGAAAAATCAATCTAATCGCGCCTACATATACGAGCATTCAAAAGTATGACCTGCTTCGGCTGACTCTCGTAACGTAGTGACAATGGATTCAATTAACCTTAGCCATTCCCCACGAATCTCAAAGATCTCAGAAAGCGTATTCTTTGGGAACGTTGTTTCTACTTTGCGAATTTTAATTCTAATGATTTTGCGATTTACTATGATTTTGAATTTTGAGCTTGATTTTACTGGAATCCTATTTTTCTTTCGTGTG
Organism: Schistocerca gregaria; assembly: GCF_023897955.1. Lineage (NCBI taxonomy): Eukaryota > Metazoa > Arthropoda > Insecta > Orthoptera > Acrididae > Schistocerca > Schistocerca gregaria. The sequence goes on from NC_064922.1 coordinate 398,230,460, forward strand.
TTAATAGGTTACTAAGTATTAGATTCCTGATTGAATTACTGGTTAAGATCCAAATAATAATGTTAACAGGAAAATTCGTTTTCTTGTTCATATTTCATGGCATTTGGACCTTGTTTTGAGGAACTCTTTGGGAATTTTGGAGCTAATTTTTGATTTTGATTTCTCGTCCGAGGAAGTGGCGTTACACAGCGCCTGAATTGCCGTCAGTGGTGGTTACACCACGTACTAATATGCATCTTCCATTAGCCTTAACTCACAGTAGTCTGTTTGGTAGGCGATACCGTCTTGACACTGTCGGAAATCGGTACGCTTCCCATGAACTCGGATGCGTAATACAAATAAAAGTTACGCAAGGAATAACGCGGAAGGCGGCGCTTGTAAATGAGGCTATTGCTCGTCGTCTTGCACTACCATTTAAATAATGGAGAGAGACAGCAAACGTCTAAACTACGAAGACACAGTAAGTCCAGTTTATCCAATTTCGTTTACGCTAAGGACCACACCAAAGTACATTAGGCTTAAGAGAAAAGGAATTTGCATATGAAGCCAAACAAAAGTAATAAAGCATTGACAGTCAAGCAAATGTGTGGTGGGTCGCACGCTATTGAGTGGACATCCAGGAGAAACGAACATTCCAAACTATCTTTCTTGAAGCAGCCTTCGGCGCTGAGACAGAGAAAATTTTTACCGGTCTGGTTATATACTGATATCCGCTTAAAATGCGAGGAGTTAAAGGTTTTGATAGGGCACCATATGGGCAGCTTGTCAAGAAATGTGTGGGCAACGAGTCAATAGGTTGAATGCTTGTGGAAGTTAAGGGAGAAGAGAAATAATTTTGTGCAGATAGGAAGGCGCCCCATAAAATCCCTGAAAGAACTCGCACTCATTTTCTATTTCCTGAATCCAGTGAAGCTCTCAGTGCATTGCGGAAGCAGGATTCATCAATGAAATGACTCCTTCTGGGACTTGAAGCCGTGGTCTGCTCTTCTCAGGATCCCTCTGTGGAGGCGAAGTCTGGTTCCGTCTAAATCTAATGGCCGTCAGAAAAGATTTGAATCTATCGTAATCTCACAATCAGAGCGCTTTGTCGGTGACAAAGTCAGACTGTTCTTATAGAATACTCAAAACCGAATGCACTTAAATTTATTCCCGTATTCTTTTCAGTATGTCCGCTAGGGAAACTCCCCTAAAACTATGCTTTAGCAAATCGGAGCTGCAGCCAGTGACATGGAAAGATCGTGACCTCTAAACTCTCTTAATTAGATTTGGAGAAAACATCTCAGAGTAAACTTTTGTGGCGCAAACAAAGAGAGGAAGAGGCAGAGAGAGCTGTTTTAACAGCCGATATGGCGTCTGGGCATGCGGCACCCTGTTATTCAGAAAATCTTAACATTCATTCTTCTTTTTCTGTCGGCTAGACGAAATGGACTACATGGCCTTGTGCATCGGCGTTCGCGGCGCCTGAGGTAACGCCCACACATCTACATGAAGAATCTTCTACAAGATGAGTTGTTTTTCCCACACCTGCCCTTCAAAGCCGCTCCCCTTCCGAGTCTGAAATTGAAGGCCGCAGCGCAACCCTTACACGCAAACCGCTCCGAAAACAATTCCTATATTTATCTCTAACAAGTTCTTTTGTAGACACAAGTGGATAACGGCGTGCCCTGGTCCGGCTGGCGACCAGGTGACGCTAGAAGGTGCATATTAAAGTTTGTTCCTGAGCCTCCCCACCCCACAGCTTACGAGAGCGTAACCAATATGCGTATTGCGACAAAGGGGCCCTGTAACACCGGCTGTGCAGGTGTGTGAGGTAGCGTGCGGTCTCTTTGCACAGCTTGTGTGTGGGTGGCAAAGCGGGCGACTTTCTCTTCACGTATCCGTCCAGAGAACGCCCACGCTGCCCCTTGTGTAGCCGAAAGCTCGTCTCTGACAACAACCCACAACTAGAAGCGAGTTGAGAACTAATTCTCAGGCTAGATATGTAAAAATTTTGCCCATGCGGTGCCTCTCTTGGGAGGATAAAGTGCACTAGTGTGACAAAAAGGAAGAAAGTTGTAGTTACACTAAATCTGAAGAACTGTCTCTGTTAATTTTTGTGTATGATTTTCCTTCCTGTTGCCAGACTGACGATTTGGTATCATCTAAAGCGAATATGAAAGGAATTGGCTGACGTCATTCAGTATATTTTAAATTAATTCATTCTTACCCTCGACCACCCCTCCCTATCCACCCTTGTTATGTAACAGGTTCCTTCTTACCACTTAAGAATCTTATTATCCGCCGATACTATAACATTTGTGTTATGACTCTGTATACTGCCCATTTAGCATTCCTGGGTCCACACTATTTATACATTTCATCTGTCATCCATGTTTCACCTGCATTGATCTGCGTCCATTCAGATACCATTCAAATGTATTACTTTGCTACTAGGCTCTGAGGGTCAGAGGGACACTTAAGCCATAATCGGTACAGGAAATTCCCCAAATGCCAAACAAGGATGGAGTCCCTGAAGTATTTACCTCACACATAAAGGTTTACCCTGTGTAAAATCTGATGGGCAGCAAGAGGGATGCCCGCCGACGAACCCCTGGGCATTTGAGTGAAGCACAGGCATTCCCATTACAAAAAAATGGAGTTTTGTTGGGTGGCTGTTTTCTTGACAATTTGGAATCGTAGAGAAGTGCATGAATCAAGACCTAGGGATGTAAAATGAAGTCAGGACTAGGAACTGGCACAAGGTGGATCAGCAAGAGGCCAAGTGAATATTTCTGAGCTCTGTGTCAGCCTCCACGGGCTTGGAGGACTGGGAGGCGTGGTTAAACAGTATCGATCTATCGATACAATTAGGTACAGTGGAAACTTCAAAGTGGAGCAGACGATGGAGGATAACTGTCAATTGGGAGCAGCTGCGGAATGGTCAGTCCGTCAATGGACAGTCAGACAGTGGCAGTCAGTCAGTCAGGAAGTGAGCAATGAGAGTGGACATTTAGAAATTGGATGACGGATAGACAGCTATACAGTCAGCAGTCATTCAAATAGAAAGATTAGACAGTGAGTCATCAGAGAGTGAGCAGTGAAGCGATCAGTGAGATAGCGATGCAAGGTCGGAGTAATCAGAAGAGACCGCGCGTTTGCTTCTGGAGGCATGCAATCCTATTAATGGCTCACTCATTGAGTCACATATCTATTTTGATACAGATATCTGTAACCTGCCGGCCGACGTGGACGAGCGCTTCTAGGCGCTTCAGGCTGGAACCGCGAGACCGCTACGGTCGCAGGTTTGAATCCTGCCTCAGGCATGGATGTGTGTGATGTCCTTAGGTTAGTTATGTTTAAGTAGTTCTTATTTCTAGGGGAGTGATGACCTCAGATGTTAAGTCCCATAGTGCTGAGAGCCATTTTTATCTGTAACACATTGTGATATACTCACTTCTCACTCCTTGTTGAATGGATTTACCTGGTGGTCGAACTGACAAATCTTCAAGCATATGACTGGATTACCTTGTTTTGCCTCAGCCTCTAAACACTATGCTAATCATCACTGACACCAGTCACCGAGAGTGTGAACCAAGGCATGCTCTACCTAACGTATTACGTCGGCACAGAAGAGAGAGTTAGTTAAAATATCCAGGTAATCACTGCAAAACTACCCAGCGCAGAAGATGTATGCCGCTATACTCCGTTCATCTTAAGAGTAAACCTCATGTAAACATTACACTACATAATTTTCCGTGTTTGTTGGAACTTCATTGGATTTCGTTTCACGCGGAGTGGAAGTCAAGCTTTACCGAGTATAGTTAACTGCCATAACAAGAATACGTTTTATCATGTGCTTCGACTCAGCGATGAAATGGGGCAACAGCTTTACCAGAGCATTTAGCTTGGGCAGGACCGACCAGGCAAGTGATCCAACTAACCTACACTGATGTGAACAATTGCAGTAAAGACGTAAAAAGAGACGAGCAGAGAATAATATAGCTATGAATGTTATTTAATTTTTAAACAAAAGGGAATAATATATTACAAAACCCAGGCGATACGCCTCTTTGACGAACGGACGGAAACATAACATGCTATCGATCTTGGCTACCATAGTATTGTAATTAAAAACAAGGGAGGTGAAAATTCCTGACTTTAACAGGGGTAATTTTTCTGCATCAGCTATGTGTGGGGTAAAAGCGCGTTGCTAATATCACATGTATTTCAATTTCAGGCCACTGAAGGTGTTACAGGTATTACAGGTAATCTCTGAACTCGTTCCTTATCGGACTCCGAGGAATATATTTCAGTACTGCTAAGTTGATAACGAGGCGATCAGCAACAGAATCCCAAGCCACCAAAGAATCTACATTTCTTTCTCCTCTTTTACGGCTGCCTGTTTTGCAATTCGCCATCATTCGGTGGTGACGTGTCACAAAGCTTCTTTAGTTAGTTCCAGTACGTTTGGAAACTTAAATGTCTTTTTATGTCTCGTGATAAATCCCTTAACTTGGCTCCAGACAAATTCTGTTGGGTTCAGATTGCATCGGTACGGTGACAACTGCAAATATAACGCATTTGTACAATGTGGTTGACGCCGTGAAAATTGTTATTTTCCCTGTTTCTACGACACTCAGCACTCTGGCTTGAATGAGATCACATCTGTCCTACAAAACAACGGACTTAGCCAAATAAAGAGCATTTTATTTTTCATTTTTCTCCACAAAATTTTACTGTGTAATTTTTTTTGTTAACTTCAACAACCTTTAAAACCTTGTATTAAATACTGATAACTAAGAATTTGTATTTGCAATTAAAACCAGAAATTTGCGTGTGATATGTAATTAGAAACTAGAATACGTGCATTTTTCTTGAATAATTGTGGTTAGGTGAGAGTTAATTAACATATTTTTGATGAATTTGGTATTTGAATTAGTTAGGTATTGTAACTGAACAAAAAAAGTACAGATCACACCGAGATTCGAATAGCCGTCGCATAGTATACACGATTGACTTTATACGACGTTACCACGCTTAAAAATTGGAATATGTCTTTTGATTAATTTATTTACGCAGCGTTTCTCTGAAAACATCTAAGCTGATTTTTCTCTGTCATCTTGTGAAAAACAATGAGAACTTTTTTCCCACCATTAATAGTGTTCCTATCGCTGGTTTCACTACGGAGCATGAAACAGTGTCATCTGTTTTCACACTACGTATTAACAGCGATACAATCAGAGCGTGACTCTGTGATACGATTATTGAAATAAAAATTACGTAGGGAAAATCCAATTAGGGAAAACGTTGATGACTGTTAGTACATCAGAACGTCATACAGTTTCGACTACAGTGACACAATAATACGATATCTAATACGTAAGTTGGACATACTTCGAAGAGCTAAACAACAAACGTGTACGAGAGCTACCGCTGCTCACCAGCGTCGGCTTTGGGTTTGTTTACATAAGACTTATTCTTATGATAAATGAAGCACACCTGTTCACAAGCTGCCACAAACAATGCGGGGTGATAGACACGTTACGTCAGCCTTTAATTTATCTCACATGTCATGATGCAAAACTGACCTAGAATGTTTCTATTCGCCATCACTTGTCCTAGTACTAAATTATGTCTATCAAGTCAAATCGCATCCGAGGGATATATTTGTATTGTTGATAGGGTACTAAATGTAAATATTTCCATTGTTTTGAAAGCTATAAACATTTGTTTGTAATGTGACATGTTGTGTATACTAATTTCTCAGTTGATAACACTATTATCTCCTTAATATCCTTGATTACCGCAACAATCACCTAACGTAATCTGTTACAATATTTGCATGTACTTTCATTTCAAGTTACAGTTCAGAATTTTTAGAGAAACTGTTTATAGTTCTGTGACCATAAGTTTCTCGACGTTTTGAAATTGAAATGTGGTTGTTGTTGTGGTCTTCAGTCCTGAGACTGGTTTGATGCAGCTCTCCATGCTATTCTATCCTGTGCAAGCCTCTTCATCTCCCAGTACCCTCTGCAACCTACATCTGAATCTGCTTAGTGTAGTCATCTCTTGGTCTCCCTCTACGATTTTTAACCTCCACGCTGCCCTCCAATACAAAATTGGTCATCCCTTGATGCCTCAGAACATGTCCTACCAACCGATCCCTTCTTCTGGTCAAGTTGTGGCACAAACTTCTCTTCTTCCCAATCCTATTCAATACTTCCTCATTAGTTATGTGATCTACCCATATGATCTTCAGCATTCTTCTGTAGCACCACATTTCGAAAGCTTCTATTCTCTTCTTGTCCAAAGGATTGGAATTATTATATTCTTCTTGAAGTCTGAGGGTATTTCGCCTCTCTCATACATCTTGCTCACCAGATGGTAGGGTTTTGTCAGGACTGGCTCTCACAAGGCCGTCAGTAATTCCAATGGACCGTTGTCTACTCTGGGGGCCTTGTTTCGACTCAGAACTTTCAGTGCTCTGTCAAACTCTTCACGCAGTATCGTATCTCCCATTTCATCTTCATCTACATCCTCTTCCATTTCCATAATATTGTCTTCAAGTACATCGCCTTTGTATAGGCCCTCTATATACTCCTTCCACCTTTCTACTTTCCCTTCTTTGCTTAGAACTGGGTTTCCATCTGAGCTCTTGATGTTCATACAAGTCGTTCTCTTATCTCCAAAGGTCTCTTTAATTTTCCTGTGCAGGATCTACCTTACCCCTAGTGAGATAAGCCTCTACATTCTTACATTTGTCCTCTAGCCATCGCTGCTTAGCCATTTTGCACTTCCTGTCGATCTCATTTTTGAGACGTCTGTATTCCTTTTTGCCTGCTTCATTTACTGCATTTTTATATTTTCTCCTTTCATCAATTAACTTCAATAATTCTTCTGTTACCCAAGGATTTCTACTAGCCCTCGTCTTTTTACCTACTTGATCCTCTGCTGCCTTCACTACTTCATCCCTCAATGCTACCCATTCTTCTTCTACTGTATTTCTTTCCCCCAATCCTGTCAATTGCTCCCTTATGCTCTCCCTGAAACACTGTACACCCTCTGGTTTAGTCAGTTTGTACAGAAATTGCAAATTTCATGCACTGCCTTGGGCGTTAACGCCGTCCTGTCTCAATGGTCGCCATGTGTAATGCGATGACCCTCTCCTATAATTTGGTGTTATGAGCCATTTTCTATCATGACCTCTACATACCTTTCAGTTATAAAATTATGTCTATATTGAACAACCGTCTTCATCAAGCTCTACAGAAAAACCTAGGAAAACTTCTACATTAATCGTGCTACTGTACATACGTTATATTCTCATCTGCCGGAATATCGTCCTCTGGGTTTCAATCAAAATTCCAAGAATTTTACCGATTTACGAACAGAAAGTTACAGAAAAACAATTATCCAAAGTATGCATGAAGTACAACAAAATTACTTTGTCAATAACATGAAGCAACAAAAAGTATAAATGAAGAATTTGGAAGTCGTTACTGTAATCACAACACTGCATTTCACGCAACGCTGGAATTAGCAACGAATCGGAATCTCGTCGTAATGAAAGCTTTAATTAACGCAGTTGCTCACGCATGGACAAACACACACACACACACACACACACACACACACACACACACACACACACACACACGTACAGGCACTTTCATTCTGCAGTCGCTACTACGGTAGCTTAGATTCAGCGACGATAGAGCAGTGTGACCTTCGAATACATAAAGAGAAATGAAATAGGACTGGTTCGGTGCAGTACCGTAAATAAACAATTTATGTAACTGAAACGATTGAAGTCACGAGAGCTTGTAGTAATGTAATTGAAAACTCCTTGACTCATTACATTTTCTCCCGTGCTATCAGTAAATACCCCGTCTTCGCAGTCTCGACACCGACCATCGTTAACGCCCAGGCAGAACTTGTATATACCACTCAACACATATTTGATGCATTCGTCTTTCCCTCAGCATCTCGCCCTGCATCACTGGAGGCGAGCTGCATTACAATGAGGAAGGAAGTACACCGCACCTGCTCGTAGCACACGGGCACTCCTACTTGTGTCTGGGCAAAAGACTGCTCCCATTACGGGGTGTGGTTTGCGTGTTGTCACGAATGGTTGTTCGGATGAAGTGATGGGTAATCTGGCTATCTGCGTGCCTCTGACGTTCAAAATCAGTACGAAAAGTACCTCGACCGAGAAGCACCAACACTGATAAAATACTGAAGTTAATGAGTGACACAAGCCAATAACGAAAAATGGTCAAATGTTTTTACAATTGTTGTTATTGTTGTGGTCTTTCGTGGTAAGGCTAGTCTGATGTAGTTCTCCACTCTTAACTACCCTGTGCAAGTCTCTACATGTCTCCACAACTGCTGCAACCACTAATCGTTTTAAAGTGCTTACTAATGTGAACCCTAGGTCTCCCCTACAATATCCAGACCCCACACTTCCCCACGTTACGTAATTGACGCCTCTGGATGTGTCTTATCAACCTAGCCGTTCATTTGGTAAAGATGTGTAATACATTTATTCTGCCCCAGCCACATTCAATATATTTTCATTAGTTACTCTATCTTCCCATCTAACATTCAAAATTCTCTTAAGGCAGCACATTTCAAAATGTTCTACTCTCTGTTTACAGCCCACATTTCACTTCTCTTCCTCTTCTGGTTGCTCAAGAAAGAATAAAAATGATCCGGAACGCTTTCTGTTATCGCTTTTGAACGTTAGCCTAATGAGTCTGTTTATGAGAGCCTTATCCAAAAGGAAGGGGATTTTGACACCTGTTGGAAGTGGAAATAAAAAAAAGAGTGTGCAGCCAAGACAGTCGAAAAGCGATATTCGAGTCCAAGCTTGAACTGAAAATGACTGCGAATGAGAGGGAGGCTTCAGTACGACTCAAGTAGGTAAGTACAGTAACGAAAAGCACCCACATTATATTTCCGTTTTAGCTAACATGCTGGAAAAATTTGAGAAGTTACACCGTTTGATGAGTCTCAAGATTAATTTCTTAAATAGTCCCACGTTTGATTTGCCGTTAAAAGTTGTCTCTATAAGGAACATGATAAGCACCTCCACGAAGACATCAAACTAATGAAGAGACGGTATTACGACCGCTGGAATTCCAGTGCGATGAGAAACTGCAGTTAGTGCTGAGGCGTTTATTGAAAGAACATCTATATTATGTTCATTTAATAGTGAGGAAGGAAATACACAGCGTAGCAACAAAGGAAAGCATCCAGAATGGGAGGAGGAAACAAGATGAAGCTTTACAGATTGAGAGTGTATATATGTAATTTCAGTGATGAAAACATTGTTAATTAAAAAAAGTACCCTTGGCTGTCAAGCTATATAATGCAAGATTGCCTTTATTGCTCCACGCGTTTTTATGACATAACTGGCTAGTTTTGCCAGTGGCCAGTAATATCATATATAAGCATGGTGCAATAATGGCTGTCTTACATTTTGGAATTAGATAGCCTACGGTGCTTTTCTTAAAAATGGTTGTCATTCAGAAATTGCCAAATCAGTACAATTGACTAAGAAGTTGGCAGTGTCAGCCCACTTATCAGCACGTCACTGGGCAAGGTGGCGCAGTGCTCACCACAATGGACTCGCATTAGGGAGGACGACGGTTCAAATCCTCGTCCGCCCATTTTGATTTACGTTTTCCGTGATTTGCCTGAATCGGTACAGGAAAATTCCGGGATGGTTCCTATGAAGGGGCGCTGCCTACTTCCTTCCGCATCCTTCCTTAATCCGATGGGAGCGGTGATGTCACTGTTTGCTCCCCCCCCCCCCCCCCAAAATCAACTAACAAATAAACCAGCCAACCGTACGTTACTGCACCTGCTCCCCCTTGGATCCACGCACTGATTCGGTTGGGAAGAATGTCATAAATCCGTGGTCAGCATGTGTGACGCAAGTTGGCATGCAACGGCTGCAATTTGACCTTGATATCCTGTGTACTCGGATTGGGACGGAGTAGAAGGCCAAGCTGTTCCCACACAGATTCTATCGGCACAGGCCTGATGATCTTGCTGGCAACAAAAGTACCCCAAGATGACGTAGACGTCCATAGATACGCGTCCTATGTGTGGAAGAGCACTGCCTTGCTGAAAAACGGTACCTCGATACTGTTACCTTAGAAGTGACACATGGGGATCTATGTAACGTATCTTGGTGCGTTCAGAGTGCTCCCAGTTACTACCAGACGTGATGTTAAGTCTTATCTCACGGCTCCCAATACCTTGATACCACTGCTATGCCTTTGCAAATCATTGGAAGAACGGGACCTCTTCCCAGCTCGCCGTCGCTCTTGCCGACACTGGTCATGCTGGGTAGCCAAGGGCCGTTCATCAGCAGTCCATGTTTCCCTGTCACGGAATATGTCCAATATCAGCCGTTTGAGTCGTGTCGGTAACGACAACCAAACAACGAAACTATAGCCTCTAGTCCTGTTGCTGATAGTCTCCGAACTACTGCGTCTGATCACACAGGATGTTCTCGAATGGGAGTCCCAGATATGAAGGAATCACGATGTGCTCGGTACGCAGAACAGCAGTCCTCACTCGCAGTTGTGAGACATGGTTGATCGGAACCTTGACTACGAATATGCCTTCCCTCTAGTTCCCTTGTTGTCCAGTTTCGGGTCACTGTCACATCCAGATGCACCACAAATCTGGATACTGCACTATTAAACCTGCCAGCCAAATGGAGACACACACTGAGAACCCTTTCAAACGTGTGATTGTGTATGTGAAATTGCACGAAGTTGCATGACAACCGACCATGTCTTGTAGGTGCATGAGCCAGCTAGTGTCTAAACAGAAGGAGCGTAATTAGTATAAAATGAAGCGATATTTTCATATTTATACCTTAGTAAAACTTTGTTCGTATCATATATATCATGAAATGTTATAGTTTCTGACAAAGTCACATTGTCAGAAAAATGTATTTGACAGAAGAAAAAAGGAGTTTCAGTACCCCACAAACTATAGGATTAAGCTATTTTCTGAGAAAAGCAGTCAAACATATTCTTTCATTGGCTTGAATGAAAGTATCGAATGCTTCATACACTAACGTCAACCTACAAGACATAAGCAACAATTAAAACTAAGTCTGCCTGCAGTCTTAGACATTGCTGCCACCATGTAGTACTCTAATTTCATAGCGTGACGTACTCTAAATCTCTTAGCTTGTTTACTTGGTTCCAAGGCATTTCGCTTTTCCCTATGTCCGCTTTGAATTTATAAGTGATAATATTTGTAGCTTGTCCCCGACGTTGTGGAGTCATATGATACCTAGTACCACACAGGCCAAAGATTTCTGGTAGCAATTTTTCATTCATAAGAGCGGGAGCATCAAGAAATAACAAGTATTTCACACATTGGTGGTGGAGACAACCATCCCGTTTCTACATCTACATAACGTAGCCCTACGCATCTACTTTGAAAATCTTTCTAACGACGTAATTTAGCTCAATTTTTAACGCCTTAAATTTTAGGAGGATTTTAAAACAGATTTCTTACTGGACGATGGGATAAGTTTGTTTATCTCATCTACGAATTTTTGGGCCGATTCCGTAGTTTGCTGTGTATCGTCAAGTTGTCGCTTTGTTTGAAATTTCGATATGTTACATCTTCCAATTCTGTGTCACTGTTTGAAGTTTTTCAACCATCCACTGCTTGCCTTGTAGTCACTATAATCTCTGTCGCACACAATTTGATGTGCATAATGTAATAAGTCACTATAAGCGCATGCTGTAAATTGTAATTGGTCATATTTGAAGCGTGCAAACAACAGTATTAGTAACAAGTGAGCCTTGTCCTCCTTGAATACCCATAGTTTCTCTTATGGAGTGTACGGTCATACTGCTGCATATTTGTTCGAAAACTGTTAATAATTGTTTTTTACTATGGTGCGGATGACCTTCTACATACGTCATTATGTTCGGTATCCGCTCCCTGGACAACGATTGTCTTTCACTACGTTTCACTGGAGACGGGGTTTGTGGCTCCCTGTCTGACAAGGAAGATGAACTACATCCCTAAACACTTGCCGCAATTACGCTTTCACTTGTTAAGGATGTATCGTCATCATTTTACTCCTTATTTAAATTGTCATCACAGTCAAGCGTATACGACACCTCACATTCCTCTGACTCATCTTGCAGGACGCCAATATTTGATCTGCCACTTTTTTCTCACTCTGCCTGATTCCTTGTGTTTCTGTATGACGATATATCAACTTACGCAACTGTTGCTGTAGATACAATGCAATGTCTGGTTTGTTTATCGTTGCCATTGCTCTGCCTTGCGCCGAAACCACTAGCTCTGTAGCACTGATCTGAGTTACTCGTCTACTAACGCGTGCAGCTATACTCCATAGCGTCATGCTTTCCTCACCGCTGGGTACAAGGAGCCCCACCCGTGTTGCCATTAGCAGCATATACTGTGGTTGCATAGTAGACAACATGTGAGGCGTCGCACGCAGTAAACATCATTGGCCTTTCGCAAATTCGCATTCTGCGTATTCCTTGTTACACAAGGGCGTGAAAAGAAGAGCTACTTGCTCCATTCCGAGCAAGTTGCCGTCCCCTAAATTGCTTATTTTAAACGACATACGATCAATATTCTTAGGTTTTTGTATAAAGTACGATGCTGACGGCTTCACATATAACTCCTCTACACTGAAGAGCGAGGGCAACAGGTAATATCGTGTAGGGCCCCGCGTGAAAGCAGAAGTTCAGCAACACGACGTGGCATGTACTCGTCTAATGTCTGACATAGTGTGGTAGGGAACTGACGTCATGAATCCTGCAGGGCTGACCATTAATCCGTAAGAGTACTACGGGTTGGAGATCTCTTCTGAACAGCACGTTGCTAGGCATCCCACATATGCTCAATAATGTTCAAGTCAGGGGAGTTTGGTGCCCAGCAGAAGTATTTAAAATGAGAATAGTGTTCCTAGAGCCACTATGGAGCATTTATGGACGTGTAGAGTGTCACATTTTCCTGTTGGCATTGTCCACGTCCGTCGGAAGTTAATAATGGATGCAGGTTATCAGACAGGATGCTTACGTACGTGTCACATGTAAGAGTCGTCTCTACATGTGTCAGCGGTCGCATATCTCTCCAGCTGCACACGTCTCATACCTTTACAGATCCTCCTTCGACTTCAACAGTCTCTTGCTAACATTCAGGGTCCATAGATTCATGATTTTGTCTCCATACCCAGAACTTCCCATCCGCTCGATACAATCTGAAACGATACTCGACCGACCAGGCAACATATATCCAGGCATGAACAGTCCAATGTTACTGTTGACAGTAGCAGGAGAGGCATACATCTTCGTGTCGTGCAGTCACCAAAGGTACACGAATGGACCTTCGGCTCCGAAAGCGTATATGGATGATGTTTCATTGAATGATTTTCACACTGATACTTCCTGATGGCCCAGCATTGAAATCTGCAGCAATTTGTGGTAGGGTTGCACTTCTGTACCGCTGAATGATTCTCTTCACTCATCGTTGGTCCCTTTCTTGCATGATCTTTTTCCAGACGCTGCGATGTCGGAGATTTGAGGTTTTACCTTATTCCTGATATTCACGGTGCAGTAGTGAAATGGTCGTACGGGAAAAACCCCACAGCATCACTACCTCCGAAATTCTGTGTCCCATCGTTCATGCGCAGACTATAACACCAAGTTCCAGCTCATTTAAATCTTGATGATTTGACATTGTAGCATCAGGAACCGATTTAACAACTGCGTCTGATACACTCCTGGAAATTGAAATAAGAACACCGTGAATTCATTGTCCCAGGAAGGGGAAACTTTATTGACACATTCCTGGGGTCAGATACGTCAAATGATCACACTGAGAGAACCACAGGCACATAGACACAGGCAACAGAGCATGCACAATGTCGGCACTAGTACAGTGTATATCCACCTTTCGCAGCAATGCAGGCTGCTATTCTCCCATGGAGACGATCGCAGAGATGCTGGATGTAGTCCTGTGGAACGGCTTGCCATGCCATTTCCACCTGGCGCCTCAGTTGGACCAGCGTTCGTGCTGGACGTGCAGACCGCGTGAGACGACGCTTCATCCAGTCCCAAACATGCTCAATGGGGGACAGATCCGGAGATCTTGCTGGCCAAGGTAGTTGACTTACACCTTCTAGAGCACGTTGGGTGGCACGGGATACATGCGGACGTGCATTGTCCTGTTGGAACAGCAAGTTCCCTTGCCGGTCTAGGAATGGTACAACGATGGGTTCGATGACGGTTTGGATGTACCGTGCACTATTCAGTGTCCCCTCGACGATCACCAGAGGTGTACGGCCAGTGTAGGAGATCGCTCCCCACACCATGATGCCGGGTGTTGGCCCTGTGTGCCTCGGTCGTATGCAGTCCTGATTGTGGCGCTCACCTGCACGGCTCCAAACACGCATACGACCATCATTGGCACCAAGGCAGAAGCGACTCTCATCGCTGAAGACGACACGTCTCCATTCGTCCCTCCATTCACGCCTGTCGCGACACCACTGGAGGCGGGCTGCACGATGTTGGGGCGTGAGCGGAAGACGGCCTAACGGTGTGCGGGACCGTAGCCCAGCTTCATGGAGACGGTTGCGAATGGTCCTCGCCGATACCCCAGGAGCAACAGTGTCCCTAATTTCCTGGGAAGTGGCGGTGCGGTCCCCTACGGCACTGCGTAGGATCCTACGGTCTTGGCGTGCATCCGTGCGTCGCTGCGATCCGGTCCCAGGTCGACGGGCACGTGCACCTTCCGCCGACCACTGGCGACAACATCGATGTACTGTGGAGACCTCACGCCCCACGTGTTGAGCAATTCGGCGGTACGTCCACCCGGCCTCCCGCATGCCCACTATACGCCCTCGTTCAAAGTCCATCAACTGCACATACGGTTCACGTCCACGCTGTCGCGGCATGCTACCAGTGTTAAAGACTGCGATGGAGCTCCGTATGCCACGGCAAACTGGCTGACACTGACGGCGGCGGTGCACAAATGCTGCGCAGCTAGCGCCATTCGACGGCCAACACCGCGGTTCCTGGTGTGTCCGCTGTGGCGTGCGTGTGATCATTGCTTGTACAGCCCTCTCGCAGTGTCCGGAGCAAGTATGGTGGGTCTGACACACCGGTGTCAATGTGTTCTTTTTTCCATTTCCAGGAGTGTACTTGTTGTCTTATATAGGAGTCGAAGATCGCAGCGCCGTATTCTACCTGCTTACATATCTCTTACTTGAATACGCTTGCATATACCATTTCCTTTGGCTCTTCAGTGTAGTGGCTTGCTGCATTTTTAACATGGTAGTTCGTAGCACTAGGGGTCACCTAATTGTTCACTACAACTTATTATATCGTTTTCTTAGTTAATAGAATGTAAGAAATATTCAAGGCAAAGGAGAATGAGATAGACATATACTACAATCTGGTACATACCAAGTGGGTAGAGGCTGAACTGCTGCCACACAATCTTCAGATTGAGACTTAGGTCGAAGATATTCAAACTAACGGTCCCAGCCTTTGACTTAACAAATTTAGGGAAACAATGAAAAACCTACTTCTACATCACCAGACGGGAATTTAGAACGTCGTCTTCAGAAATTTAGTTCATGTCTTACCTTTGCCGCTTCTAACTTGGTCTAGCCGTTCTCGGCGCTCAGTCAGGAACCGCGCGACTGCTACGGTCGCAGGTTCGAATCCTGCCTTGGGCATGGATGTGTTGTGATGTCCTTAGGTTAGTTAGGTTTAAGTAATTCTAAGTTCTAGGGGACTGATGACCGCAGATGTTAAGTCCCATAGTGTTCAGAGCTATTTGAACCATTTTTAGCTTTTAACTTGATATACGTTCAAAAAAATGGTTCAAATGGATCTGAGCACTATGGGACTTAACATCTATGATCATCAGTCCCCTAGAACTTAGAACTACTTAAACTTAACTAACCTAAGGACAGATGTATCAGTTAATATTACAAATTGTGTGATGACATTTCTGTGGCACTCATTTGAAAATTCTGCACCACATCTGAAAAGACTGCGAATCACACGTAAGCATGGGATCTTACAGGAAAAATATTATTCACATCTCGTAACGTATGCTTCACTCTTAAAATCGTAAATGTCTTCATCAAATTTGGCAGATATAGGACATAGGTAAAGATAATTTGGTAGACCGTAGCAAGACAAGTAATTCCAGTAAACATGGGTACTAAGACGGTACTGGCGAAGAATGACTTCTACACAGAGACACGTACGGTGAATGTGTTATCACTGAGAGTGCTACCTGCGTGTAGAATGTTTAAGGCAAGTGATCTATCTAAATTTGATGGCCCGAAGGCTGTTCACGAGCATTTCGGAAACTACACCACTTGTCAGGTATTCGAGGCGTGCTATGGTGAGTGGCTTCAGCACGTGATGAAACCATATCAAGACGGTGTGCGGTTGGGCGGCCAGCCCTCATTTCAGATGTCGGACGTCGTTGGCTGGGCACACAAGTGAAACGGTAGAGGCGTCAACTGTGGCGGAACTAACATCAGACTTTAAGGCTCCACAGATCACAAGCGTGCCTGGACACACAATGCACCTAACTCTCCTAACCATGGGCTACTGTAGTCGACGACAAATGCATTTGCCAATGTTAACACCACGACGTCTCCAGCTACGACTAAAATAGACACGTCACCATAGGCAATGGACAGTGCAATGGCAGAGCGCTGGATGGTCTGAATGGTCTGATGAATTCTGATACCTTCTTCATCACGCCGATGGGTTGGAGCGTCGTCTTCCAGAGGAACTACTCCTTGACACTTGTACTGTGAGACTCAGACAAGCTGGCGGCTGCTCGATTATGTTCTGGGGAACACTCACGTGAGCGTCCATGGGTCCACTGGAGCTCGTGCATGGCATCATGGTGGCCAAGGAGTATCGTAGACTGGTCGCAGACGACGTTCACCTCTAGATGGCAATCATGTTTCTTGATGACAGTGGCAGTTTTCAACAAGATGATGCGCCATGTCACTAGGATACGGTGGAGAGTTTCAATTGATGTACTGGCCTCCCAACTCGCCAGATCTGAACCCGAACGAACACATCTGGGATGCGATTGAATGTAGCGCCTCCTTCCCGGAATTTTCGGGAATTAGGTGAGTTGCGTGCAGATGTGGTGAGAAATTCCCTTCAGCTACCTACCAAGGCTTTCATTCCAGGGCGCGTCGCCACTGTTATTCGTGCCAAAGGTGAACATGCCAGTTATTAGGTGGGTGGCCATAACGTTCTGGCTGATCAGTGCATTAGTTCTAGGAGAAACAGTTTGTCGTTTGATAAGTTTATGAAACACTTTTACATTTTAATTTTGGCCTTGCTAGCATAATGGAAGTCTGTTATACAAAACGTGCAATGACAGACATGATCTTGTATTATGGTCTGCCAAATGGAACCGACCGTAAAGCTTGAGTCCGGTATGTTGAAAAAAATGCAGAACCTCTGGTGTTTCACAGCAACCGAACAATGTGTTCTGATTTATTTACTACATTCCGTAGGGCGTTCGAGATAGCAAATGGAGAGAAGTCTTCCGAAGTAAGAGTGACTTTGGGTGTGCCGCAGGGGAGTGTCGTAGGACCCTTGGTATTCAAAATATATATATAAAAGACCTTGTGGATAACATCGGAAGTTTACTGAGGCTTGCGGATGATTCTGTAGTATATCGAGAGGTTGTAGCAATGGAAAATTGTACTGAAATGCAGGAGGATCTGCAACGAACTGACGCATGGTGCAGGGTTCAAATGGTTCAAATGGCTCTGAACACTATGGGACTCAACTGCTGTGGTCATTAGTCCCCTAGAACTTAGAACTACTTAAACCTAACTAACCTAAGGACGTCACACACATCCATGCCCGAGGCACGATTCGAACCTGCGACCGTAGCAGTCGCACGGTTCCGGACTGCGCGCCTAGAACCGCGAGACCACCGTTGCCGGCATGGTGCAGGGAATGGCAACTGAACCTCACTGTAGACAAATGTAATGTGCTGCGAATACATAGAAAGAAAGATCGTTTATCATTTAGCTACAATATAGCAAGTCAGTAACTGGAAGCAGTAAATTTCATAAATTATCTGGGAGTAGGCATTAGGAGTGATTTAAAATGGAATAACAATATAAAATTAATCGTTGGTAAAGCAGATGCCAGACATAGATTCATTCGAAGTATCCTAAGGAAATGCACTCCGAAAACAAAGGAAGTAGGTTGCAGTACACTTGTTCGCCCACTGCTTGAATATTGCTCAGCAGTGTGGGATCCATACCCGATAGGCTTGATAGAATAGATAGAGAAGATCCAACAGAGAGCAGCGCGCTTCGTTACACGATCATTTAATAATAGCGAAAGCGTTACGGAGATGATAGATAAACTCCAGTGGAATACTGTGCTTAGAGAGACGCTCAGTAGCTCGGTACGGGCATACCTTCACCGAGGAGTCAAGCAGTACATTGCTCCCTCCTACGTATATCTCGCGAAGAGACCATGAGGATAAAATCAGATTATAGCCGACACAGAGGCATACCGACGATCTTTCTTTCCACGAAGAATACGAGACTCGAACAGAAGGGAGAACCGACAGGAGGTACTCAAGGTACACTCCGCCATACACCGTCAGGTGGCTTGCGGAGTATGGATGTTGATGTAGACGTAGATGTAGAGCTCGCAGTGAATGAGATGTGTTCCACTTTAGAAAAGATGGAAAAGTGCTCAAAGCTGTTAAGGTACGCGTTTCAGACTTATGTTTACTGGACATTACTCCTCGTTTTGGACCATATTACTACTTCTCAAAATATAGAATACCTTTCAACATTTTATATTAAATTTTTCCGTTTTCGCTCTAATGGATTATCATCAGAACTAAAACCTCGGTACCTTGCTAAGGAAGTAACAAGTGAAGCCGTGATTCATTGTGGTCATCTAAAAGTATCTGGTTTCCAGTGACAATAATATGTTTTTGAAGATGTGTTGACGTATCAGATCCTTAACGAGAAAGTGCAACTTTAGTTATCATGACATTTGAGTCAAAACCAGTGTACTGTTAATACGTCTGTAAACGCAGTGAAGACTTTTGTGAACAAAAGAGTGTATTTGAAATGTATCGAATGCTCCTGTTTGACAACGCCAAATATCGTTCGTTTATGATGCAAGTTCTGTTTTATAGCCGTTCGGTAGGTCGTTGTGACACCGTATCTGGAACGTTGCTGTGAACACTGGCTGTATGAACGGTACTGGTGAACCTCGCTTGGGACGGGGGACCGGCCAGCGGGCGTTCGGCGCCGGCCGCGGTCGATGTTGGCGCCGGGCCTCGCGTGTTCCGCTGACCTCTGGGGCAGCTCATCAGCGTCGCCGGCAGAGCCGCGATGAAGTCCGATGACGCAGCGCCGGCGGCGGCGGCGGCGGCAGGTCCGCGGCGCTTCGCCGTGCCTCGCCTGAAGCGCAATTTCCGGCGCGCTGCTGTTTGTGCCTGTCTTCAAACTCCATTTCCTAGCCAAACATTGAAACGGCGCGGCTGTTTATTCGACCTCTCGGGAGACCAGTATGAAGCCGTTGAGACTGTTCGCTACCGTACGTTACTAACCCACGTTACCTCAAAAGAGATGTATGTTAACGAACCAACTTTTCTTTTGTGTAGCCTTTCGCATAGAATATCCAGTACTCGAGCTTCCATATACCCTCAGTCGTGGCAATTGAGCAGGCGAACGTACCATGTGTGCACATATACCCCTAATGAAAACTTAAACAACCACATCGGATGGTCAAAAGAAGTGAGGAGTCGTGTGAAGCTCCAAATTCTGTGGTTCATGTTCCGATAATATTTTTCTTATGTTCTGTGTCACTTAACATTAAACCTCTACTAATGATCTTTTAACGTGAGAATACGAAATTGTTGGTCCTCAGGCTGCTACCTGGTCACATCCGTCCAGGATCAGAGTGGCCAAAGGAACACCTTCTCCAATAGGACCCTGCCAATGTCACTACTGGCCATTAAAATTGGTACACCACGAACATGACATACTACAGACGCCAAATTTAACCGACAGGAAGAAGACGCTGTGATATACAAATGATTAGTTTTACAAAGCATTCACACAAAGTTGGCGCCGGTGGCTACACCTGCAACGTGCTGACAAGTGGAAAGTTTCCAACCTATTCCTCATACAGAAACAGCACTTGACCTGCGTTGCCTGGTGAAACGTTGTTGTGATGTAAGGAGGAGAAATGCGTACCATCACGTTTCCGACTTTTTATAAACGTCGAATTGTAGCCTATCGCGATTGCGGGTTATCGTATCGCGACATTGCTGCTCGCGTTGGTCGAGATCCAATCACTGTTAGCAGAACAGGGAATCGGTGGGTTCAGGAGGCTAATACGGAAAGCCGTGCTGGATCCCAACGGCCTCGTATCACTAGCAGTCGGAATGACATGCACATTATCTGCATGGCTGTAAGGGATCGTGCATCCACGTCTCGATCCATGAGTCAACAGATGAGGACGTTTGGAAAACAACAACCATCTGCAAGAACAGTTCGACGACCCTTACGGGAGCATGGACTATCGGCTATGAGACGATGGCTGCGTTTACCCTTGACGCTTCATCACAGCAGGAGCGCCTGCGATGGTGTGCTCAACAACGAACCTGGGTGCACGAATAGCAAAACGTCATTTTTTCGGATGTATCCAGGTTCTGTTTACAGTATCAAGATGGTCGCATTTGTGTTTGCCGACATCACGGTGAATGCACATTAGAAGCGTGTATTCGTCATCGCCGTACTGGCGTATCACCTGGCGTGATGGTATGGGGTGCCATTGGTTACACGTCTCATTTTACCTCTTATTCGCATTGGTGGCACTTTGAACAGTGGACGTTACATTTCAGATTTGTTACGACCCGTGGCTCTACCCTTCATTGGATCCCTGCGAAATCCTAAGGTTCAGCAGGATAATGCAAGACCGCATGTTGCAGGTCATGTTCGGGCCTTTCTGGATAAAGAAAATGTTCGACTGCTGCCGTGACCAGCTCATTCTCCAGATCTCTCACCAATTGAAAACGTCTGATCAATGATGGCCGAGCAACTGGCTCGTCACAATACGCCAGTCACTACTCTTGATGAACTGTGGCATCGTGTTGAGCTGCATGGGCAGCTGTGCCTATACACGCCATCCAAGCTCTGTTTGACTCAATGCTCAGGCGTATCAAGTTCGTTATCACGGCCAGAGGTGGTTATTCTGGGTACTGGTTTCTCAGGATCTATGCTCCCAGACTGCGTGAAAATGTAATCACACGCCAGTTCTAGTATAATATATCTGTCCAATGAATACCCGTTTATCATTTGCATTTTTTCTTAGTGTAGCTATTTTAATGACCAGTAGTGTAAATCACCGCTGTGGTTTGTTTAATAGGAGACGGGCTCAACAGCTACCTCTATTGTATGATCAGAAGTGTGGCATGAATCTCATGATTTAGAAAGCTAAAATGAAGTGAAAGTGAACTCCCACATAAAATACCAACGCGAATGATTCCCTAGAGTATCGAATGATTCGTTTCTGCAAACGCACTGTTTCCGCTTGTATTGGAATTCCTGCTACAACAGTGATACTTATCTTAAAGTCTAGAAGTGAAATGTCTGGTACGATGAGACGAACTGATTCTGGACCATTTGTTGTGACTGAAGCCGTGGTTGGTCGCAAGTTTCATCATCGTAACTGTAACAGATCACAATGTATTGTCTCAACACTAGTGAACTTCCTTCTCTGCGGAACTACTTGCTTCGACGATTCTGGTACTGTTTGGTTTGATGCGAATACCGACAGGATTCTGGCTTCCAGAGACTAGGAATAACAAATGGCCCAGCCTGCTACGAACATACTGTAGCTGATGTGTGAATGTTGTCACTTGCCTGGCTAGCACCAAAAGTTGATTTTAGTCGAGGAGTCCATCTCTGTGTTGACGTGTATTGACGGCCGCTTTCTTACGTTACTTATCGCAGTCTGCCAGTCTACACTTGTGTGTGTCACGCCGCTGCTTAGTGCCGCCTTATACAGAGTTCCAGGCGCAACATGTGAAGCTTCTTCCTTCTACAGGAAGGCTCGTAGAAGCCACGTGAAGCCTGTGATGTGTGAAAGTGAGAGAAAGGTGGAGCGGGGAGCGAGAGGAGGCAAAGCAACTTCGTTTAGGTCGGCGAAAGTTGCCGAAGTTGGACGATTATACCTGGTCTAATAAAACAGTCGCATTGTTGTCAAATATGACAACGCAGTCAACATTCGGCAGTACACGGCAGTGCACGTGTTGCCAAGATGCAGACTACGAAGGTGCCAAGCGCTTTCATCATTCATAATTACAACTTATTCTTGTGTTCTTACTCTGGTCAGCGCAGATAACATAGACACTTGTGACGAGCCTTCCTTGATAATGTTATCCACATTCGCAAGACAATTTGACAAGGCAAGTTTACAACTGCCAAATGTTGCTGGAAGATTACAAGTTTCTATGAGGAAGACAGCTTAATACAGTAAAATACCGTTTCGATAACAGCAGCGTGGAGCACAGGTTTGTGGTGGAGAGGGGTGCGGACTGCGCATTGTACAGTTACGGGCTAAACTTCACAATATAGTTATTAAACATGGAGTTCTTCTCGGTAACAGAACTAAATCTGAGTTCAGTACAGTTTTTTAAAGCATAGGTCAAACAAGAGAATACGACTAGAATTGCCACAGAATAAAAATCAATCTTTTGCACTAGGGGAGAGAACAGGGTGATAACAGTGATAAATATTAATTGTGCCCTCGGCCACAGACATTACTCATAAGATATTAAAACAGCTCTCATACTTAATTAAGATCATCTATCTAGCACTAACTAGAGACAGGTCCACTACTATCGCCATCACCAGCTAACTACTACGGCGAGCTACCAACAATGCTCCCAAACGGATAAGGGTTAAAATCTTCAAATTTGGCAGAGGTGTGGGTCCTATATTGTAGGCAACGTTTAAGAAGAGATTTTTTCGAAATTTCAACCCTAAGTGGATGAGATAGGCGATGAAGGTTTCCTTTAAAAAAAATGCCGCTTTTCAGCCAATTTTGACACTAGACCTAAGAAAATTGGTATTTTCGCTCTCAATAACGAAATACGTGTTTCAGAGTTTTTTTTAAATTTAAATCTGTGGGGATGAAATAGTGGATGAAAGCTCTTTTATGAAAATGTTTCATTATTAAAGATCCACTAAAGTATTTTTAAAACTATATCTATGAACATTCGTATTTGATATCTCCATTTTAAAGAAGAAAAGATGTGTTTTAGTGTTTTTGGAAACTGAACATCTGAGGAGGTGAATTACGGGTTATAAATATTTTACATAAACAGATATAATGTCTGTTGGGATAACTCAATCACTGGTTATACAATGTTACTTATAATCCGTCTTGATAGCAAAAATGTTTATTCACGTGACCGGTTTCGGTTCCTCTAGTACCATCTTAATATCTTAAATGACAATGATACTAATTTACTATTTCACAAATGCAAACCTGTTTCTTCCTAACCGTTCAACATCAAATGTACCAGAACGTACATGCAATTTCGGTTACAAGAGTAACCCGTCCACACACAGCAACCTTCTCATGCTACTTCACATTAAATTGGTTGGCAGAATGCACGTCATTTATATTAATTATAAAACTCTTACCGACAGGTGGAGTCGGCTACATTTGTTACATTAAATATGCACATACTGTATTAAGTAGATTTTTCTAATTTGTTTTTATCTTTAAAAATACTTAGTTTAAATCTGTAGTTGTCAAGGTTAAAATCTTTACTTGCCAAAATTAAAATACACAATAAAATTATCAATTTTGTACAATCGAAAACAAAGGGCGATTTCTATATCCGTGGCTCTGGTGTATACCTGCTTTCCTCTATGGTCTGCTTCCGTGGTTCCCGCTATTTCGGTGTTGTGCCGCGAGCGGTTTAGTCGACTGATGTCCATCGCCGTGGGTAAGAGGGCGCTGCACGAATCTTCCAGCTGTTTTACCGTGCACCATCTCTCATCCTTCGGCTTGAACTTACATACGCAACAGTGATCATCTCAGTAAGTCGCTATAAATAATAAAATCGGCGTTATGATTGAACTCGCTTTGCTGCTTTCTTTTTGTGGGTGGCACAAAATATGTAATAGTAGGAATAAACTTTAGGATCCAGGTGTATATAAGATCAGATGGGCAGACTGCTGAAACAATACATAGAATGGACTGCTAGGAACTTTGAAACCAGATTCGGGGAGCACGCCTACTCTCAAAACAAAACAGCGTTTGGGGATCAAATGGCTGCCTTAGTGCACTCATTCACGATCTCTGAACAAAACTTAGATATCCTACTTACAGCTCATAGGGGACGGTTTCTTAACATTTTCGAATAATTTGAAGTATACACCCAGATAAAGAAAGACCCGAGACGAATGGGAACCATTCCAGCTCGTCAGAAGGCGCGCTATGAGCGTTTCTCTCACACAAAAATTCATTTCGATAGTTCTGTATGTTATTAATACGGTAGTTTGGCGAGCGTCTCAGTACCCTCCTATGCATTCATCCCCTTCCCGTGCACCACACTTTCACGTCACTCAATGAGCCCGTGACCTCGCAGTGAATCGGTTGAGCCATAGCGCCGTGAAGTGTGGCATTTTGCTTATCGCGCGCCTGTCCGTGTAAGTATTTATTTTCTTATTATAGAATTGTTTAGTTCGTGCTTTATTACTTTTTAAGACACTGAATGTAATTTTATTTTAGTGATTATATTCCTTATTATGTACAGCTTACAATAATCGGTATGGGTGACCGACAAACAAAATTAATACTTGCACGGCTGGAAGAACCTGATTTGGACGAAGAATGTGTATTGGATCCGGATGATACAGACGACAATGGTGTAGACAGCCCTGAAAGCAACTGCTCCGATATTGAAAGTCCCCATCAGACAGATACGCAGCAATCTTCGGATGAAACTGCACGTGAAGAGGCACACAAACCAAGAGCTAGGATACACAAACCCATAATTAATTACGTACTTTGACTTGGAATATCGTAATGATTTGCCAGGGGTCAAACAAGCAACTAAGAATGCAAAAACTCCCTTGCAATGTCCTCCTATGTTTTTTGATGATGGAAAGATTGATGAGTTACATATACAAATATATATATCACAAAATTACAAGAAAAATTTTCACGGGAACGGTGTTGTAAGCTGTCAGACGTGGTAGAAATAACGGCTCTGAATGGATTTTTGTACATCGCTGGTTTGAAGAAAACAAATAATCTGAATTTGGAAGAAATGTGGACTGATTATGGTACAGCCTACAGTCATTTTACAACAACAATGTCCAAAAAGCGCTTCTTATTTCTGTTACGAGTGTTACATTTTGTTTATATCAATATTTGCGAGACAAGAAAGGTATTTGATAACCTAGCGCCTATCTGAGAAATAGTTGAGGCCTTTGTTAGTCACTGTAACAATAGTTATGCACCCGGAGAGTAATGTACTAATGATGAAATGTTGGAGTCATTCAGGGGCCGCTGTAAGTTTCGGGATATATTTCAAATAAACCCGCTAAATACCGCATAAATATCTACACCCTCCAAGATGAGAAAACCTTTTATAAATGTAATTTGGAGATATATGACGGAAAACAGTCACCAGGACCTTACAATTTGAACAAAGCAGCTGCTGACGTAGCCAAGAGGGTAGCTGCTCCTATATTGAACAGAGGTAGAAACATAAGAATGGACAATTATTTCACGCAGGTTCTAATCCTGCCTCGGGCATGGAAGTGTGTAATGTCCTTAGTTTAGTTAGGTTTAAGTAGTTCTAAGTTCTAAGGAACTGATGACCTCAGACGTTAAGTCCCATAGTGCTCAGAGCCATATGAACCAATTATTTCACATCCATTCCACTAATCAAAGAATTAAAAAATTTCTACAGAGCAACAGCAGTCGGTACATTTCGCTAAAATAAAAAGGAAATCTCTCCATTATTTTTCTCAAGAAATAACAGACCGATGCCAAGTTCTGTTCTTGGTTTCGGTGAAAACAATGTCACCGTACCTTACGTACCAAGGAAAAAAACTAAGAAAATTCTGCTTATGTTATCGTCGCTCCACAATGACGAAGATATTGATCAAGAGACAGTATTGAAGCTAAACCATAAATTGTTACATTTTATAACAATACGAAAGGAGGTGTGGACGTTGTTGGCCAAAAGAAAGAGGATTACTCTGTTGTAGGAATTTCTTCAATTTGGCCAATGAGACTGTTCTTCACTATTTTGCATATAACTGGGATCAACGCGAAAATTATATGCAAAGAAACCACACAAAATCCACGCGGGAATAGCCGAGCGGTTTCAGACGCTGCAGTCATGGACTGTGCGGCTGGTCCCGGCGGAGGTTCAAGTCCTCCCTCGGGCATGGGTGTGAGTGTATGTCCTTAGGTAATTTAGGTAAAGTAGTGTGTATGCTTAGGAACTGATGACCTTAGCAAATTTAGGTAAAGTAGTGTGTAATCTTAGGGACTGGTGACCTTAGCAGTTAAGTCCCATAAGATTTTGTTTTGTAATTGCTAGACGTGTATTCCTGAAAAGATGAGGCTCTAGAGATGGTGAAACCACATATTTGACGAAGAATCACACTGCAGAACATATCATCGGATCTCCTGTTCGGAATGAAGTGGTTTGTACCTCTTACTAACGTGGAAACAGAGACAGGACTCAGTGGCTCTTGTGCGCTTTGTCCAAGGAGGAAGAATTGACGCTCAAAAACACATGTACTTCTGTGTCACATGCAGTTTTTGATTTTTCTATACATTTTATACATTCTACGTGCCGTAAGTAAATAACCAAAGTTCAGAAGACTTTATCTATGCCTAAGATTGCATTGTCTTGTCACTTATATCTTCATAAATACTATGATTAGGCAGATAAGTGCCTTTCATTTCATATAATGATTCTTTTATCATGGTACTGTATTTCGTTTTTCTATAAAAAAGATTTAATTAGCGAGAGCAAAGTTTGCTCACCATGTAGCTGCACCATGTTGATGCAGTGGTTTACTATTCAGAGGTCTTATACGAATTTTTAACATTTTGTTTGCACTTCTTTTGTTTTCTGCCTGTAATACATCTGTGAATCGTAAACTTGCTATATTCCTACCCATAACACAGACACCACTTTTCCCAGCTCACCATTTTTCAGGAATTCATTCTAGGTACACAGTAAAGAGAAAATGGCAAAGACAGCAGCCATATCTCGCTCCCCTTCTCATCATACGTCCCACTGGTATTTCCTTCGAATCAAATCCTTTGTTCCTCGAACTACTCATCAAATTGCTCCAGTTTTCTCTGGCGAAAGCCTTTCCTAAGTGAACAAACACAGCCCAAATTTATCTCCGTCTCTGAGAACAACTCCCTCTTGTGCTTCTTCGTAGTCCAGGAACATCCCTTGTTCCTTTATCGTTTCTAAATCCAAACAGTTGCTCTGTAATTTGCTTGTCTACTTTTCACATAACCTTTCGTTCAGCATTCGCAGTAGTATTTGGCTCCCCTAGAATATAAACTGATAGTCCCATGTTATTCCAACTTTCTACCGATCGGACATACAAATTCGCTGGAACACTCACAGTTAAACGGACTCTGTCGTCATTTAAATAGATGAACACTGTTGTTTTTAATGGAAGATATGCCAAGAAAAAAGATCAAAAGAAAGTTTGTTCCCCTCATCGGTTTAAGGTATACGTCCCAGTTCGGTTTTTATCTCTCCTACTGCAGACTTTCGAAGATTGCTTCCTTAACACAATACAAGTCACCCATTAGTTTGAAAAAATAAGTCTTTAGTTCGGGACGATCTGTTTAACTCAGCATTAATATCAAGACAAAATATAGTTTTATTTTATAACACAATTTATGTTAAGTGGGTAAATTATATATCAAAAGAATTCTCTTAAAAGACATGACTTTAGAGTCCACAACAACTTGATCCATTTCGTACACGTTGTAATATAAGTATTTCTAACTTAAGAGTCAGCAGGTCACCAGTGGTACTAAAAAAAGCATTGTTTCCAGTATTAAGTTCTGTTGTGCATCTCGGGGTATTTATTGCATTTGCGCAAGGTGTTATCTTGGTATGAGAGTTTTAAGAAATTATATTCTTAATACTGAATCAAAGGAAGGCTTATGGTGACTGTGGCGAATGTGATCAA
Organism: Schistocerca gregaria; assembly: GCF_023897955.1. Taxonomy (NCBI): domain Eukaryota; kingdom Metazoa; phylum Arthropoda; class Insecta; order Orthoptera; family Acrididae; genus Schistocerca; species Schistocerca gregaria. The sequence continues at coordinate 398,258,763 of NC_064922.1, forward strand.
ACTATTAGTTTAATAAGTTAAGGTTGTAGAACTCTACACGAATTATTTACAGAAAAACGAAAAAAATAGTACAAGTCGACATCGGAGGAGAGCAGTTTTTGTTCCAGAGATGTGCAAGAGCACGCAACTCAATACAAACCATACAACTTAACAAGGTAACTAAAAGAATGGCAAACCTACGTTTGTGAAATCTGCAGATTTGGAGGAAAAGCATTTTACAGTGTGGACTAGAATACACTTTTCAAAGTTCTAAAAGTAGCAGGGATAAAATATAAGGAGCGAGGGGTTACTTGGTTTTACAGAAACCACACTGCAAGAAATGTATGAATGCGAAGTCGTAGTTGTGAAACGAGTCAGGTAGAACTGTAGTGTGTCACAGATGTTATTCGTTCTGAACACTGAGCAAGAATAAAAGAAATCAGGGAGAATTCTGAAAGGGAAGTAAAGTTAAAGGAAATGAAATAAAAGCTTCGATGTTTGCTGATGGTACTGTAATTCTATCAATGTTGGGTAAGGACCTAGAAGAGCACTTAATAATGTCTCGAAAAGAGGTCATAAGGTAATCAAGAAAATACGATCAACAAAAGTAGAGACTAAATTTCGTCAGACTATTCTGAGGGAAATAAACAGGGAAATGAGACACTAAAGTAACTTTTTTACTTGTCCCGTCAGCAAAATAACTGATGATTGGCGAAGTAAAAAGTAGTACGGGAAATGAAGGCTAGGTATAGAATAGAAACATATGAGTAATTTGGTAACAGCCAGTGACAATTTAAACTGCAGAAAGTATTTTCCGAAGGTAGTCTTCTGAAACGTAGCACCGTGCAAAAGTTAAATATGGCTCTGAGCACTATGCAACTTAACTTCTGAGGTCATCAGTCGCCTATAACTTAGAACTAATTAAATCTAACCAACCTAAGGACATCATACACATCCATGCCCGAGGCAGGATTCGAACCTGCGACCGTAGCGGTTCCAGACTGTAGCCCCCAGAACCGCACGGACATTCCGGCCGGCTAGTTAAATATGATCGATAAACATTTCAGAGAAGAAGAGAGCACTACCTTTAAACATGGTTGGATGTAAACTACTAATGACGATATACTGAGAAGTCAGATGAAAACAAATTTATGAAACAAATTGACCAAAGAAGGGATCGGTTGATAGGACACATCCTGTGTCATCAAGGAATTATCAATTTCGTAATGGAAGGAAGTTTTGGAATGGAAACTGAGGAGGAAAAGAAAAGATGAATATCATAAGCAGGCTGAAATGGATGTAAGTCATTCGGAGATGAAGGGGCATCCACATCATAGACCAGCATGGAGAGCTGCAACAAACCAGTCTAAGGATTCAAAACAGCATCTGTAGCTCATAAATCCTCGAAAATCAAGTTTTGCTCGCTTACGTATTTTTCTTCCACGTTGGCGTTCAAACACCAATTGTGTTCACTTATTACCATGGCATATTTAGAGGCAGCTTGTAAGTAAGTGAGCACTAGCCGATCCAGTTATGAGCAGGAATGATTAATTTCAGTAGTATTCGTACCGGTACTGCTCGCAAATGTGTAGCAGGCTGTCTACGGATTCATTGCTAAAGACCATTACCTCTTGAACTTTGTATCATTTCAGAAACCAACCTGCTTATGTTTGTACAGGGCACGGCTGTTTTTTTAGTGTACAGATGTTAGTTAGGAAAAGTTAGTAAATCGATATATACTTGAAGAGGCACCTGGTTAAAATCAAGATACGACCGTCCCTTACGTAAGTCCTCTACAAAATTACTTCATGGGAATAATATACCATGATCTTTTTTTTTATCGCAATGATGCAATTCTTTGCTCTTTCTTATGCAACTACCTTCCATATTAAAAATATTGAATGAACACGTTCGTCAAATGTAAATAGTTGTAAAGTTGAAACTAATAAAGAATATTGTTAATAATATACAGAAAATATTGATGATAACAAAAATGGGAGCATTCTAGGAATTTAGAATCGATGTTGAAACATAACAGAATATCAATTGCATGACAAAGGCATTAAGAAAAGAGAAATCTTAGATGTGAAGGTTGGTACGAAAGAAATGATTGATTAAGTGGACTGATAAAGTTAGAGAGAGCGATGTTACCCATATGTTCACTAGGGAGAACAGTATTATAGAAAGAGAGAAAATGCTTTTCTGTACCCGCCAGGGTAGCTGAGAGCGCTAATGGTCTGCTTTCTGGACTCGGGTAGGCGCGCCGGCCCCAGATCGAATCCACCTGGCGGACTAACGACGGGGGCCATTGAGCCAACCATCATGGATGTGGTTTTTAGGCAGTTTTCCACATCCCACTAGGTGAATACCGGGCTGGTCCCCATGTTTCGCTTCAGTTACACCACTCACAGACATTTGAAACACGTTTGAACTATTCCATGGAGTAGACTAGATGCAGACAGTTGGGGGACACACCTTACATCCCAGGGTGGTGGGGGGAGGGCACCTTTGAAAGCAATCGCGTGCTCAATGACGTCAGACAGGTACACAAAGACGTGCCATCATACGTGTTCATCGTAGGTGCCGATCTATCATTATTTATGACGGACAACCGCTGACATGTCCTGGCTGTGGACATGAGGGCCACTCGGATCCTACTACCTCCAGAGCCTCCTTGTCCAGGTGCCACGTGCGGAACCGGTACAGATAACTGCTCCAACTGCATTAGCGCTTACGTACGTGGAAGCGGTGCGGCCGGTGTGCACTGGTGTCGCGCCCAAGCTGCAGTCCAATGCTCGTGCGAACTCGGTCGCTGACGACGCCATGACTGCGTCGCCGCACGACGACGCCCTTCGAAGATACAACGCCCACAACCATCACCACCGCGACTACCACCGTCATCGTCGTATCGGAGGCGTCGGTTCCGGACGCTGACCGCATGGCCCAAAGTACTGATCCCGGACACACGGACGCGGACACAAAGGTCACCGAAGCGTCATAAGTAACGCCGCCTCCTGTCGGAGGTCGACCAACAGGACGGAGACAAGGAGCACGCTGCCGGCGCCGTCTCTGATGCGTCGTTTCCAGCGGAATCTATCAACACCGCCCCATGGCAGGCTTCCGACAAAACGTACAGGACGGTGCCTCACTTGGCCCAGAGTTTCCCCTGACTGAAGCCCTCGGGATAAAGACCAGGTGATGGAGCACAACGCCCATGACGACGCGCCGTCACCGACCCGTTCCCCGCTCGATGACTGGGATACTGAAACGGAGGCAGAAGCGCCACAAGTCGCCCTTCACACTCCTTCCCAGACGGGACTGGCAACCCACATGAGTAGAACCTAACACCCGCAGAAGGGCCGCGTTAAACGTACTTGTCGCAAAGGAAAGGTAGCCAAACGGGCCCATTATCATCGAGAGGCCTCCATTTGCATCTACTCACTCTGCAATTAGATGCCCGAATCGTACCGTGTGGTCATCAGGACGCACATGTTCTATAATGTGCTCTGGCTGGTGGACCTGGACACCATCCTTCTTCAAAAAGTCCATCCAAAGCTGCAACTGAACATTTATGGATACACAGCCTACTGCATCCCATCAAGTGACGGTGCCGGCGAAACCACCACGGTATCGAGGCATCAGAAGTTAAGTTTCTTCCATCTGCACGAGGTGTTGCCGTCACGGTAGGAGCAGTTCACGTGGTCAACGTTTAGGCTCCCTCCGTGTCATCTCATAGTAGAGAAAGGGTCACCTTTCATTCCGTCGAAATTGCTCCACTGCCGAATGGGAATCCAGCTGACCAAACACCGCACTATTCTACATGCCCGCACTACGGGCTCTTGTGAGAGAAATGGCGCTACACGACACGTGGCGTCTCCTTGTCGGGGACTGCCGTGGCTATACATATGTCACCGACCACACGGCCAGCCGCCTTGACCGGATATACGACTCAAGAGTGAGCCGTGTGTACTTCCATCTTTCCACGGCTCGTTTCCTGAGCGTCGTGTAGAGCCAATACTTTTGGTAATCGATAGTGTTTGCGTGATCGGGCTCTAGCATCTCGTTGCTGTCTTTTATTGCTTCGCTTCTATTTCGTTTTTCCGCGGTTGTTCAGGGTTGGTCTTTTATGAAGCACTTTCGTTTGAACTCCCGTCCGTAGTGTACCCACTACCGAGTGCGAGTTCTGTCTTTGGTGTACTTAGAAACCGTAGGTTGGTAACACGACCGACTCACGAGTTTACTGCAGCAGACCCTTTGGCCTGTACTATTTATAGGCGAGCGCGGTGACGCGGAGGAAGTTGTCGGGCAGTGGCCTTCGTGTCTGCTCTGGTGACGTCGACATCCTGCCTTCCGCGTACGGGTGTTATAGAACCCCCACGTCTACACATGGAGGAACGTCGGCCTGGTTGAGGCCCCTCTGTCCACTCTTCACTGTTTGTCCGCGGGAGGCGGATGGCAGTTTAATCATCGCCTGCGTCGACGAGGGCAAACAAACAGTAACCATCATGGAGCGGTGGAGCCGCCCTTTGGCTAGGGTTTGAGTCCAGGAGCAGTTCCGCTGGGTCGGTGTCTGCCGGGACGACTGGGGACGGCTCAGAATTGTGCACAGCAGTCCCGGACAAACGACGAAGTGCGCCGAGGGAAAGGAGAAAGGAAGTTAATTGTGAATATTTCAAGTTGTCATTTGGAATTGAGTTCATCCAGTCGTCTTTCCCGTCTTGTGGCCACCGCCGTGGCAATCCTCTATTCTGTTCACTGGTGTAATTCTGACAGTGCAGATTCCTCCACGCATCGTTGCTAATCGGTCTAGTGGTGTATTTTGGTACTTATTTGTGTGCGCTTGCACTTCTGTGTTTTGGTAGTTCATCCTCCCGCCCTGTGGTTGCTGAATTTCGGGTGGGGAGTTAGTTCCTTGTCTCCCAAGATCTAGTGCTCTATTATTATGCTTAATTCTAGTTCAGTCTAGCGTTCTGTTATCGCTGGGTATATGTGTCCGCCACTCTATCTGCACTATACTTATTCTAAGTGATTTGCACTGACAGTAGTTGGGGGTTCGAGTCCTGTCACGGAGCTGATAAGGTGTCACATTGGTTTCGGCTTGTCAGTTGGAGGGTGTTACCTTGGAGGTTTGTTAACATTGGCATGTCAGCGTTGTCTAGCGCTACCGGGACCTAATGAAGAACATTGTGCTGATTAGGCAATGTTTTTAACACTTTCTTGTTTTCATTTCGATATCTGTATTTGTGAAGGCAACCGCATGAAGTAAGATCGGTTCTGAAGCTATGCTGGATCTTGCGCTCTTGGTATTTTTGGTTTTGTTTTGATCCCGACTATTTCGGTGTCAGGAATATGGAACTGTGTTATTAATGTTTGGCTAGAACAGTGGACACGCGGTTAGTTTAGTATGTGTGTAGTGGCATGGCGTCCTCGTGAAGGCGTGCCCACTAGATTGCTATTGCGTGAGACGACGCTTCATCCAGTCCCAAACATGCTGAATGGGGGACAGATCCGGAGATCTTGCTGGCCAGGGTAGTTGACTTACACCTTCTAGAGCACGTTGGGTGGCACGGGATACATGCGGACGTGCATTGTCCTGTTGGAACAGCAAGTTCCCTTGCCGGTCTAGGAATGGTACAACGATGGGTTCGATGACGGTTTGGATGTACCGTGCACTATTCAGTGTCCCCTCGACGATCACCAGAGGTGTACGGCCAGTGTAGGAGATCGCTCCCCACACCACGATGCCGGGTGTTGGCCCTGTGTGCCTCGGTCGTATGCAGTCCTGATTGTGGCGCTCACCTGCACGGCTCCAAACACGCATACGACCATCATTGGCACCAAGGCAGAAGCGACTCTCATCGCTGAAGACGACACGTCTCCATTCGTCCCTCCATTCACGCCTGTCGCGACACCACTGGAGGCGGGCTGCACGATGTTGGGGCGTGAGCGGAAGACGGCCTAACGGTGTGCGGGGCAGTAGCCCAGCTTCATGTAGACGGTTGCGAATGGTCCTCGCCGATACCCCAGGAGCAACAGTGTCCCTAATTTGCTGGGAAGTGGCGGTGCGGTCCCCTACGGCACTGCGTAGGATCCTACGGTCTTGGCGTGCATCCGTGCGTCGCTGCGGTCCGGTCCCAGGTCGACGGGCACGTGCACCTTCCGCCTACCACTGGCGACAACATCGATGTACTGTGGAGACCTCACGCCTAACGTGTTGAGCAATTCGGCGGTACGTCTAACCGGCCTCCCGCATGCCCACTATACGCCCTCGCTCAAAGTCCGTCAACTGCACATACGGTTCACGTCCACGCTGTCGCGGCATGCTACCAGTGTTAAAGACTGCGATGGAGCTCCGTATGCCACGGCAAACTGGCTGGTACTGACGGCGGCGGTGCACAAATGCTGCGCAGCTAGCGCCATTCGACGGCCAACACCGCGGTTCCTGGTGTGTCCGCTGTGCCGTGCGTGTGATCATTGCTTGTACAGGCCTCTCACAGTGTCCGGAGCAAGTATGGTGGGTCTGACACACCGGTGTCAATGTGTACTTTTTTCCATTTCCAGGAGTGTATTATGCGCACTTTCTTACACTAATAGTCGCCATGGTCCACAGTTTCCAGGTGGCGTAGGGACTGTTTGTGAGTGCAGGTCGTGTATTCAAAGTTCGCTACACTACTTTAACGAGGCCGCCACTGGCAGGAGGCCTGGGGTTGACTCACGTCCACAACCGCGCGCGGCGATGCGGTTCGCATCGACCGCGGCAACAACAGTTCGACACGGACGCTGTTACAGATCGTTGCGCCCCGAGATCTTCGCCCACCGGTCGCCGTGGGGCACATAGCTCCCTCTCTTGCCCACGCCTGCGATTTCCTGGTCGAATTGAGCTACATGACTGAGGATCTACCGGTGACGAGGGCGTCGAGCACGTGAGATTACTACCACATCTATCAGGCACGGCAACCCCTTAACAACGTGGGACAACAACACCCAACCATTCGCTGGACCAGGGTGTGGCGAGCCGTCCACACCCAACACCTGCCCACGTACGCTCGTTCCTTGTGGTATGTGGTGGTGAACGGCCAATAAGCCACACGCCAGCGCCTCCATTCCATACATCTCGCTGACGACCCTTTGTGTCCGCACTATGCAGTAGTCGATTAGGACGCGCACCGTCTGACCTGTGCTGTGTCAGGCAAACTCTGGTACAGCGTATGCTGACGCTCCTGTTGCGACGACAGCTAGATTCCATTACGCCGATCGAACTCCTACAACGCTTACTTTCCCACTACGAACGCCATCCACTGGATGAAGGGCATGGTGCTGTACTGCATGTTGCAAGCCGCGCCCGAAAACGTTCTGGACTTGTGGGTCCACCTGACGGCGACTCATGAGGCGTTTCGCCATCATGCATTGTACCGCACACGACTATCGAATTATTTAGGTGCATTATTCGAGAATCCACCTGCCTACTGGGGCGTCCCGATACTAGAAGGCAAACGATTGATCCTCAGAGAAAACGGTTAAGAGGGAGTCCCCCATACATTCTACATTCATTACTCGAAGAAGATATGAAAGCTTCTGGTGGCGGTTGTAGGATTTAGTTGAAAATAACAAGAACAAAAAAACCAAAAATATAAAAATAAATAAGTACATGAAAAAATATGTGTACGTTCACTCATAAATAAATGAACTTGATCCAGTAAAATTCTCTTGATCCTGTTGAAACCCTTTCCTTCCTTGGCTCTGGGAGGGTGAGAACAGGCCATTCAGGCCAGGCCTCTGAAGACGACCCCTGCTATCTTTGCCCAGAACTTTCGCTCAGGTACCTTTTTTTAAAAAAAAAAGAAAAGGAAGAAGGTAGCGTCTTGCATTCATCATGAAAACGTCTTCGGTCCCGGGTTCGAGTCCCGCCGCTGCTCAAATTTTTGATAAATAATCAGCATTGGTGGTCAAAGGCGTCCAGCGTAAGAAGTCACCCCCAGTCTGCCAACGGGCTTCTCAAAGAGGGCAAAGGATCGGACAGAGTTTCAGCACACTCTCTTATCCTAGGGGTGGGAAAATCCCCCTAAAGGTGAAAGAATCGGCAATGATCAACCACATGAAGATGCAGAAGACAATGGAAACCAATGCATTAAAGACACGTAACGTGTATACACAAGACATGTGGCCTGTAATTGAAGAAGTGTCATGATGATATCTCCATTGGCAAAAGATTCCGGAATAGTCCCACATTCGGATCTCCGGGAGGGGGCTGCCATGGCGGAGGTTACCATGAGAACAAGATTGAATAATCAACGGAAGGATAACGTTCTACGAGTCGGGGTGTGTAGTGTCAGAACTTTGAATGGGTAGGGAAACTAGAAAATCTGAAAAGGGAAATGCAAAGGCTCAATCTAGATATGGTAGGGGTCAGTGAAGTGAAGTGGAAGGAAGACATGTGTATCTGGTCAGATAATTATATGGTAACATCAACAGCGGCAGAAAATAGTATAACGGGAGTAGCATTCGTTATGAATAGGAAGGCAGGGCACAAGGTGTGATACTGTGAACAGTTCAGTGACCGGGGAGTTCTTATCAGAATCTACAGCAAACCAACACCGACAACGATAGTTCAGGTATACATGCCGAGCTGAAGATGAAGAGACAGAGAAAATGTATGAGGATATTGAAAATGTAATACAGTATGTAAAGGGGGATGAAAATCCGATAGTAATTGGGGACTGGAATGCAGCTGTACGGGAAGGAGTAGAAGAAAAGGTCTCAGGAAAATATATGCTTGGGACAAGAAATGAGAGAGGAGGAAGACTAATTGAGTTCTGTAACACGTTTCAGCTATTAATAGCGGATACCCTGTTCAAGAGTCACATGAGGAGGAGGAATACTTCGAAAAGGCTGGGCGATACGGGAGGTCAGACAGAGATTTCGAAATCAGATACTGGATTATAAGGCGTACCATGGAGCATATATAGACTCAGATCACAACTTAGTAGTGATGAAGAGTAGACTGAAGTTTAAGACATTAGTCAGGAAGATCAATACGAAAGAAGAGGGATACGGAAGTATTAAGAAATGACAAGATACGCTTGAAGTTCTCTAATGCTGTAGATACAGAAATAAGGAGTAACACAGTAGAAAGTACAATGGAAGAGAAATTGACATTTATAAAAAGGGCCTTCACAGAAGTTGGGAAGGAAAACATAGGTACAAAGAAGGTAACTGCGAAGAAACCATGGCTAACAGAAGAAATACTTCAATTGATTGATGAACGGAGGAAGTACAAAAATGTTTCCGGAAACTCAGGAATGCAGAAATACAAGTCGCTGAGGAATGAAATAATTAAGGAAGGGCAGGGAAACTAAGACGAAAGAAATGATTGTCGGGAGGAGAGGCTCTGCATACAGGAAAGTCAAACCAACTTTCGGTGACGTTAAATGCAAGGATGGTAACATTAAGAGTGCAACGGTAATTCTAATGTTAAATGTAGAGACCTGATAGGTGGAAAAAATACATTGCCCACATCTCGTGGTCGTGCGGTAGCGTTCTCGCTTCCCAAGCCCGGGTTCCCGGGTTCGATTCCCGGTGGGACAGGGATTTTCTCTGCCTCGTGATGGCTGGGTGTTGTGTGCTGTCCTTAGGTTAGTTAGGTTTAAGTTGTTCTAAGTTCTAGGGGACTGATGACCATAGATGTTAAGTCCAATAGTGCTCAGAGCCATTTGAACCAAAGAATACATTGAAAGCCTCTTCGAGGGGGATGATTTGTCTGATATGATAGAAGAAACAACAGGAGTCGGTTTAGAAGAGATGCGTGATCCAGTATTAGAATCAGAATTTCAAAGAGATTCGGACGACGTACGATCAAATAAGGCAGAGGGGAAAGATAACATTTCATCAGAGTTGCTAAAATTATTGGTGGAAGTGGCAATAAAAACGACTATTCACGTTGGTGTGTAGAATGTGTGAGTATGGCGACATACTATCTGACTTCCGGAAAAGCATCATCCACACAATTCCGAAGAAGGCAAGAACTGACCAGTGCCAGAGTTATCGCACAATCATCTTAACAGCTCATGCATCCAAGTTGCTTAAAAAATGGTTCAAATGGCTCTGAGCACTAGGGGACCTAACTGCTGAGGTCATCAGTTCCCTACATCGTAGAACTACTTAAACCTAACCTAGGGACATCACACACATCCTTGCCCGAGGCAGGATTCGAACCTGCGCTAGAACCGCTCGGACACATATGCCGGCCCAAGTTTCTTACAAGAATAACATACAGAAGAATGGAAAAGAAAATTGGGGATGCGCTAGCGACAATCAATTTGGCTTTAGGAAAAGTAAATGCACGAGAGAACAAATCTGACGTTGCGGTTAAAAATGGAAGCTAGACTAAAGGAAAACCAAGACACGGTAGTAGGATCTGGCGACCTGGCATACCACAATGTGAAATGGTACAAGATGTTCGAAAATCTGAAGAAAGTCGGGGTAAGATATAGGGAGAGATGAGTCATATAAAATATGTATAAAAGCCCGGAGGGAATAATAAGAGTAGAAAAGCAAGAGTGAAATTATCGTATTGAAGATGGTATAAGAGAAGGATGTAGCCCTTCGCCCCTACTGTTCAATCTGTACATTGAAAAAACAATGATGGGTATAAAAGAAAGGTTCAGGACTGGAATTAAAATTCAAGGTGAAAGGGTATCAATGATACGATTCGCTGATGACACGATGAGTGAAAGTAAAGAAGAATTACATGTTCTGCTGAACGGAATGAACAGTGTGATGAGTATATAGTTTGGACTGAGTGCAAATCGAAGGACGACGAAGATAATGAGAAGTAGTAGAAATGAGAACAGCGAGAAGCATAAGGATTGATGGTCACGAAGTAGATGAAGTTAGGGAATTATGCTACCTAGGCAGTAAAAGAACTTAAGGCGGGCGGAGGAAAGAGGACATAGAAAACAGACTAGCTCTGGCAAAAGAGGCATTCTTGGACAGGAGAAGTCTACTAATATCAACTATCAGCCTTGATTTGAGGAAGAAGTTTCTCAGCATGCACGTCTGGAGCACAGCATTGTATGGTAGTGAAACATGGACTGCGGGACAAACGGAACAGAAGAGAATCGAAGCATTTGGGATGTGGTGCTACAGACGAATTATGAAAATTAGGTGGAGTTATAAAGTAAGGAATAAGGAAGTTCTACGCAAACCGGAGAGGAAAGGAATATGTAGAAAACAAGGAAAAAGGACAGAATGATATGACATCTGTTAAGACATGAGGGAATGACTTCCATTGTACTAGAGGGAGCTGTAGACAGCAAAAATTGTAGAGGAAGACGGAGATTGGAATACGTCGAGCAAACAATTGACAACGGAGGTTGCAAGTGCTACTCTGAGATGAGGAGGAATTTGTTGCGGGCCGCATAAAACCAGTTAGAAGATTGATGACAAAAAAAAAAAAAAATTATAGATGCTACACAGTGAGAGTCTGTTTAATTTATACGGAAGAAGCGAGATAAAGGGAGGATCAAAGTAGATTAAAAGAATAAATAGCCAGAAGATAGTCGGCCCGTGTAGGCGAGCGGTTCTAGGCGCTACACTCTGGAGCCGCGCGAGAGCTACGGTCGCAGGTTCGAATCCTGCCTCGGGCATGGATGTGTGTGATGTCCTTAGGTTAGTTAGGTTTAAGTAGTTCTAAGTTCTAGGGGACTGATGACCTCAGATGTTAAGTCCCATAGTGCTCAGCGCCATTTGAACCTGCCAGAAGATATCTAGAGAAATATTACGGTTTATCTTCATACAGTGAATGAGGTAATATAGTTACTCTTCAGTAGAGGGGGGGGGGGGGGGGAAGAAGGTGGCTAGATCATTAGATGAGACTGCATAATAAAGGGTGCACCAGAAGGAATGTTGACTGGGTTCAAATGGTTCAATTGGCTCTGAACACTATGGGACTTAACTTATCAGTCCCCTAGAACTGCTTAAACCTAACTAACCTAAGGACAGCACACAACACCCAGTCATCACGAGGCAGAGATAATCCCTGACCCCGCCGGGAATCGAACCCGGGAACCCGGGTGTTGACTGGGAAGAGAAGCATATGAAAAAGAAGGTAACAGCTAATTGACAAAATCATGATAAAAGAATCATATGCAACAGTGAGAAAGTTGGAGGAAAATCTGGAGTACAAGAGCATGCTGAATTCGTTGTGATGGTCCTGCGTAAGGGGCAGAACACCATCATCATCATCATCATCATCACTATTATCATCACCATCACTACCACCACAATCACCTACACCCCATCTTCAAATCAGCACGGTCTGCATTTTCCCAGTCATCATCTAGTAGATAATGAAGTAAATCACACAACTGTATGCCACAAAATCAAACTACATTTATTCATTTATTCTTATGAGTTTCTTGTAGTAAACAAATTGCAGTTAAATTGTTTGACAATCAATTAAGATGAATATTATGCAAATTCATATCGCTGTCGTCTCTCATTTATAGTATAGCGTGTTCAGTTGCTTGAGCGTGGTGGACCGACGGCACCCAGGTTCGCGAATGGCCGGCAGCATAGTTACACAAGAAGCAAGTAGTGGCTGCGCCGAGCAACTGGCACCGCCGGCCGGCGATGGTGGAGTTGCCAACTCGGCGGTCAGCGTCCAGTGGCTAGCAGCTGTCCACGTCACGCCGCGTTCTGGGTAAGGCGGCGGGGTGGGTGGGGCTCGCGTCTCGCCTTATTACAAGCCTTGCTCGGGCACGCCGCGGACGGCCGGATTACACGCTCGCTCGCCTCTAATTAAATTTCCCCGTAATATATCGTCCGCAGCAGGCCGTCAACAACTTCTTATTGTAGCTTATTCCGTCCAGCGCCCCTCTTGTTCCCTTTTTAAACCGCACTAGCCACGGAACAGGGAGAGGGGTGGGGCAGAAAGCCGGCTAGAAGCTGCTGAGAGTGCTACTCGCCATCGCTTCAGATAAGGGCATGCTGGAAGCTAATCTGAATTTTTTTATGGGAAAACTCTTAAAGCTTTTCACGTAAAACAAACGTGATTAACATTCAACACCTTTACTCTTCGTGACTACATATTTGTAGCCTTTTGACGCTAAAAGCCTTCGAATTACAGCGTGTAACGTGGCTTTGTGTAGCGTGACTATGTTGATGCGTGAGGAAAAGCGTGCTGTAATCGAATTTCGTATTCGAAGGGTTCATCCGTAAATGGAGCACTTTCTCCCTCAGCATGAGTGTGCTGGACAACACAATAGCGCTGCGATATCTGCAACAATCTAGCGCTTTGTGTTAACTGTCATCGATCATCTTCGCATGAAGTTTCGACTTGGTCTCTTCAGTTTTCGAAAATTTAAATTACACCTTCGAGGACCTCACTTTGTGTGTGACGAAGCAGTGCAAGAGCAGCTGAATTTGTGGCTCCTTCAAAAAAGTCAAACATTTTACAGTGATGTTGTCTCTCGTTGGGAAAAATGTGTTCGCCACCGGGGTCACTACGTTGATAAATAAATATGTAGACATGAAGAATAAAGATGTACAATGTTGATGAGGTTTCTTTTGTTTAAAAAGAAGCCTTGAACAGTGTTGAAATGAGAAGTTCGGAAACATTACTTTTCAGCACGTCCTCGCACCTCCTGTCTGGAGTCACCACACCTTACATGGTGGAGGATACAAGTTACTCATCCAGATCCTTTCCACTCGCAAATGGAGTGACGGAATTACAGCTGCCCTCCATACGAGCCATGATATCTCATACTTTGTTTTTCGGCCTTGATGTATGTCCGTGGCACTAGGATAATTCTGCCTTTGTCACAAATATCGATTCTCTAAACTTACTGAACAGTGTTTCTCGAAAAAAAGAAAAAGAAAAAAATACGCTTTCTTCCAGGAATTTCACTTGAATTCCTGAAGCATTTCTTGAAGCACTTTTCGAAATAATCGGACCATCCGTAAAAGACCCAACAGCAAGTAATGGAAACTGTACGCTTTCTTAGATGAATTTCCATTTGAATTCCTGAAGCATTTCTTGAAGCACTTCTCGAGTTAATCGAACCATCCATAATAGACCCAACAGCAAGTAATCGAAACTTCTTCCTTTTAATCCGAACTTATGTGAATCTCAAACTGCTTCCTTCAATCCGAAATTATGTCAATCTCAAATACTCGGGCAGTATTCAAGGGTTGGTCACACTAATTTCATGTATACAGATTTCTTCGTGGAAGAGTTGAACTTCCTGGTATCATCCATGAACAAACTCGACCGTTCGCCTTCTTTATAACAAATTTTACTTCTACGTTTTATCATATGTCGATTTGTAATATTCCACCACGGTATTAAGTCTACTTGATTGTGCCAAGCAGAAAACCGCTAGTACTGCGTTTTAACATTAAAGAGTTGTTTTCGCTACTCATCAGCGTTACTTTACATTTTTTGAGTCCCGAAATGATTATACTTACCGTGTGCAACACTGTCATCAGCAAACAGTCTCCCCCATGGCACGTACACCCCTTAAAAGAATGCGCACTGCCAGTGAATGAAGTACACACGAGTACTTTTAAATCTTGTCATAGCAAAAACCTCAAGTATTAAAGTCAGATCGATGGGATTGTGGTGCTAATTCACCTACTGAAACAAATCAATCAACCCTTGGGTTTAAGACTGTCATGCCCTAGTGTCGCCTAGTGCCAAAAACACATTCTTGTCTTTCAAGTAAGGTACATGTTCTTCAGTAGGGTAGGGTGGCTGGCTCTGAGCACTATGGGACTTAACGGCTATGGTCATCAGTACCCTAGAGCTTAGAACTACTTAAACCTAACTAACGGTCATAGGACCGTTGCTATTTACAATATACATAAATGACCTGGTGGATGACATCGGAAGTTCACTGAGGCTTTTTGCAGATGATGGTTTGGTGTATCGAGAGGTTGTAACAATGGAAAATTGTACTGAAATGCAGGAGGATCTGCAGCGCATTGACGCATGGTGAAGGGAATAGCAATTGAATCTCAATGTAGACAAGTGTAATGTGTTGCAAATACATAGACAGATAGATCCCTTATCATTTAGCTACAAAATAGCAGGTCAGCAACTGGAAGCAGTTAATTCCATAAATTATCTGGGAGTACGCATTAGGAGTGATTTAAAATGGAATGATCATATGAAGTTGATCGTCGGTAAAGCAGATACCAGACTGAGATTCATTGGAAGAATCCTAAGGAAATGGAATCTGAAAATAAAGGAAGTAGGTTACAGTACGCTTGTTCACCCACTGCTTGAATACTGCTCAACAGTGTGGGATCCGTACCAGATAGGGTTGATAGAAGAGATAGAGAATATCCAACGGAGAGCAGCGCGCTCCGTTACACGATCATTTAGTAATCGCGAAAGCGTTACGGAGATGATAGATAAACTGCAGTGGAAGACTCTCCACGGGAGACGCTCAGTAGGTCGGTACGCGCTTTTGTTAAAGTTTCGGGAACATACCTTCACCGAAGAGTCAAGCAGTATATCGCTCCCTCCTACGTATATCTCGCCAAGAGACCGTGAGGATAAAATCAGAGAGATTAGAGCCTACACAGAAGCATACCGACAATCCTTCTTTCCACGAACAATACGAGACTGGAATAGGAGGGAGAACCGATAGAGGTACTCAGGGCACCCTCCGCCACACACCGTCAGGTGGCTTGCGGAGTATGGATATAGATGTAGATGTAGGACCTAAGGACAGCACACAACACCCAATCATCACGAGGCAGAGAAAATCCCTGACCCCACCGGGAATCGAACCCGGGAACCCGAGCATGGGAAGCGAGAACGCTACCCCACGACCACGAGCTGTGGACTAGAGTAGGGTAGATAAATATATGAAAATGAAAGGAGAATGACTGACCCGCGATATCTGCCTCTACACTGATACTAAAGCTGCCTTGTCGTTTTGCTTTCTTCCTCATTCGAGGATGTGGATCAGCCCACACATGCTGCAGCTGTTACTTCGTTATTCCACACTATGCGAATCATGTCTCACTCATTAACTAAAGAAAACCGCTCGACTTCAGTTTTAGAGCTGGAATATAGCTATAACTGAAATAATTAGTATAGTCAGTAGCGTAAGAACAAATTGAAGTACAAACATTTCGAAGAGAGTAAATAATTTCAAGAGTAAGACAGGGTATACACATGAGTACAGAACATCCAAGTTGCAAATACAATGCCCCATACCTCAAAGGTTGTTGATTCAGGTACATATTTATAGGTGGCTGTTTCTGGATTTTATAGTAAGACTTGTAGGAACATGCATCATCCTATAATTAACAGCCCAGTATTCATGGAAAAAATAAATGCTGCGCAATGGACATACAAGTAACGTCAAAGAAGACCAGCTAACGTTCTTAAAAAACGTACCCATGACAAAACCGTACACACTCTTTCAAATATAAGTTTCTGTTATGGAAACTTCCGAACGAGTAACTTTTAGGTAAATATAAACTTAGGCTTCCGCGGCCATTGTCACGGCCAATAAAATTTTTCTGGGTCTGTGATTGCATTTCCAGTATGTAAAACTACCGACATTTCGGGTCACTGTTGGCTGTGATTTTCCTCAAGGTGTTTCTGCTTACTGCTGAATAAGAAAAGTTGGTTGTGATTACGTAGGCTTTCCCGGCGTAATGAGTCTTGAAAGTCTCTTCGGGTTTGCTGCCGGATCCTAAAAGCAACATGACTCGATATTTCGGCGATCCAGCTGCTCGCTATCTTCAGAAAAATGCTCCTTCTGCTGATGAATCCCGCTGAGAACTGACACCAGGCTGCAAATCGACGTCCTATATAGTGCATGGATCCGTGCACGGTGCATGCGCCGCCCATCACGGATGCTGCCCTCCAAGGCAGGGAGGGGGCGCCGCCGTTAGTGGAACACTGCTGGCAACGATATATCGCACTCAGGGCCGCACCGAAGAACTTTCAATATTGATGCGAGACAATACAGGATTCCACGTCTTGCTAAGAGGAAGCCCATTGTCTCTGTTGATTTAATTATCCGCCAACATAATTTCAATCGCCTCTTTATAGACACTGTTCCAAAATCCGAAATGTTGGCAACTACCACAGTTTCTTCAAACTTCATACTGTGTCCCTCATTTAAGCAGTATTCTGCTACTGCCGATTTCTGTCGGCATTCGTAGCCTCGTATGACGGCAATGTTCCACACATCTGTCACGGCCAACGTAAGCTTTCCCACATTCACACGGAATTTAATACACACCGGCTTTCCCAGGCCGCAAATCGTCTTTCACAGAGCCGAGTAGGGCCCTAATCTTAAAAGGTGGGCGGAACACATTCTTAATATTAGAATTCCTTAAAATTCGTCCAGTCTTAAACGATATGCCTCCAGCATAAGGAAGAAAGGCCACCGATCTATGTTCCTCTTCATGCACCTCTGGAGATGGTCAAAACTCCATACATCGACGAATCTCCTTCTCGGAGTACCCATTTCTCTTGAAAACAGCCATCAAATGCGCAAGTTCTTGGGTTAAGTTATCCGCCTCGGAAGTGGCATATGCTCTCCGCGGATAGGATTGTTTCTACCTGCAGTCTTGTGCCACATAAGAATAGAATTTCACAATAATGATGGCGGGGATGGAAGCATAGTGAAACGGAGTTAACTAGTTGTTCGTGCTCCACTGAAGACTCTTAGTGGATTCAGAAGAAAAGAAACTAAAAATTACACCCGTTAACACAAAAACTAAACTGTAGATGTGAGTACTGCACTGTGCAGTTACGCATCTTTTTACGTTTCTCACCTTGACATCTACACATACAATGCATACTGACTAGCCCGTTCATAGATTTCGTGAATTCCCGTATTGTTTGATAGGTAAAGCATGAAATGAATCCACATTCATTTCATGCAAGTTCCTTCGAATCTTTCGAATAACCTTTTGATATTTTGTTATTTGGCATTCGTAAAGCAGACCACTATGCCTGCTCCCACGAGATACTAGATCGAGGATGCCGTAGGTCCTACTAAGTAAGTTCGAACTAGAAACACGCATTTGATTACCCGGAATTTCCTGTAATTTTATATAGCTATGTAAATTAAATCACGTTGAGAAACGAATTTGTCCATTGTAATTCATTCAAACAGCAGCACGACAAAATTATCAAACAAACATTTATTTACAGTTGCAACGCTATAACCAGCAGCTGAGCCAATGGTAAAACTTGGTCGTGATGTGTAGCCATGGTAGTGTCCATACTGCATATTCGAATGCTAGTAATACACGGTAACACGAGTTTGTCTATCAATACGGTGTCAAATCGACTGATAGTGTTGCAGTGTTCTGCCTGTGTCAGTGCCCTGCCATCTTATACTCTCCTTGTTGGGTTTTTCCAATGGCCCAAAAACACGACGCTGAGGTAAATTTGCGTACTCTGCAAAGCGAAGCCTCAAACATACCATTCCTGCAGACTTATTGGTCATCTGCATCGGTCCCAAATTGTGACTGGAATGCTCTAGCGAGTGAACGAACAACAATAAAGGTTGTATCTATCAGTGCCCTATACTTTCTAATGCAAGACTGAAAGCAGGATCACGCAGGCACTTTCTTTGGTGACTCAGGCGTAAAATGGGACAGCTCACTGGATGCCAATAGATGGGGGAATTGTACATCACCCTGAAAGGGGAGTTCGTCATAGGCTACCATCCTTGATGAGTTCCCTCCATCCACTGAGGTCTTCAGCGAGCTCCTGCTCCCATTTGTCGCAGTCAATAATAAAAGCGTTCATGTTGCGCTGGGCACAATCTTTAAAGCACAACGCAGTTGTCCACGGTGGTTCAAAACTGTCCAAATGGCTCTAAGCATTATGGGATTTAACATCTGAGGTCATCAGACCCCTAGTCTTAGAATTACATAAACCTAACCATCCTAAGGACATCACACACATCCGTGCGCGAGGCAGGATTCGAATCTGCGATAGTAGCAGCCGCGTGGTTCCAAGGTGGTCTCCTTGCATGTGCTGTGTCATTATGTACAGCGTCAGGGAGTGTAGAGCTGGTCCATACGATATAAGTATCCTAGCCACTTAAGACGACATTCCTTCAGAGTAGCGGTGATACTCGGTAGGTTCAAAGTATTCACGACCATCTCATTTGTCACAAGGATCCTCCATCTTCCGTCTAGAACAGTTCGTAACCACCGTAGATGAAGCGTGCTTAGACTACGTTCTCGTCTCGCGTGTAATGTCCAGGTCTAGGTACCATACAAGAAGTAGGTTAGCATGCATGTTTCAAAAATGAGAATTTTGTCCGTATTCTCGTGCGGAGCTTCCCAAAAGTGATCGCCGTTTTTCCAGTTCTCGCGTTGATTTCATCGTCCAGAGAAACATCTTGTGGCACAAACGAGCCGATGTAGCAGTAGTTTACCACCTACATTCAACAAGGAGCCATCTAATGGAAGTTATATGTGTATATGTTTCTTTACATGCACAGATGCAGAGAAAAGCTAGCATGCAGCAGCAAATTTGTCCATAAGTCTTTGAAGATCGTCTTGAATATGTCGTACGAATGCCGCATATTCAGCAAATAAAATGTTGCTTACAAACATGTCTTCATGATAGCACTTGGTTCTGTGCAACAAGATGCAGTACTGTTCCTGTCAGCCCAGGTATGTAGATGGATACCGACGTTTGTTTCGCCGAAAGCAACTTCGATGATTAGGGAGGAGGATATACCGAATAACGCAGAGGCCAGTAGACAGTAGAGATGGGCAAACTCGTTCATCCTTGGGAACTAGTTCACTGATGATCGTTTTTTTTTGGGGGGGGGGGGGGGGGGGAACCGTTCATTTTTACTCGTTCACCGTTCATTGGTATATGGTTCTTATGAAAAACTGAAAACTAGTAGTGTAGATGACGGAAGGATGGAGGGCACCAAGAGGGAGCACTTGCCTCCCCCTGGAGTATAGAGATTTTATTCATTATAGAATTCTTACACACTTTTAGAAGTAATTTCTGTGATTCTGCAGAACTTGTCGTTCAGCCAACCGTATCCTTGAGTAGCTGATCGCAGGGAAATAATATAGGGTGGCGCACGGAAAACAGGCTCCCAGTACAGACTGCTCGTTAATTACGGACGACGTGTTGCCCGTTACGAGAAGATACAACAAACAGACAAACATGTAATAATTAGGCAGTAAAGAAATAACAAGCTCTTGCAACCAACAATTGCGAAACAATCGATGACGATGTGTAGAGAGCTGGAGAAGAGAACATGAAAACCTCACGCGACGCGCATGGGCTATAGCTCATATAGTTTTGTAAACCTGTTGGTGGCTGTTCCCCAACTTAATAGACCACAAGTGTCTTGTATAAAATTCTTCGTTTCTACTTCCACTACATACCTATGCTACGTTGTAAACAATCGTTTTCACCCTATATAAACTTCACGTTATCTCTGAGTTCTTAGGCGAAGTAGAGACTTCATGGAAGCATAAAATAAAATATGGTTTTCTCATACTTGCGTCACACGCTTGGTAAAAATTAGGTTTTTTGTTGCATTATTAACGTTGATGCAGCAATAATAATAATAATAATAATAATAATAATAATAATAATAATAAACTTCGCAGTTATAAAGGTTTTGATTTGAAAGCACCATCTGAACAAATGTCTTTGAGATAATAAGTAAATATGATTTTATGGTAGTCTATGTATTTTCAAATGGAGAGGTACAGCTTTTCCCACTGAGCCAAAATGACCCACAAACCACTTTTTGTTTTCAAAAAAACTAAGCTAGCAGATAATGCAAATTGGAAACAACCAAACTCCCCAAACTTAAAAATAATTAGAGCCTTCCTAAATCTAATGTTTTGTATATGAAAGATACACTAAAATCGTTTTATATGAATTTTCTTACACTAAAATTTAAGCAAATTATTGACAGTTAGCTTCTAAATCAAGTCGATGAAACCAAAAAATATATCAATAACAAAAAAAACCTGCCTTGTTATGTCTTCTGCTGTTCATCGATATAATGAAGTGAGCTGAAATGCCCTTTTGTTACCTGAAAAGACGTACCTGTTACATACAATATAATTTTTATGTAATTTACGTAACTTTAAAATAGTTTTTGATTATCGGTCGTGGACGTTTAATATCCAAAACCAAGTGCAAGAACAGTTTGGAACACATGTAAAATAGGCAAGCGCAGTATACGAAACGAACAACTGGATACTGAACTAACTAGGAGCAGCCGGCAGTGGAACTGCGACAGGTGGTCATGCGAATAACGACGAGTGCGGCCGAGGGAGACCGAGACTGACCCGAGCACCCCACCGAGCGTGGAACGAGAACTGCGAAGTGACCGCCGCGACCGAAGTGAACTAGTGAACTATGAACCGATCGTTCCTCGTTCCCAGTATCTAAAAGTAGACAGCCGCGACCGAAGTGAACTATGAACCGATCGTTCCAGGGAATTCGTTCCTCGGTCTTTCGTTCATCTTGGTGAACCGTTCCTTTGCACCCGTTCGTTCGCGAACTACCCATCTCTAGTAGACAGCCGTGTTGAACTCCTCTTTACACACAAATGAATCTGACGGGATTCCTCCAAATGACGTAGCACCATCCGTATTGTTGTGGAAAGCCCTGTTCATCTTCACGAGTTTAGGACGATACCTTATCTTTACTGGTAAAATACACAGTCCTTCCCTGTTGTCAGTGTCAAATTCCTTACTTAGGTCGATGAAAGCAATGCACAATGAGATCCTCTGGTTGCGGCATTCTTCCTGAATTTGTCGGAATGTGAAGGTCATATCAGTTTAGACGGCTGAACTGGAAACCAACATTGAGACTCTGGATACACATGCTCATCAAGCTTGTACAACCTGTCCATCACCACATGAGCAAACAATTTTCCAGTGGTACCCACCAGTGAAATTCCGCGGTCGCAATTTCATTGACCGCTATGGCCTTTATCTTTGTATAAAGTGATGGTAATGGCATCGCGCATATCCTACGCCGCACTACCCTCAAACTAAAAATCTAATAAAAGGTAGCAGAACGCTAGGAAAAATGGAGTCAGTTTGATAAGTTCTTTGTTAATGTAGTCTTTACAGAACATGTTCCGCATTTAAGCCGCGCAGTAGCTCATTGAAATTTCCACTTGCTAGACATGATGTCCAGCTCGTGGCATGTTGACAATTGTGAATTCTTTTTACAATGCTTTTGGGTTCATGTTAACCGGATGTGAGTAGATGTTTGAACTGTGTTCCATCCGTAGTTGCAATTGTCGACTACAGTCTTAACTGTTACATCGATCTCCTTAAGTGTGACAATCTTTTTAGGGGTGGGTCCAATGGCCCGTTTGATACATGAATATACTCCGCTCATGTTTCCAGCGGCAACAGACTCCTGCATCCTTGCGTAAAGTTGTATGTGTTAAAGCAGCTATGGACGATGTGGTGAACGACTGGTTTTGGTTTGCTTGGATAACTGCAGGTAGCGTTGCAAGTGTTTTAGTGTTAGTTGATAACTGTCTGGTGCTTATAATCAAGGAGGGGTGGCAAGACATGAGTAATCTCGAGGAACCAATCCTTGGATTTCGCTTTCAAATTACCATATGCAAAGCCGGCCGAAACGGAAAGAAGTGAACATTTTAGGTTAGGCTTTACCGTATCTGTTGTTGGTATCGAATGAAACAACAAGTTTGCTGTTACTAGTCAGTGTTTGTTTATCTCCACGGTCCGTTTCGAAGGTTTGAACTTCCATCATCACATGGATTTACATTTGTTAGTATGACGCATGTGTGTGTGTTGTGTTACAGTTTTGGGGGAACTAAAAGGGAAAATGAAACAAGTAAAACCGAATGCCTCCAGATGTCGCTGTCGTAACACAGCACATGTGAACTGTCATATTTTGTAAACAAAGAAGTCGCCTGGAATCTGTTAAGAGCAAGGAATATACAGCAAAAGAGAAACATTATCATAAAGTAGATACTTCATAACTACATTATTACTTCGCAATAAGTTTTAAAGTTTTGTGGAAATCTTTGTTTGAGGTGGTTAATGCAACATGTGTTAGAATAAATATTTCAGGTGATACACAATGATAAGTATGCTAGGGAAGACGAGGAGAGAGAGAGTGAAAAATGAAGTTGTTACGAAGGAAATTGGAGTAGGGAAGATGATTGAGAGAATTGAAAAGAATAGATTAAAATGATTTGGGCATGTGAAGAGGATGGGAGAGGGAAGAATACCAAGAACAATGATGGAGTTCAAGATTGAATGCAAGAGGCCAAGATGAAGATCGAGAACAAAATGAATTGATACGATGAAGGTCAGTTTAAGGAGGAGAAACCTGCTATGGAACCAAATTAATGAAGAAGGATGATGGAAAGATACAGTAAAGTGGCGAGGTACTATTGATACCCCAACCGGACCGGATGTTGGAAATAGGGGAAATGAAGATGATGATACAAATCCAATTGTCAAGTTTATATAGATTAAATGTTTCACAGAATTCTAAAATTGTACTTAAGCAACAATTTTGGGTAGGAATTCAGAAATAGTAATGAGAGGCTGGATGTGGATGGAGAAAACGACACACACGCACACACACACATAAGAGTGAGAGAGAGAGAGAGAGAGAGAGAGAGAGAGAGAGAGAGAGAGAGAGAGAGAGAGAGAGAGTAGGAGGAGGAATGATTTGATGAGAGCAAGCATTCCCAAATAGGGGGTTCTTAAGATAATTTTTGTTACATGTAATTAATAAATAAGTAAAGTTTGGGTGCCACATTGCTTAATGTTTTAAAATATGCAGATACCTGTACAATTAGTGCTGTTAGTTGATGCACACACAGTTTCACAATGATAGGGGGTACAAGCAGTAGGTGTGACAGTATATTTGTAAGTGAGGCCTATCCATTGTAAATTTGGGGAATGTCATGGTAACATAAATAATTATTTTTTGTAAATATTAAAGAGTAGGTGTGTGTGTGTGTGTGTGTATGTGTGTGTGTGTGTGTGTGTGTAGATTGCAAATTTAATAATGGAGGTTGTTGCTGAAAACAGGTGGATTCAGGCTTTTTGGTTTGGTGTTCGTGTATTTGGAGTGTGTCCAGTTTTTTGCGTTTAGGTTGGATGTGTAGGATTCATACACTTGTGGTGTTAACGTGGTATTCTGTTTGATGCTGGTGGGTGGATATTGCTGATGTGTGGTATTTTTTGTTTTTTTAGTGCTGCAATGTGTTCTTTGAATCCAATATGAAATGATGTATGTGAGATTAGATTTAAAGAACACTGCCTCGCTTAGCTCCCTGCCATTGCTCTAGTGGTCGTTAATACAGACATTCTGCAAACAGAAATACAAAACCAGTAGATATTTAAGTGTGGAAGGGCCTTCTTAGGGTCGAAAAATGTATTTGTGAACTAGTTGTATAACCGCGGTGACTATTCAGATTGTTTCATCAGCACGAAAAGAGAGTATGACTAGAATATTTAAGTGTAGGACGACCCTCTTAGTGTAGAAACATTACATTTGGATGCCGTAAACACGCGGTTACTATTCACATTACTTTATTAGTATTACAGGAATGTAGCAAGATCACTCAGCACCAATCGCGAAACTGAATGAACAGTCATGTCGTGCCAACCATCACCTGAAGTACTACCAAGACTCTGCTCCACTAGGAATATGAAGAACGTTGTGGGGCAGCTTGCAACATCCTCAGTGTTATCCACAATCTGCTCCAGTCAGCCCTCAGTGGAGCTCTGCTACGAGACGCCGATCTAAGAGCAGACTCTCGCTACAATTGGGAGCCCTGTAGTGGCAGGGGGTTGCAGCTTGGGTCAGTGGAGAGGGAGATTCGACCGAGTAGTATGAGTAAGATTTAATACTTGAATCAAATTTCAGAACACAGTAAAAAAGGGTGCTCAATGTGTATCATACCAAATTTATATTTCTTCATTGCAAAGTAAAAGGTGACTGGTTTCGATTGATCACACAATCCGGTATACATTTTCTACCCAGACAAAATAAAATCTAATTTGAAAATGTGTACCGTGTAATCCTCAAATCCGACAATGTTAATTGTGACAAAACTATGTGAAGGAACTTCAACATAGATACAGTCGTATCGCATGGTTGGCTGACTGGCTCCGAGAGATAAGTTGAGCCGCCCAATTGGAAAGGTTTTCCCCAGCTCTCGCCAAGTGTATATAACTGTAATGTGTGTCTAGTGAGGCGTCGTGTTTGGGTTTTGTGATGATGAAAGGAGGGAGAGGCTGGAAATCAGCTATCGGAAAATAGGCTACTCCTGTCAGATAGCACCATGCTTCAAATCCAATTCTGGCCATCGTGATAAAAAAAAAGGTTGTTTTCAGTGGCCGAGCGGTTCTAGGCGCTTCAGCCTGGAACGCGCAACTGCTACGGTCGTAGGTTCGAATCCTGCCTCGGGCATGGATGTGTGTGATGTCCTTAGATTAGTTAAGTTTAAGTAGTTCTAAGTACTAGGGGACTGACGACCTCAGATGATAAGTCCCATAGTGCACAGAGCCATTTGAGGCGGCCGATTTCTCTCGCAGAGTCGGAACCACTCCGAACTTGCGCTGCGTCTCTAATGTCGACGGGACGTTAAACACTCGTCTGCATTTCTTTTTTCTAATAAAACTAAGGAAGTCGCCAAACTTAACGTCCTCATCTTATGGATGGATCACCATCAGCAGTATCAACGGCGGCCCTCGCTTCGTGAAAAGCTGCGGAGAAACAAAATGGCTCAGAGCATTATGGGACTTAAGTTCTGAGGTCATCAGTCCCCTAGAACTTAGAACTACTTAAACCTAACCTAAGGACATCACACTCATCCATGTCCGAGGCAGGATTAGAACCTGCAACCGTATCGGTCGAGCGCTTCCAGACAGTAGCCCCTAGAACGTCTCGGTCACATCAGCCGGCCGCTGCGGAGAGAGTATCAATTTAATCTGGAACATTCATGCAGAGTTTGGTGATGTAGAAGTATATGCTACCGCCCCTCCTCTTCTTTGTGGCGGAGGCAAAGGAAAACTGAAAACACCGCGCGATGTATGCAAGTAGTGATTTCGCCCAACGTTGCGGAACTTCGCTGATTTGATAGTAATCAGTCTATCCGACGAGGAAAGGCTTCTTTTGTATCTGAATGTAGAAAATGTGATTTTGTGAACTTTACAAGTTCTAATGTCGATAGCAGAGAGTAGCATTCGTTCAGTATTATCGTAATTCTATAGAAGAAATGAGGGTACTTGTTTGTCCGAGTTGATTGTTTCAATACCACTAATGGCCAAAAGTTTACTGTCAATTATTAATGCTCATGTCTAGCTTATTACTATTACCCATTTTAGGATGGAGCTCAGTTTGCAGCATTCTCTAATACTGACCACCTTTCGTCAAAGATCAAGGAAGGTAGTGTAGAGTAAAATTTATGTGAACTGAAGTTCGGGCTGTGGTTTGTTTTAAACATCAAAGTACTGCCGATAAGATAATAGAGATATACTGTACAAAAACTAAATATTCCTCCAGTCTATAAAGAGCCTTAAGCAGGGCTCGACAAAATTGTCTTCCATTAAATAACAGATTTAAAATCCAATCTTCTACCTAATATACACAATTGGGACATAACATTAACAACTTACAAAAACTGCTGCTCGGCCATAACCAATAATTAGTGTACGTAAGGAAAAATATTCTGACTGACTCACCATCGCCCAGTTCAAATCGCTAAGGATACAGGCTTGACATTTGGAGAGGGTGTTGCCTTTATACTGTAGACTTCGGTTGAGATGAGATTTCTCGAAATTCCACTCCTAAGAGGGTGAAAAAGGGAATAAAATGTTATTTCAAAACATGTTGCTATTAAGGAAACTTTGAAGATATGACTACGAAAACTGGCATTTAGCTTCTCGGTCAGAAATAATAAAAATACGTGTTCCAGCGTTTTTGGAAATTCAACCCCTATGGTAGTGAAATACTGAGTGGAAGGTTTTTAATAAATCGTTATTAAACATCTGCTGCCAGCATTTTAAAGCTACATCCATTCGTCCCGTATACACAGTTTCATCCGGAGCTCTCGCCGAGGTGCGCGTGGTGGTGGTCGTACTTATACTGTTTTCCCGCCTGTCCCTGAAGTCATTTCGGTTTCCGTATGTTATTTCTCTTCTTGACCATTCTAATAGAAGGGTCCTATGATTTACTAAAGATATACCCACTATCACGATTTATCAGCGGTTCCCTTACACGAATCTTAATAGTTTCCTTAATGACTCAATTCCAGAAGTTGGACGCCTGAGTGAGAACCTTGGTGTGACCATAACCATTTCATGTCATTTCGTCAGGCAGACGTGTTGGTCTCCTGCAATGTGGTGAGCCGTTGGTGTTTTAGGCCACGATCTTCGACAGCACGCACTGTCTGACCCATGTTTATGTCACCACGTTGGCAGGGTATCAAATAGAACCCGGGTTTCTTTAGTCCAAGGTCGTTTTTCACACTACAAATCCGTGCGTGTGTGTTTACTGGTGGGCGGAAGACTGTGCTCATTTGGTGTTTCCGAAGAATTCTCCCTATCTTTCCGGATAACGCACACACCGTGAACTATTACGACATAAAATAATTGTTTCAACAAGTTTGTAAATGTAACCCCAACGTTTGTAAAACAGAGACTGAAAGTTTATTTTGAAAATAAAAAGCTGTAAAACATTTTTAAATCTATATCTATGAAAATATTTATTTGATTCCTCTGTTGGAAATGAAAAGATAGTCATTGCAACCTTTTAGGAAATTCAGTTTCTAAGGAAATGAAATACGGGATGAAAGATGTATGAAAATATCTTTACGTTATGCAGTGAACGACAGCTATGTGAATGGTCACTAGCTGTCTTGTAAAACGTAGGCTCTTTGGTTTGCACAAGATAGTGTTAATTGTTTCGGTAGTGGATGAAAGCTTCTGTGGAAGTATTGGACTGAGAATTCATAAGGTTTAAAAAAACTTACCACAATATTTTTTTTTTTTTTTGGTCAGACGTACATTCGAGAAAAACCATGCTTCTATGGCATAACTTGGCGTGAGAAGATTAGAAGCTGTTACAATTTGTGAACTAAATCAAGGGAAGTTATCTGTCTGTACGAGAATTCGGCTTTGTCAGAATTGCACAGAAAATGAAACGGCTCTTTAATACACTAATTTTTCGTTAAGCCTAATATACGTTTGTAAAACTGTTCTTGTTGTGATCACTAATCAAACGAGAGTGAAGCAGCAAGTGCGAAGCTAGTAATTTATGAATGTCAAAAAAATTCTTAAACTTAACAATCAAGCACAGAAATATGTGTTGATCTACAACTGATACAGTAAACAGTAAACCACAACAAGCTACACAAAATTCTCTGCCAAACTCCCTCCACATATATCTTAATAGATCCTTGTACAATAAAACAAGCAAATGATTATTCATATGGTTCAAATGGCTCTGAGCACTATGGGACTTAACATCTGTGGTCATCAGTCCCCTAGAACCTAGAACTACTTAAACCTAGGTTACCTAAGGACATAACACACATCCATGCCCGAGGCAGGATTCGAACCTGCGACCGCAGCAGTCATGCGGTTCCGGACTGAGCGCCTTAACCGCGAGACCACCGCGGCCGGCGATTATTCATATGGAAGGAGGAAGAAGATGAATTCGCAGCAGCCGTGTCAAGGAGTAATTTAAACAAAACACTTTAGTAACCATACAAGTAATACGCTCACAGCATGTAATTAACAGATGGAACTGTTGTAGACTCCAGAGAACAAATCCACACTCGTGAGTGCCATCAATAAACAGTCACAACGTACACTATGTGCTCAAAAGTATCCGGACACCCATAAAACAGACGTTTTTCTTATTAGGTGCATTGTGCTGCCACCTGCTGCCCGGTACACCATATCAGAGACCTCAGTTGTCATTAGACATCATGAGAGAACAGATCGGGGTGTTCCGCGCAACTCACTGACTTCGAACGTGGTCAGATGATTGTCACTTGTGTTATACGACTGTACCCGAGTTTCCACACTCCTAAACATCCTTAGGTCCGCTGTTTCCTATGTGATAGTGAAGTGGAAACGTGAAGTGACACGTACAGCATAAAAGCATACAGGCTGACCTCGTCTGTTGACTGACAGAGACCGCCACAATTGAAGAAGGTCGTAAGATGTAATACGCAGACATTTTTCCAGACCATCACACAGGAATTCCAGTCAGCATCAGGATCCACTGCTAGTACTATGTTAGTTAGGCGTGAAGTGAGAAAACTTTGATTTCATGGTCGAGCAGCTGCTCATAAGCCACACATCACGCCGGTAAATGCCAAATGACGCCTAGCTTGGTGTAAGGAGCGTAAACATTGCACGATTGAACAGTTGAAAAAGTTGTGTGGAGTGATGAATCACGGTACACAATGTGGCGGTCCGATGGCAGGGTTTGGGTATCGCGAATGCTCGATGAACGTCATCTGCCAGCGTGTGTAGTGCCAACTGTAAAATTCGGAGGCAATGCTGTTACAGTGTGGTCGTATTTCTCATGGAGGGGTCTTGCACCCCTTGTTGTTTTTGTTGACGCCATCACAGCAGCGGGCTGCATTGATGTTTTAACGATCTTATTGCTTCCCACAGTTGAAAAGCAATGCGGGGACGGCGATTGCGTCTTCCAATTCCGACCGAGGTGCTGTTCATAATGAATGACCTGTGGCGCAGTGGTTACAGACAATAACATCCCTCTAAAGGGCTGGCATGCACAGAGTCCTGACCTGAGTTCTATAGAACACCTTTGGGATGTTTTGGAACGCCAACTTCGTGCCAGGCCTCACCGACCGGCATCGATACCATTCCACAGTGCAGCACTCCGTGATAAGTCTACTGCCATTCCCCAAGAAACCTAGCAGCAACTGACTGAACGTATGCCTGTGAGAATAGAAGCTGTCATTAAGGTTAGGGGTGGGCCAACACTATATTGAATTCCAGCATTACCTATGGAAGGATCACAGTGTTCCACTCGACAACCGCTGACAATTTCTTAGCAAGCACATCCAATCCTCAGCTCGTTTACCACGTAGTGCACTGTATCAGCCATAAACCACCAGTGTCATATCGTTAGGTTCCAAAAGCACTCAGATAGTGCTCATGTTGAAATGTTCATGTCCTTTCTCCTCCTCCACTGTGAGTACTGTCTGTCCTGTTGGGAAAGGACGTCAACGCTCCACCGAGCTATTGTGCCCTCAAAGTGGCAGCGCCCTGAGCTGATTCTAGGCCCACAAAAATGAAAAGTCGTGCTGCGTACGTCACTGCACGTGAGACTGCAAATTTTACGAGTGCCAGCGAGGAGCGAGTAACTACTTCAGACGAGCGTAATAATTCTTGAATGTTAGCTTAAATGCATATATGCATCGATAGCACACGACGAAGTTACATATTGATTTCTCGTGCGTACTTCACGCAACATAGCGCCCGCGAAGTGCGGCGGACAAGCCGACACTAGTGTGACGTCACAACTTCGTTTCGAGGTCGGTCTTTCTGATGGGCCACGCTGCAGAACGTAGTGACGTCTAGCTTCCAGTGCCACAGGACGTCACTTTCTCGAGGCCCACGCTTTCGGTTCTGCCGAGAACGTGCAGGTTTGTCTCCTTGCATCAACTGACTTCCCCAAAGCGTATAGGCTCAGCCCGCCATTATACCTCGGTGGCTGCACCAGTCCGGTCCCTGGTGACACCCTGCCTATTTGTCCATTTCCGCTGCGGCTAAGGCGTTGGCCTCGGAAAGATGTTGCTGATTCCACTTGCTACAGCTCTTTGACTACCCACTCTGCCGGTCGTGCTGGCTACCAGCTCGGCCACGGGCCTCTTTGCAGCCCCAGCGTGTCACTCACTGAAAACGACGCTCTGGAGTCGGGAGAACAATTGTGCAGTTCGACAAAGAACAGCGTTTATCATTGCATTCAGCTAATAACCTAAAATATTTATAGATGATTACGAAGCCCTGGACGGGAACAGGTGCAAGTAGACTTTTTGGGGTGTCAGCTGCTGGTTTTGCGAATCCAATGATGCTAACGTCTGTTCTCTGGTGACCTAGAGACCAGAGAATCACTCCTTATGATCATGCAAATTAATTAAAGAAAATAATAACGTGATGCAAAGGAGATGTATTACTGAATGATAATTAATAGGAGTGACCCAATCAGGCATGACAAATGGATACTACACAACAGGCATTGATGTATTAATGAGAGGAGGCGGCCGCGGTGGTCTCGCGGTTCTAGGCGCGCCGTCCGGAACCGTGCGACTGCTACGGTTGCAGGTTCGAATCCTGCCTCGGGCATGGATGTGTGTGATGTCCTTACGTTAGTTAGGTTTACGTAGTTCTAAGCTCTACGGGACCGATGACCACAGCAGTTGAGTCCCATAGTGCTCAGAGCCATTTGAACCATTAATCTATAACAGGAACAAGTGGTCTTTATGAAAATCAGATTTATTATTTAGTAGTTAAAACGCTGAGGTAGACAATTGTACATTAAATACTTGTGTAAGCGGTCTTAATGGTCAATTCTTATCTTGGCACAAGTGGATGAGCACGAAAAGTACGAAGTTATGCGAATGATACACGAATACGACCAGTGACTGTAAGTATGGTTATTAAACTACAGAAGGAACTCGGAAAAAATATGTACGAACAGCGACGAGATCACCAAAGTACATATTGAAAGCAAGCTATGTGATTGCAAACCATTAAAACGGAATAACTGGCTCCTGAAGAAATCGACGATCTCAATGGTGGCCCATTCTACCAAAATCATAGCGTAACGCGGAAGACCGTGACGATAGCGTCTGGGTATTCTGAATAAAGTTCTCTCTCTTTTACAGTACTGAAGCAGAAACATCCTTCTGTGAATAATCGATCGTCAGGCAGCCTTTCTCATTACTCTTCCGTAGCCTAACGTAGTGTCTTTACCCTGGAAACCAAACGTTAGTTTGGGGCGTCGCTCCTGAGGTAACGAAGACACACTGTAGCCTCTGGGAAGCGACACCTGGATAAAGATTCTTATCTTGCTAAAAGGCTTCTACAGAAAATGCTGAGCTTTTTCGGTGGAAAGCGGCGTTCCGTGTTCTGCCCTGAGTGTGTGGGATGGAGAGCTCGAATGGACGGCAGTGCCAGACTGTCTACCTGAGACCTCATCTCTGACTGTGACCATTTGTAAGGCAGCTAGTCCTCTTCAAAGGACTCTTAATCTATTGCTAGCCTGGTCGTTGACTCCCAACTCTGCAGAAGTGGAAAGAAGGCAATAAAAAGGACAGTTACTGGACGTATTGAAACTGGATTGCGGTTATTTTGCTGCGTCAGTGATCGACCACTTGATGAAAGGAACTGAGCTAAAAAACATTCTGAAATGTGCCGGGTGACAGTTTCAGAGAAAGCTGTCCAGGTAACATTTTGAACACGCGTGCTAATGTGGACGAGACAGATTTTGTGAACACTGCATCGTCACACTCTGTGTTGCATATTTTAACAACATCGTGGCTTTCCTACTGCAGCCACCGGGAACATAAAATACTGTCTCAAAAAAATTCCGTTAGTTACAGGAATGCGTCCATGTTAAAGAAAGGTAAACACGTATTCACACCCCGGTAGCTGGCGTCACCTTTCTGCACGCTAGCGGCGTGGAGGTCTTATTTACGTCTTTGCGGCGCAGCTCGCTAGCGGAGTTGTTTACGTGAGTCTGCCGTCTTAGCGAGCTATATTCCCTTCATACCAGAATGGCTTATGCCCAGAGAAAATCGCGCTGGAGATTAGCTTTTCTCCTGAATATAACCGATCAAAAGCGCTTGTAATCGAACAGTTTATCAGGGATGAAGTTGAAATTGATTGCAACGATCTTGTTAACATCAACCTGTCTATAGTTAACAGTGTGATGAAAGTGAAATTGGTTAACGAAGACATATGTGACAAAATTCTCAGTGCGACCCGAAGTGGCCTAAGTTCCGGCACTCTGATGGACGCATCGGTGTCGTAACTATGGACTATGTGGGACTTGGACTGCTGACGATCCGTATATTTGAACACCCTTTCAAGGTGATTTCAGAGGTAGTGATATCTGCAATCCGACCATATGGAAAGGTGATTAGTCACACAGCTGAAAAGTGGGTTCAGTTCGCAACGTATCCGGTTCTCAATGGAGTACGACAGATCCGCATAGAGCTAACCAAACATGTGCCGTCTTACCCATATATTGGTGGCTGCCGTGCAATTATAATTTATGATGGCCAGCGGAAGACATGCTCGGAATGTGTCAAAAAAGGACACCTCCGTTAGAGCTGTCTGCAACGCAGAATCACACAGTTACCGCATGGGGACCTACAGGCCACGACCGCTCCGACGACGCTACCGCTGACGTTTGTCGAAGATCTCCATAACGACCCCGACGGCGATCGGCTATCACGAATGGCTCCTGCTACTTGATACTATGTCGTCTCTGGTAATACCTCAGGCTGTTGCGGATAGACCCACGCCCTTGCCTCTTCCTGCCGTCATGTGCAGTGGTGAGCAATCTCCAGTGCAGGGGATGGCACTTGACTCCATGGTTCTGCCTACCGATGCTTTTGTGCATGACCATACGGATATCCAGTCGTCTTCGGACACTGACGATCATGTGCGCAAGCAACGGTCGCCGAAGAGACATCGGAAATGGCGGATCGCCCCGTCTGACACCAGCAGGACACAGACTGAAGACGACGAGGATTGAAACTATCAAGATGTTTCCCCGATGGACTATTCCGTGGTGGAAGCACCAGTCTCCTCCCCGTCGGAGGTAAAACCATCTTCGCAAGCACCAGGCGCTTTACCTATGGACGTTGAACACCAGCTGAGACAGCACCACTCTTGTACCGCCGACGTAACGCCCCCTTCGGACTCCACAAGTCCTTCACTAGACATACACCATCCTCGCACCTTTACGTGGTCTGACGATGTAGACAACGAAACATCCACTGTTGTGACAGCAGCGAATGCTGCTGCTCCAACCCTCGATTGCTAGTCGACCGCATTCCTGGATGGGGACGTGCGGCCTGCTGGGACAACGTTCCTGTTAGCTGCTGCTCTTTGTGCCTCCATGAGCGTCCCAATACTCCGAATTCCGCGACAAGCTTGCAGGATTGGCTCCATCAATATCAACAGCATTGGCATCTCTGCCAGACTACAATTGCTTCGTGAATGTTGAGGGCCTCGGACCTCGATGTAGCCCTTCTTCAAGAAGTTTGCCTTGCGAAGTTTCCTAATATCTATGGCTATGTTTCCTACCTCACGCCGCCTGCTGACGGTGGCCGTGAGACAGCTATTATTTTAAAGGAAGGCATTAAGGTAGACGACGTGATTTACCTACCATCGGCTAGGGGCCTTGATGTGACTTTCCACGGTGTTCGAGTCATCAATGTTTACGCTCTGTCGGGTACGGCCAAGGGACGGGAACAGTCGCGATTCTATGCAGGTCACTCCTTTGTTTGTAGACCTCTACGACCATATTATACTTGGCGGCGACTTCAATTGTGTGTTATCCAGGAAGGTCCAACATCCCCATTTCACCACTTGCGAGGAACTCAAGCTGCTCGTGCATGAACTGTACCTCGCCCATATTTGGTATAACGTGCATGGTGATCGAGCAGGATCTACGTACGCCACGAGACATTCAGTAAGTCGTCTTGACCGTGTCTACGTTTCCCAAGGAATAGTCACTCCCACGCTTGACGCTGAGTTATGGCCTACCGCCTTCTCCGACCATATGACCTACATCTGTACTGTTTCGCCACAGAAGCAGAAGGTGTGGCCCGGTCGAATCCTGTTGAAGCTGAATGTCGCCCATCTCAAGGATCCGGAACGCATCCAGGTCGTTAGTAACGACGTGGAACAACTGTGTGAGACGCCTTCCAGCGTACGCTTCAACACTCCGGTGGTGACTCGACTGCATCAAGTCTGCTTTACGTCATTCTATTATGAATTACGGAGGCGACAAAATGCTGTGGCAACGACATACCATGGAATACTATTTCACAACTCTCTGGGAACACTAAAACCATGCCCCTTCTGTTCAACGACAGGTTTAAATTCAAAGGATTAAGCGAAGATAACTTATGCGTCACCGCATTAAAGGCTCAATAGTCAGTGCAAGATGTCAAGACTGTCTGCTAGGAGAAACCCCGTCCCTGTACCATAATGTCCTAGAGAAGCAGCGATGTCAGAGAAAGCTGGTCAGAGCTCTCGATATGCCAGATGGTAGTAGATTGACGTCCCAGAAGGACATGGTAAACGCCTTTGCGGAACACTACAAACGATTCTATGCATCAGAGGACCACGACATGGCGGTAACGACTGATGTCTTCCCATCCTTAACAGGTACCATTGGTGGGGCTGCTATGGAGGTTCTCACAGCGACAATTACGGCTCGTGACGTCGCTCATGCTCTCCATAAGGGTGCGGCGAACAAAGCCCCAAGTCCTGATGGGTTTCCGCTGGAGTTTCACTGCACATTACACGACATCATGGGCTCACGCTGGACTGCGATGAATGAAGAACTGATGAACCCTGTTCTTCCGCTCCCAGCCGAATTCGTAGAAGGCTTGCTTATCCCGGTCCTCAAGCCATCCGGATGTAGCGTAGTTGGACATTATCGGCCGTTGACTAGGTTAAATTGTGACTTCAAGATTTTTACACGAATTCTTACCGCTCGCCTTCGGCGCGCCATCCCTCAAGTCATTTCTCTGGATGAAACATGCTTTGGAGGTGACAGTAACATCCAGACGGCACTCAGCGATTACTGTGACATCATGCAGGGTGTTTCAAAAATGACCGGTATATTTGAAACGGCAATACAAACTAAACGAGCAGCGATAGATATACACCGTTTGTTGCAATATGCTTGGGACTCAGTACATTTTCAGGCGGACAAACTTTCGAAATTACAGTAGTTACAATTTTCAACAACAGATGGCGCTGCGGTCTGGGAAACTCTATAGTACGATATTTTCCACATATCCACCATGCGTAGCAATAATATGGCGTAGTCTCTGAATGAAATTACCCGAAACCTTTGACAAAGTGTCTGGCGGAATGGCTTCACATGCAGATGAGATGTACTGCTTCAGCTGTTCAATTGTTTCTGGATTCTGGCGGTACACCTGGTCTTTCAAGTGTTCCCACAGAAAGAAGTCACAGGGGTTCATGTCAGGCGAATAGGGAGGCCAATCCACGCCGCCTCCTGTATGTTTCGGATAGCCCAAAGCAATCACACGATCATCGAAATATTCATTCAGGAAATTAAAGACGTCGGCCGTGCGATGTGGCTGGGCACCATCTTGCATAAACCACGAGGTGTTCGCAGCGTCGTCTAAGGCAGTTTGTACCACCACAAATTCACGAAAAATGTCCAGATAGCGTGATGCAGTAATCGTTTCGGATCTGAAAAATGGGCCAATGATTCCTTTGGAAGAAATGGCGGCCCAGACCAGTACTTTTTGAGGATGCAGGGACGATGGGACCGCAACATGGGGCTTTTCGGTTCCCCATATGCGCCAGTTCTGTTTATTGACGAAGCCGTCCAGGTAAAAATAAGCTTCGTCAGTAAACCAAATGCTGCCCACATGCATATCGCCGTCATCAATCCTGTGCACTATATCGTTAGCGAATGTCTCTCGTGCTGCAATGGTAGCGGCGCTGAGGGGTTGGCGTCATTTGGGCCGCAGCTGCAACACGGTGAATGGAAACCCGTTGGATTACCTGCTGCACTAGCTGCGCATTGCCCTCTGTGGTTGCTGAACGCGGTCGCCCTACCTGTCCAGCATGTTCATGCGTCACGTTGCCAGTCCGTTGAAATTTTTCAAACAGCTTCTTTATTGTATCGCTTTTCGGTCCTTTGGTTACATTAAACCTCCGTTGAAAACTTCGTCTTGTTGCAACAACTCTGTGTTCTAGGCGGTGGAATTCCAACACCAGAAAAATCCTCTGTTCTAAGGAATAAACCATGTTGTCCACAGCACACTTGCACGTTGTGAACAGCACACGCTTACAGCAGAAAGACGTACAGAATGGCGCACCCACAGACTGCATTGTCTTCTATATCTTTCACGTCATTTGCAGCGCCATCTGTTGTTGAAAATTGTAACTACTGTAATGTCGAAAGTTTGTCCGCCTGAAAATGTACTGTTGTCCCAAGCATATTGCAACAAACGGTGTATTTCTATCGCTGCTCGTTTAGTTTTTATTGCCGTTTCAAATATAGCGGTCATTTTTGAAACACCCTGTAGCTCTGGCCACGACCTGCCGCAGTCGCGGTGCCTTAGTGACAGTGGACTTCGACCACGCCTTTGATAGAATGAGGCATGACTCTCTAGAAAACGTACTCCAACGGATGTCCTTTCCCCACAGGTTTATACACATCGTCTTGCGGCTCCTCCGAGGTGCTACGTCGCGAGTGCTGGTCAACGGCCGTGTGGCGGTCCGTCAAGGACGTGTACTGTCGATGCTCCTTTCGCCATTGCCCTTGAGCTACTGTTACACGGTTTGTGGAGCCGGCTGACAGGGATGAAAATGAGGGGGCATACTTTCATCTTCCTGGCCTGTGCGGGATGACGTGGGGCGTTCTTGGTTCTATCGGAAGATGAATTGCGAGAGGCACTGGCATGGATGAACCAGTACGGGTCTGCCGCGGACAGCCGTGTGAACCTGACGAAATCTAGCGCTATTTTCGTCGGTAGAGGCTTTCCAGTAGAGATTGTGGCTCCACTGCCTTTACTGGACAAGCTCAAGTGTTTGGGGTTCAAAAATATGGCTCTGAGCACTATGGGACTCAACATCTATGGTTATCAGTCCCCTAGAACTTAGAACTACTTAAACCTAATTAACCTAAGGACAGCACACAACACCCAGTCATCACGAGGCAGAGAAAATCGAACCCGGGAATCCGTGCGTGGGAGGCGAGAACGCTACCGCACGACCACGAGCTGCGGACATTTGGGGTTCACTTTCACGCGTGATATACAGTGCACGATCCCATTTTATAAACGCCTGCTGCAAGCAACCCACACGAACATTCGCGGCAACCTGCTGAGACCATTGGACATGGTGCAACAGGTGGATTTTGTTAACACTTTTCTAGTCTAGCGACTACCCCATTTAGCACAGATTTTACCATTGCCAAAGGCAATGGCACACAAACTTCAGGCAGCGTTCGGCTACTTTGTAAGTGCAGGTCTAATCTTCAAAGTCCGCTACAACATGCTGACACTTTTTCCTCGAGATGGCGGCCTCGGCCTTGTCAACGTCCAAGCGAGGGCCGCAACCTTTTATGTAAATACCATGGATAAATAGTGGATCCGCCGCCGAACCGGATTATCGGGAAGACTGATGACGAACTGGCCCCTCCCTCTGAAGTGGCAACCATTGCAGTAGCCCATATTTCTTCCTCTTTTCACATATCAGGACCTTTTTCATCGCATACAGTTATGTAAAGTTATGTCCATGCCGACTTACCTAGTACCAGGAACCCAATGGCACGTGATGTGTACCGCCTAATGATGAGAAATCATACTCGGTATGTTATGGAAAGCCGACATCCTACGATCGCATGGCCCGTGGTTTGGCGTTCTGTGCACCATGTTCTCATCGACACGATCGCTCGTCTGATCTGGTATCTGGTAGTTAATAGAAAGTACATGCCATAGAAGTGGCAGATTAGCCGCTGTGTCCTCGTTCTCACACGATCGATAGGGACGAGCACCGGCTGATATGTGGATCTTCTGCAGAGGTGTGGCAGCTGATTCAGAAGCTGTTTGACTTTCTTCTATGTACGGTTCCCCATGCCATTACACCGCAATCACTCCTGTTCCCAGATGAGACATACTTCCTACGTACGAAGACCAACGTTGTAATCTGGATAAAAGGCCTCTCGATCTCTTATTTGTTCCATGAACGCGATAAAAGTGCTCTTGATTTTAGGACGTTCCTCCGAGATCGCTTTACTTTTCTTGAGCACCATTCGCGATACAGTCAGTACTATGCCAACTTTTTGGGTAGTGCCTTCTTCGATCGCCCCTGTAGTTGGGGTGTCCCAGGTATGAGAAGGTGATTTCGGTGTGATTGTGTACTACGAGACTCGGTCCAGTATACCGGAAAATGCCATATTTTTCGTGAAGAAAAACATGCTTGACTGTCTTGGGATTCAGAGTGCGCCTACCCACAAGTTGGCGGGATGTGGATACCATTTTGTTTGTTCTATCAGGAGCGCGTTTTCTTTCATTTCTTTAATTCCCTTTATGATTTGCTTGATATTGATGGTAATTACACATCACTTTTTTTCGTCTGGAGGGAGTCCTACGTGATCTCAACTAATATAAAAAGAAAACAAATAAATAAAACAACAAAAGTAAAAATAAATTGGTATGATACATTATCTGAAAAAATACTGATGTTGCAAAAGTATACATATTAACATTTTCAAGAAATATTTTTTTTTGTTTTCTTTTATTTTATGAAAAAAAGTCTCATCTCAGTCATTTTTTCTCCTTCAATTCATTTTTTTTAAAGAAAAGAGAGGTCAGCGCGACAGAATGCCAATCATAAGGGCTCGGGTTCGATTCCTGACTGGGTCGGAGATTTTCTCCGCTCGGGGGCTGGATGTTGGGTTGTCCTTATCATAAATATTGCATCCCCACCGACGCCCAAGTCACCGAAGTGGTGTCAAATCGAAAGACATGCACTCGGCGAACGGTCTACCCGATGGGAGGCCCTTGTCACACGACATTAATTAATTAATTTATAGTCACATGTGTTAATAAATTTACTGAAGACTATTTGGCTCCATAAGATTACCATGCTGCGCAGCGACGGTGGAATATAAAACTATAAGGAATGTAGCAGCCAGTCGCGGAAACATAAATTATTTATCTTCTTGCAAATCGATTTCGACTGATATCAGTCATCATCGGTGCATCTTTCTAACCGACACATGCCTTAAGTAGAAGTACTGTCCTTCGCAGATTTCAATCATGATAGAAACCTGTGTTTCCTCTACTGGTTGCTACATTCTTTATAAATTTACTGAAGTTGGTTGCTGCTGTAGAAGTGAACTGCGTTGCCAGGCCCCATGATTAAAATAATAAAATATCCATTATTCTGGCAATGAACCTCGGTGAGTCATAATTTTCTAAATCATACTTTGTTGTCACGTGCATTTGAATCCATAAAAAAAGCTCTTTGGTGCACTCAGGAACCATCCTGTAGGCTCGACGCAAGGAAGAGAATATACTTGTAAATACTCGTGTATCGTTAACCTCGCATAGACTCCGGAAATGACGTAAACACGAGTGGAGCTGTTGTTAGCCGCGTAACGATTCGTGGGCCCTCCTCTAAATGAACCAGCAACGTCCGTGGGTAAGCCGTAAATCCTATTAACGGAACAAAGGGAAAACATTTACGCGAGGGATATTTTACGTTAGAGCACTGGGCAAAAAAATGCATTCATTTACCGCAAAACGGCGTGAGTTAGCTTTTACAATAATCTAATTAAAATGCACCAAAATATTCCGTTAATGAAGTTTTAGCAACTCGCATGAATAAACAAACACTGTTTTTCATTTAGTTTCAGTATTGGTGCCGTAAAGACCTTCATTCAAAGAGCGTATTTTCCCTGCAGTCAAATTTATTTTCTCTGTAAAGAAATTACAATCACTGTTGGGTCTGCTTCGAGCGTGAAACGCATTCGTGAAAAGATGTATCATTTTTCCATATCTTTTGTAGTTATATGAAAGATTGCGAAGAAAATATATGATTAACTATAGTAGCTTGTTTATTTCTCTACTATTAAATGCCTTGTGCCTAATTACTCATAATGAATTTTTCGTTATAGAAATACATCTACACCTCTAAACCACGTTCGTAGGGTAAACAGTCGAACGTACCACAGAGAAGTTCATACAGTTACAATGGCACTTGCTGTAAATAGGCATATCTAGGAGAATGTTACTATTACATTCTCGAAAACATAATATGATGCGCTATACCATATAAAATTTAAAAGTGATACCAAAAACAATGCTTGCTCGATGGCTGAATCAATGCACGCTAGGAATCAACATCTCCATCTATATAACGAGACAAATGAGTGAGGGAGAAGTCACAGAATAAACTTCCCTCAAGGAACCAGGTAAGATAAAAGCATCGAGAGGTTAACGTAAAAGAGTCTGTATGTACCAGAATAATCAGCAACTTAATAAATATTGGCCACTTTTATCTACTGTTCACAAAAGATGGAGAATAAGCTCGAATTTAGGAAGGTTAGGAAGGAATTCGATCATGACTTTTTTAAAGGAAGCTGTGTTTGCGTTCAGCGATTTAGGGAAGGCAAGTAGGACATTAATCTGGTTCTCAGGACCATAAATCGGCCGTTTACCTTTCTCTCACTTTGATCACAAGTATTACACACATATCAAAAATGGTTTTGCATCCACCCGGTTCCCAGAAATCCTGAAGACAGACATAGACTGTGAATACTGTACCACAGACACAGTCCCTTTGACTGTTCAGAGATGTCACTAAACCCGCCCAAAGATGTAAACAACCATGCATGAGCAGCCCCTGTTAGACGGACGGCGTCCGCCAGCCGATCAGTTCCAGTCAGTCCACCAGGAAGGAGGTACGCGGCTCGTGATGTCTGCAGTTCAACCATGCCTAGACGGTCAATACTGCCATTCGATGGCTTCCGCATTGTTACTTTGTGCCAGGAAGGGCTCTCAACAAGACAAGTGATCAGATGTCTCGGAGTGAACCAAAGCGATGTTGTTCGGGCATGGAGGAGGTACAGAGTGACAGGAAGTGTCGATGACAAACCTCACTCAGGCCGCCCAAGGGCTACTACTGGGGTGGATGACAGCTATCTATAGATTATGGCTAAGAGGAACACGGACAGCAATGCCACCATGTTGAATAATGCTTTTCGTGAAGCCACAGGACGTTGTGTTACGACTCAAACTTTGCGCAACAGGCTGCATGATGCGCAACTTCACTCCCGACGTCCATGGCGAGGTCCATCTTTGCAACCAGGACACCATGCAACGCGATACAGATGGGCCCACCAACATGCAGAATGGACCGCTCACTATTGGCATCATGTTCTCTTTCCTGATGAGTGTCGCATATGCCTTCAACCAGACATTAGTCAAAGACGTGTCTGGAGGCAACCCGGTCAGGCTGAACGCCTTAGACACACTGTCCAGCGAGTGCAGCAAGGTGGAGTTTCCCTGCTGTATTGGGGTGGTCTTATGTGAGGCCGACGTATGCCGCTGGTGGTTATGGAAGGCGTTGTAACGGCTGCACAATACGTGAATCCCATCCTCCGACCGATAGTGCAACTATATTGGCAGCATATTGGCGAGGCATTCGGTTTCATGGACGACAACTGGCGCAGCCATCGTGCACATCTTGTAAATGACTTCCTTAAGGATAACGACATGGCTCGCCTAGGGCTGTTTATGGACGAAGTGACCCCCCCCCCCCCCCCCAACCACTCTACCTACGCCGAATCGCCAATGAGGAATGGGACAATATGGAACAACAGTCCCTTGATGAACTTGTGGATGGTATGCCACGACGAATACAGGCATGCATCAATACGAGAGGACGTGGTACTGGGTATTAGAGGTACCGGTGTGTGCAGCAATCTGAACCACAACCTCTGAAGGCCTCACTGTATGGTGGTACAACATGCAATATTTGGTTTTCATGATCAATAAAAAGGGCAGAAGTGATGTTTATGTTGATCTCCATTCTAATTTTCTGTACAGGTTCCAGAACTCTTTTGGGCCCAGTCCATGATAATCTTTTTTTGATGTGTGTATTATGTAGATACCAACGCAGGGCCAATGCAAGAATACTTTTCACACAAGCGACTTACCATGTGGTGGCTCCCTCTTTCCGCATTTTTCCTCGTTCAGTTTCAAGAATTGTCAGTTTTCACTACTAGTTGTGATAAACACTGTTCACAAATTTAGCACTTGCGCGCCCTTGGCGACCCTCCCAGCTTTCTGCCGGAGGCGGGCACTACTTATTATTATGATACAACCCGCACAGAAATCTTAACAGTTGACGCGCCACAGGCTCTCCATAGGGCGTCTTGGATCTTTTGTACCGTAACCCAGCCCTGCATCTATGATCAAGCGTATGTAGACGATAGAGGTACTGTCTGTGGACGATGTGGGGAGGAAGAGAGTACTATCTAACGAATCTGTTGATACACATTCTGTAGAGGCTATGTGAATGCATTAGCCTCAAGACAGATTGTGACTCGCGTTCAATATTCACAATTTCCATGCAGTAGACATGGGGCAACAGACTGGCTTCCGCAAACTTCTAGGCAGTCTTTTCATTCCATTTTTCTTTCGTTCCCTCAGGTTTCTCCCTCGAATGAAACAACCGAACGAAATTAGTCTGCGGCCACCAGAATTTTTTCAATTATTACACGAATTTGCCGTCGTCCTGCTTATATCTCCTTATTATTCTATTCACGTATTTTTACTACCTATCTCCTGGTCTTACGTTTTCCACCCATGGTTACACAAAGACGTAAAATACTCACTCGTGTTTAGTAAACAGTAAAAGGCATCTTCCTTTAACATTGAAAATAAAAGTATGGCTGATATACAACTGCTAAAACAATGTTTCACCGTTTCTTACTTCCACGCCAATGTACATACCATGTAGTAGGAGAATTCAAAAAAAAAAAAAAAAAAAAAAAAAAAACACGCAGAACATTCTACTCTTTAGCAGTGGTGGTAGTAGCAGCAGGGGCAGCAGCAGCAGCAGCAGTAGTAGTTCTTGTTGTAATAGTTTTACTCGTGCATGGTTCTCTTCACTCTTACAAAGATTTCGTGAAATTAAATGTATGAGCACCAAGTATAAAGTAGTCCACATTGACAGATTAACAGATCTAGTATGACAAGAATGGGACAGTTTGTCGACATTGGCCTGTTAATAGGAACCACTCCGGCATTTGC
Organism: Schistocerca gregaria; assembly: GCF_023897955.1. NCBI lineage: Eukaryota > Metazoa > Arthropoda > Insecta > Orthoptera > Acrididae > Schistocerca > Schistocerca gregaria. The sequence goes on from NC_064922.1 coordinate 398,302,826, forward strand.
TTGAAGTAATTAAGGGAACTACGGAGAACCAAATCAGGATGGCTGGATAGAATGGAGCCTTCACCATCCCGAATACTGGCCCAGTCTGTTGAAAACAGTGTCGGTTTATCCCTAGTGTGGAATACCCTTTCACAAATGTGTTATCTAACCATACAAGAGGCTAATGTCACAATGTGCATTCATTACACTCTTCCTGTCACTGCACATACTAAACACACTTTACACACATTGTTTCATAATAGCTTACGTCAGCACCAGTTTGTGCACCGCAACTTCCCATTTCCGAGCCTGGGAAAGTGAGTCAGCATCCCTGTGTAACGAGCTGGATGTTGAGCTCAGAAAGAGGGCAAAGTGTTACTATTACACACTGCCTAAGTTCGGGGGTAAATTTTTCCAGAAAAGAAAAGAAAACAAAGAAAAAAATATAGTGTGAAAGGGTTTTGTAGAACGATAGTTTTTTAGTACCGTTATTATTACTTAATATGCTACATTTTTTATTAGACCCCTACTCTCAGTTATCTTAGTAATCCTTTAATTCGCAGAATTTACTGCCTATCAGCTATTGCTTTTCATCTTCTGTAGGAAGAAAGAATAATCGTTTCTTTGTTGAGTTTGGACATTCATTAATGTCCGAATTTGGAAAAGTGGCTTCTGATCAGATCTTGACGGTTATCAAGCATCTTTCTAATACGCGATGCTTACATGTATTGTCCTAAATCGGTTATCTGTGATGTAGGCGCTTTGCACGTGCGCGACGAACATTTTAATTAAGGGATTTCCATGGGTACGGATGAAACGGTGTGTCCTAAAGCGGTGTGAACCACAAAACACCTCATTTCGCTTTGTAATGGATTTGAGTAATTTCATAAATTATTCCGACCCGGAGACTATCAGCTTCATCAGTGCAAAATATTCCGCTGTTACGACGTCGGCTACGTCAGATAACTATCTCTTTGTGACTCTGAAGCCATTCATGGCCACAGACGTGAGGAATACCCGTTAAATAAAACGCGGTAACTGTTAAAGTACGGGTCCCATTAATTCCGCTACAGACACATCACAGTAAATGGCATTAAAATTATTGGAGGCGCTAATGGGACCACTCTGCCGAACATTACAAAATAATACTTCGCATGGCCGCATTCTATCGTAAGTGAAATCTCAGAAATTACATATATTCGTTGGGCCACGTTATGTCTTGTTGCACTTAGCACTAAACCTGGATTTCTTCTGCGCCCAGATTTCCCTCACTCGTCGTGAGTGGGTGTGCTTGCGCACTCCTGTCCGAAGAACATCGTCTCTTCTTTTCGGTTCCTCGTCTCGTGTTACTCCGTTTGTCACTACCTTCTTTCCGAAAGAACTCTGTCAACAGAATCTCCGGGTTTGATATGTAGCATCCGGAGGTCGTCTTTGGTGTTTTGAACCATGGAATCGTAGTTTTTGATTTTGAATCACAAAAGAGAAATATATTTTTGATTAACCCATTTCCGTCCATTCGTTTGAGGGTACCAGAAAATCGTGCCATTCTTTTACGGATTGTGTCTGAATTTTTTTCTATTTCACTGTAGACTTCCTTGTTGGATCTGCTTCGATGGATGCCATTCTTGTACTTTGATCCTAGGATTCTTCTAATGATTTTGCGCTCTTTCATCTCCATTTATTGAAGGAGTCTTTTATCAGCGATTTGGAATAAGGTTTCGGCTGCATGCAGAACTACTGGCTTCATAACCGTTTAGTTGTAATGTGTCTTAGTGTTCTGGGAAAGACATTCTTGTAGTAGATCGTGCGGGATGTTTGGTAAGCTGCGTCTAGTTTGCGTATCCGTTCCCTAAGCGCTTACTTGTCCAGTCCATTTTTCATGACGATCTCACTCAGGTACTTGAATTTGTACGGTGTGTTGGTCGGGCGTCTTCAATGTTAGTCATGAGGTCTTTTTTCTCAAATGGTATTTGCAGACCAGTATGTTCAGCAACTTCTTTTAACAGTTCGATCTGAATTCTAGCGGTGTCTGCGTCGTTTGCCAGAAGGGTAATGTCATCGGCAGAAGCCAAGCAGTCTACCTCGATCCTCTTTCATTTGGTTCCAATTCGCAACGGGCTATACATGGGTTCCATTAGTCTTTCGCACTTTATTCTGATGATCTTTTCAAGGACGCAGTTGAAAAGCACTGGAGACAGGCCGTCACCTTGCCTGACCCCTGTTTTGACATCAAAGGAGTCCGAGAGACAGCCGACGAGTTTGACTTCGGATTTTGTTTGTGTTAGGGTAGCTCTCATTAATAAGTTGTCATTTCTGACATGTTGAATGGCAAACTTTTGTGCTTCTACGTGTTGTGCGTAAATTCGAGGAGCGGGCAGAGTGTAGGTACTGGTTATCTCGGAAATGACAGTCTAACACTAAAAGAACAACAAGGACAATCACAGCGCATGTTTAGCAAACATCATCTACCGTATTCGTGTACTTGCGTGCACACAACGTAATTTCTGGGTTAAGAAATACTTCTTTCTCACAAGGATACTTACCACGTGGTGACGCTCGTATGATGCCTGTCGTATCTGACAGAGTGTTCCAGAATTTTCTACGACAATATTATACCTGAACTGAATGTGGTTGTGCCTGACATTTCAAAGCCTTCACTGCCGCAGTATTACTTCCAATGCTATATGCTCCTATTCCACCGTTTCTCGAATCCTTTATCAGCTCCTTCAGTTTGTGAGCAATATTGTGATTAACCCTGTATAGACGGGATTAGGGAACTTTGCCACATTTCACTTCTTCATGTATGTCAGACGTTAATACAATATTAAAATGTTCGTTTTTAAAGTTACTGTCGCTCCAGTTACAAGGCAAATTTGGTTTGCCCGGCATGTCATATCGATCCAACGGATCTCAATCCAGCTCCATCGTACTGCCGCCTCATGAGCGATGACATCCACACCCATAGTGAACCCAGGAATGTTACGTACCATTACTTTCCTACACTGTCGATGGTAACAGCATTTGTTTCTGGTGCTACTTCAGCTTTTTTATGTTATTGCGTTCATAATGTTGTGTTCTGTAATTTGTAACGCAGTTTTGAATTTCTGTGTCAATAGTTAATTGTTAATGGAGATTTTAGGCATCTGAAGGGAGTGTGGAGAAGTGTTCTACAAATTCTACTGAAAGACAAGTACTTAACTGTAGTAAGCAGGTTCGAGTGGATGTAGATTACGTAACGTACACAGAAATATTTAATTTATACGGGACAGACTAACCTAGAGAGACGCATCATACAAATCTACAGGCTTTAGATTGATCGGGGTGAATGTGACAGTAGAAATAACACCACATGCCCAATCACAGCTATGTTGGGAAAGACGTTTAGATATTATACGGTTCGTACTTAGAGACTGTAGAGTTCGATAACATCCGCCTCGTACGTATTTGTTGGATGATCTAATTAATACATGTTCGTTGTTGCAAGAAACTGGATTTATACGTGCAGTTAATGTTGCTCACAGATAGCGTGGCGGCTCACGTCATAACATTCATCTAGCATATAAACCTGTAGCGCGATGCAAGAAGACACGCAGAGAACTGATGTTTGGTGCAAAGGTGTCAGCTGACTCTCAACATAAATAAATGTGACGTATGGCGTCAAAACTGCGGAAGGGCACATTCATGTTTAATTAGACTATCGGCGATCAGTCACTGAAATCAGACACAACTTTCCGATTCTACCAGAGAGTATACGTTCGGAACGACCTGGGATGACAACGTGAAGTACTTGTACGGAAATAAAATGTCAGAAACTTCTGAATAATTCATCCAAGATGAAAGAGGCTAACAAGACTTTGGTTTCACTAATCCTCCAATACTTCTCATCAGTCTGATACATTGGCCAGGAATAATTAAAACAGGAAGCGGAGGAAATCCGAAGAGCAGCAGCGAGATTCGTGACTGGACCATTTAGTAAGTGCGGTAGCTTTATTGACGAGCTCTCCAGATGCAAACGCTACAACACGGACTTGTTATCACGGCAAAGTTTACTCGGAGTTAGAATGTTCGAAGAAGTGTTAGGAAAACTTTTAATTTTAATGAAGACAATCAGTCATTATCGCAAATGAAATTCTATTTAATTAAAGATGATCGGTTTCAATCTCAGTACATTACCGTCGGAACAGTGCGTGACACAACTGGTAACCAGCGTCACCATTGGTATCACCCTCTGGCCTAATGATGGTCTACCAAGACTAAAACGATTCACCAGAATGGAATATAACTTCCTTTCTTGTCAGTACTGATTATTTTCAATAAAATTTGATGTAGACTGCTGCTCGTCTTAACAAGCTTTCAGATATTATTATCGTTTTAACTCCTCTCGGAACATCTCGCGCAAATATTACAACAGGAAATTCAGAGAATTCTGAGCTCACACCTATTTTCGGATGAATGAAGGTAGATTTCGAAATCGATATATGTTAAACGTTATAAAGGGTTACTGGTGATAAAAGACTGCACAAATGCTACCCGATGCGAAAGCGCGCAAAAATGTTAGAGAATTTTTCTGATTTACTTATTTACATTCTGGATTAGCAGTCATGTTTTGTTTATTATACGTATTCTTCCGTACTTCTGAAAAATTTATTTCTGATGAGCTTTCTAAAGAAGTTGAATTTTCTTAAATTTTATCATTTATCACCCAAAATAATTTCATGTGCTTTTCAAGTATTATGGCCAGCACTGCACACTGCTGAGCCTGTAGTTAGCATATACATAGTTTTTGTGAGAGACCAGAATATATCACGTTACTCCATTACTGCTTTAGAGGTAAGACAATTTAATTTCTTTGTTATGTGCACAGGGACCAAACTTATTATTTTTGAACAGGTCCTTATGATTCAGTGCCTACGGGGCTGATTGCATTTTGCAGTGCTGTATTCCTTTATTGGTACTGGGAGCTGCATTGCCCAATCGATTTTTGTAAAGTTTTGTTAACAATAAGACAGAGTAAGCACACCACTTTCACTTACAACATGCTACATGACAATTCGAGTTCTGTATCCATTCCAAAGATCAGATTTCATTCAACGTAGTAATGTTTATTATTTCAAACCTTTATTTTTAAGGAACATTACAGAATAATGAAATTTCAAGAACGTAATTGTCTAGGTAACAAGTTTAAGCTATAAAAATCACAAGATTACATGTTAATGTTAGCCTGAGAAAAGCCATTACAAATGTGAAATGCTGATGCATTAATAACGTTGAATCCAAGCATGCATACGTGCATACACTGTGTCGTAATGGTGCCTGATGTCAGTTTGTGGGACAGAGTTCCATGCCTGTTGCATGTGGTCGGCCAATATAGTGCTGTCTGTGGGTAACGCTGAAGTTGAGTTGGATGATGTACCATATGTACTCGACTGGAAATAGTTGTGGCGATCGAGCAGGGCATGGCAACATCCCGACATGTTGAGTTACAACAATGGTGTGTGGGGGAAGGTTATCATTTGGAAAACACGCCCTTTACATGAGTAGAGCGGAATAGGTCGAATCGTCCGACTGACATATAACTTTGCAGTCAGGGTGCTTCGGATTACCACGAAAGTGCTCCTGTCATACATAATTTCACCGTCAATGCGCCCATCATAATGGCGCTGCTAAAAGGCATAATTAAAAAGTCGTTACACAAAGTATTTTGCAGGAGTTATCGTTTAGGACAGAGAATAACACTTTCTCTTTAAAATGTCAAGTAGACTGTCCAAAAATAAATGCAGAACAATTATATTTCGTGATGACGATATTTGATTTAGAGCGCTCAACAGCATGGTAGTCGGAGCCCTTGCTGGATATCAACATACACTTCTAGTCGTTTGACCAAACCGAAATATGTTCAGCCCAGCGTAACAGCTGAAACAAGTCCACAGGAGCTCGCACTAGCACTTCTCTTCATAACGGCTACGTCGACGCAGATCTGTAGCTCGTCGCTGACAAAATCAGTTCATCAATGCATTTAAATGCACTTCTCGTTTTGAAAACCATCCTTATGAGATATGGACTATGAGATTTAAAATGTCAAGTTTCACGGCGGGTTCTTATTCACTAATGAGCCTAGGTACTCAGAGGTAATAATTACGGTTCATGTAATTTTTTTCTTTAAAATGAGCTGAGTTGCTTAAGAGTTTACTTGTTTTTCCTGTAAAAAGTTGATAAACTGCGGTCTCCATAGCTGAATAAATGTGTCCTGAGTCTCACTTATGACGGAAAGCGATACAGGGGAACAAAATCCCTTAATAGCCTGCTATGCCTGAATAATTGAACAAAACACACTGAAGAGTATCGACTCATAGTTGATTGACACCTTATTTCCAGGAAATTGGTAGAAGGCACGCTACTAAACAGAATTATGATGTTCGTGTTACACTACTGGCATGATCAGTTATGACGGTGGAAATGTCTCCAGCAAATCTGTAGGTTGCCGTTAAGTTAGCATGTGAAAGATATATACACTCCTGGAAATGGAAAAAAGAACACGTTGACACCGGTGTGTCAGACCCACCATACTTGCTCCGGACACTGCGAGAGGGCTGTACAAGCAATGATCACACGCACGGCACAGCGGACACACCAAGAACCGCGGTGTTGGCCGTCGAATGGCGCTAGCTGCGCAGCATTTGTGCACCGCCGCCGTCAGTGTCAGCCAGTTTGCCGTGGCATACGGAGTTCAATCGCAGTCTTCAACACTGGTAGCATGCCGCGACAGCGTGGACGTGAACCGTATGTGCAGTTGACGGACTTTGAGCGAGGGCGTATAGTGGGCAAGCGGGAGGCCTGGCGGACGTACCGCCGAATTGCTCAACACGTGGGGCGTGAGGTCTCCACAGTACATCGATGTTGTCGCCAGTGGTCGGCGGAAGGTGCACGTGCCCGTCGACCTGGGACCGGACCGCAGCGACGCACGGATGCAAGCCAAGACCGTAGGATTCTACTTAGTGCCGTAGGGAACCGCACCGCCACTTCCCAGCAAATTACGGACACTGTTGCTCCTGGGGTATCGGCGAGGACCATTCGCAACCGTCTCCATGAAGCTGGGCTACGGTCCCGCACACCGTTAGGCCGTCTTCCGCTCACGCCCCAACATCGTGCAGCCCGCCTCCAGTGGTGTCGCGACAGGCGTGAATGGAGGGACGAATGGAGACGTGTCGTCTTCAGCGATGAGAGTCGCTTCTGCCTTGGTGCCAATGATGGTCGTATGCGTGTTTGGCGCTGTGCAGGTGAGTGCCACAATCAGGACTGCATACGACCGAGGCACACAGGGCCAACACCCGGCATCATGGTGTGGAGAGCGATCTCCTACACTGGCTGTACACCTCTGGTGATGGTCGAGGGGACACTGAATAGTGCACGGTACATCCAAACCGTCATCGAACCCATCGTTCTACCATTCCTAGACCGGCAAGGGAACTTGCTGTTCCAACAGGACAATGCACGTCCGCATGTATCTCGTGCCACCCAACGTGTTCTAGAAGGTGTAAGTCAACTACCCTGGCCAGCAAGGTCTCCGGATCTGTCCCCCATTGAGCATGTTTGGGACTGGATGAAGCGTCGTCTCACGCGGTCTGCACGTCCAGCACGAACGCTGGTCCAACTGAGGCGCCAGGTGGAAATGGCATGGCAAGCCGTTGCACAGGACTACATCCAGCATCTCTACGATCGTCTCCATGGGAGAATAGCAGCCTGCATTGCTGCGAAAGGTGGATATACACTGTACTAGTGCCGACATTGTGCATGCTGTGTTGCCTGTGTCTATGTGCCTGTGGTTCTGTCAGTGTGATCATGTGATGTATCTGACCCCAGGAATGTCTTAATAAAGTTTCCCCTTCCTGGGACAATGAATTCACGGTGTTCTTATTTCAATTTCCAGGAGTGTATTTAAAATATGTTTAATCGAATGTGGAATTTCAGACATACATACTATTGGAAAATGTCCCTGGAAGAGGAAACAGTGTGTCAGTCAACGTTATCCTATTCCTATTCTAGCAAGCGTCACTTACTTCCATCGGTGTGGCTACCGTAGTTTAATCAAACGTGAATGGTCGACTTGACTGATTACATTTTTTTTAATTGCCCCCAACAGCTCGTCTTCACAGAAATGTGATCGTTCTGTTCGACACTGAGATTATGTTTATGGCCATTAGATTCAAGAATTAGGAAGATTTCCAACCATAGGAGAAATACAATATCGAAAATGCTCCGAATGTAGAAATTTAAACCGGTATGTGGACAAACATCACAGTTAAAAGTCAAATAAAAGCTTACCTACCATATATCGTCATACGAAATCTGGAATTATATAGACGTTTAATGCATGTTAGTTATTTCTTTGTTTCCCGCTCACCGTTACTGAGTAACGCTCAGAGTGAGTACTTTTATACTGCGTTTTTAACACAGTACGGAAGTACTGAACTTAAGCAGTCTTTGCCGTTAACTGCATCGCAAAAAATTGTTCGGTCATTTTAAGACAGCAGAGCACTATGACTTAAAACCACTTTTCGACGATATTGCCACGCGGAGTAGCCGTGCGGTCTGCGGAGTCTTGTCACGGTCCGCGAGGCTCCCCCCATCGGGTATGGGCGTGTGTGTTGTCCCTAGTGTAAGTTAGTTTAGTTACACGAGGTAGTGCGTAAGAGTAAGCTTAGGGACCGATGACCTCACCAGTTTGGTCTCATAAGACCTTACCGCCAATTTCCATTTCCTTTTTTTTTTTTTTTTTTTTTTTTTTTGACGTTGTTATCTAGCCACATTAATATCCAGTGATATCTCATTATCTTCAATATAAATTTTCTGAGTCTGTATTCATCTCTTTTTGGGAAACTCTCGATTTCTCTCTGAGAAGAGTACTTAGCGCGAAACATCTACTGGCAGGAATGCCTGGGGAATTCCGAGAAAGCCGAGGGAAGTATAAGCGAATAGGTTCGCCGCGCCACGGCGGGGTTGCGCAGAGGACGGAAATTCTGCTGTGCGGGGGTTGGTGTGGGGTTAGCGAGGGGCTGGGAGGAGGGTTACGTAGCGCCAGAAGGAAGCATCGGCGGAGCCGAAGCGTTTGCTGGCAACGCTATCCGCATCCGCCCGCCACGTTGTCTATAAACTCGAAACAGGATTAAGTTCTCTCTAATTGCATTATTCGCCCGGAAGGCTGCGTAATCCGGCCATGGAGCCCGCCTTTGGAGTCGCCTCCTGTTTCCGACTGATGAGGAATCTCTGACGCCACGCGCATCCACTCCCAGTCGTTTGGAATTCGCGGCGGCTGCTGTATCAGCTGTCTCCGCCGCCAAACTCTTACCCGTCCACAAGCTCCTAATATATTATCAGCTATCCGCAAGATGGAGCAGTACGCTACAGGAATCCCAGGTTTCAGAATCATTAACACTATATTTCGCATCAGTACAACCTATTGTGTCCAGATGTGGAAAATTTTCTTGGTTATTGATTCTTCAGACTTAACTCCAGCACACGTTTCCATTAACAGTATTTCATTAGTATCCGATGTCAGATTTATCTTGTCTGTCCCCTCCTTCAGATTGCATGCACTCACTATACAGCAGCCAAGTTCACACTGTCTCGCCGGCCGCGGTGGTCTCGCGGTTCTAGGCGCGCAGTCCGGAACCGTGCGCCTGCTAAGGTCGCAGGTTCGAATCCTGCCTCGGGCATGGATGTGTGTGATGTCCTTAGGTTAGTTAGGTTTAAGTAGTTCTAAGTTCTAGGGGACTGATGACCACAGCAGTTGAGTCCCATAGTGCTCAGAGCCATTTTCACACTGTCTCCTCTTTTCGGATGTGGTCGCTGTACGAGAGTTATCTTTCAGTTGCTTCGACTGGAAACTTTTGTCTACTTTACTACTATGGCTGTGTACCTCTAGGTTTTGCAAATTATGGCTGTTGGAGCTTCATTGTTAACGAATGATTTTTTGTGAGTACTTAATTGATGCCCATACTGTCAATACTGTCCAGGTCAATATATATTTTCAGAATGTTCCTTCTTCAGTAGACATTATATAAATGAAAATACCGAGAAGCTACGGATCCAGACTGTAGCGCCTAGAACCGCACGGCCACTCCGGCCGGGCGCTTGTGTTATGCAGAAGATTATGTGATATACAAACAGCACGTTATAGAAAAGTACGAATATACTTGCCATGGAAACGTTTTCGCCAGATATTCTCTGAGGCTTTCCCATCCTTACACCAAGTCGAATACACGAATGATGTTTCTTGTGGCTCATATCCCCAACCTATGATATCAGAAACGAGAAGAACGTAATAATTTCACATTCAATTGTATGTTCCCCTCGTAATGCTTACTACTTGCATTTTTCTTTCAAACGAGAGCAACATTAAATCAACATCTGTTGGGCAAATATACGACCGATAAACCTAGCTTATTTATGTTATGTTATATGTGGATGCCACACCGTTTCATTATGACTTATTAACAACTCAAAGTGTTTTAATCAGTCAGAAGCTAGTTGTGTTTCCTAGTTAATTGATAAACAATGATACATCAAACCCAAATGTAAAGAGAAATATTAAAGCAGTCAGATACTCATTCAGTTCTCAGAAATAAACCCAAGAATATTTCCAATATAAAATTCTTTTGAAGTATTATCTAAACATAAAAAATATTAGAAGCAGAATTAAGCTTTCGTATATGAGAAAAGGTGTTAGCAGGTTCACCGAAAATTTGCTAATTATGAAACAAGTGCGTAAGTGCGATGTCGTGTATCACATTGTCTCCAAATATCTCATATGGTTATTTAAAATCTCCTAGTGGAACATTAAAGCATATAAACCACGCAAGACGATCATTTAACAGCATCAATATTTCTGTCCTGACAGCTGCTCAGATTTTGTCACTCACTAAATGTTTAAGTACTAGACCTTGGCAAAATTCATTGAATACAAAGAAAGGAGGTCTGCTTAAACTAAGCATTGTCATTCACTGTGTCCAATGGTGTTTTTAGATATTACAATGTTTGCACCCTATGAAAATGACCTGATTATTATTAATAGCCGAAATGAATGACTGCCGAAGCAGCTATTAAATACAGTTCACGGATATATGATACGTCGGAGAACAAGAGAAAGAAGACTGATAATATGTGTACATGTCTCTTAGTTCTGGCATATTTTTGTACTCAAACGTACTTAAAGTATGCTGTAATATTCTGACGTCTTTCAATGGTCAAACAGTGGAATTCAGTCAGGTGACGCTTTCGACTGCCAATGATATTTAAACAGGTGTACACCCGTCGTCTTTAAAGTACAAATGAAACGAGAGATCGCCGTACGTAAATATTTAAACCGTCAGTATGCGGGGCAGCGCCGACCGAGTGTCTTAATATAGTGTATGCACAAAGACAAGACACACAAACCGTAAACAAGTTATCGATAGCAAATATTAATTACTAACGGCTGAGTACCGTTAAATGTGCCCCTCTTTGTTTGAACAGAGAGAGACCAGGATTCCAAGCGGAATCTAACTGAAAACCTCCGTACCTATTTATAACACCACTTGGTAATTTAATCTTAGCTGCTTCCTCATTACGTTAACCAAATGACTATGTTGTTATATTTGATAGCATGACCAGTACCAGCAGCAGACTTTCTTGGCCATTATATGTGGCGCTAATCGTCCAATCACCGGTCCTGAATGGCACTTTTGAGCTGACCAGTTGCATGAAATACGATAGACATTCACCTTAAGCAAAACAAGGTGATATTTTACACAACCTAAAAGGGCAGTAATATGAGATGGTGGTTGAAACCCACACTACACACTGCGTTTCGGCAGAATGCGTTTAATACTGTGGGAAATGCAATCTTTCTAATGTACAAAGGTTGCAGATTTAGGTGCTACTTCGTTAGATTCATCACTTATCCGATTCACGGTTAGTCGATAGCCTGATGTGCCTTTCGCCACAATCATTCTCGAGAAATGTGTATTCGATTTGGGCTACTTTAGCTAACAACTTTCCGGGTCTCGAATGACCTCGGCCCTATGAACCAAGCCACGAAGTACGTCTTCACGCTGAGATGGATGGTGATTATCACCTGATGATACAAATCTATGTGAGTTGGCTTTCTGTAAATGACGTGTCCCAAAGTACTTTTCTCCTGATCAACATATCAAGGAAAGCGAGACATTCATATGTTGTAAAGGCTGAGCAAATTTTCACTATTATTATGCCAAACAACGAAAGTATTATGTACGTGCCGAGGAAAGAATGTGAATGTCAACGTCGCTAACAGCAGAGCAAGTTTCTAAAAAATTTTCAAAATGAGACTGGCGAAGTGTTCCACACCGGAACTCCATCCATCCACACACAGATATGGTCACTGAACGCAAACTAGTTGAACATCAACGCATCTCGGAGTAGTTTTGTTAACTCAAACGAAACCTAACATCAATTATTCAGAAGTATCAGACAGTGAAACGCGAATGAAGAAAGAGGTCGTATTAAAAATTAATGAACTAGTTCTCCATCTCATTCTGTCTAATCGACGTAAGATGTACTCAACGATCTATCATTGTACTCCGCGTAGGAATAATTTGTTTTCCTACACGTTAGGTTGGAGCACCGATGTTACTGTCAATAGGTCTAAGAGGAATCTGTTCGTTGTGATTGTTTCTAAGTTCATATGATCTAGGATAGACAGCAAAATAAGAGTTAAGAAGCTTTATATTCTCAGGGGACAAGGAAGTTTCCTTCGGATGTTGTCCCTTTCGACTCTTATCGTTGGGTTAGCATTGATCCTGTGGTTTTCAGTACAATCCTGCTTCTCTGATACAACCGTGGCATTGATCACGTCCGTGGTTAGGATACAACATCAGGATCCTCTCTGCGTGAACTCAAAGCAGCCTTCTGGCTGTTGTACTATTACCGTTGGGAAAACGTGACCGAGTCAACAACATGCTGTTCACCTTTAAACGGAACTTTTGAAAGCAACAACTAGACTTTGCCACCAACAGGAATACAGAGGAAGACTACATTGCTGGATGCGCGCATAAACTACCTCAAAAAACGTGGAAACCAATGAACTTTCCGTAGAATAGATGTGTTCCACAGTATCAAACATGAACAGTTGCTCGTAGCTCTTTAGGTACGCATGTTAGAGCTCATTTTTTACTAGACACTATTTTCTTGTTTTGGTCAATACTACGACCTCAGAAACTTGCCTACCCCACAGTCTTAGGAACAAAACTACTGGCACATGTATTCCACTGTCAGAGGGAGCAGAACGATTTTCGCTTACAAATTTCGTCTCTGTCGTTTCCAGACCAGAGCCCAGTATTTCAAACTCATACATTCAGCTAACCACATCATTCCCGAAAGTCTGTAACATCATAATGGAATCACCCTGTTTATGGACAGTTGCATCATTTCCATCGAGCTGCACCAACAAGTAAATAATTTCAGTCACCCGAAGAAAGAGCTTCCTAGTAAAGTTAACACCGTAACAACGTAACTTCATTCAAATCTTCTCGCTCTTACTTTCCCTCTCCTTGCTATGGGGTATTTCTTTCGCCGAGTACGAGCGTGTGAGTCTTTTCACAGCTTGATTCAAGAGCCCGCGGATTTTATTGTAGAGGGAGACGTTCGATATTCTGAAATTGAATTCAGAGTCCTTAACTCTTCTCCCGAGCGATAATGTAGAAAGGCTCTCCCGTACCCCTTCAGAGAACGAAGTAGAAGTTTTCTTACTTCGCCCGGTGGTGGATGGTAGCCATATGGAACAGTCAAAGCGTTATATGGAATGAATGAGTTACCAAATTTTAATAAGAGGTCTTCACTATAGCAGAATTTCATGGCTTCAATGATAAGGTACATTAAATCAGTGAATTAATATCTTTCTAGTCCTCCTTATTTACATAGATTCTACTATCAATAAGAATTGGGAACGTCTTAGTCCGGCAAATGAGAGTAACTCGTACTGTCACTTGGGAATCTAGCTCCTGTAGTGCAGAGTTCGTTGATATGAAATTTCCGACTCTTTAAGAGTGTTTACTCGACCAGAACATCCAGCAAGACATGTGCTCTAGAGTTTCAGATCTCTATGGAATATGGTAACTTTCTACCCAAATACTGAATCTTTCAAATGTACTATGAGGACATGTCCAAAAGAAAAGACACTATATATTTAAATATGTAGATGTTTGTGGGTCTCAGCTGAGTAGCAGCCAGTAAATATGGAACACTGTACAGAGGACACTGTGGCATTTAAAAATCTTTGTTATATGTGAGGCGCCCTTGGACGACCGAGGCAACTGCCTTCGGCACTGGTGTGGCATAGAAGTCTTGAGCCAACCGATATAGGATGGCATATGAATACCGAAAGTCGACCGTTAAGATTTGCTATTAGAAGGAATATCTGCGACTTAGTCTTCAAAATCGTACAGTTCCTACGAGTTGAAGTTAAACTTGATTACAGCGATCTCAGTGGAACACACCTTTCCACAGTGATGTCTACATAAAATTAAATAATTCGAGATACTAGAATAAATTTCTTTGTTTTCATGTCTATGATTACAAAGCTATAGGACCTCAGACTGCCGTTTCGCTCAGCAGTATCCATCTTCAGATCTGTTTCATGAAAAGCATCTTGAGTTTAGCATTTGACAACGCCACTATGGCTCTAGTACACAGTATTAGGATACGTTTTTTACTAAACAGATATGAATTAGTCATTGCTGACCAAAACCGATAGTCTAAAGGTTTGTGACCAGAGACATGAACTAAAAGAAATTTATTTTACATTTTCTGATCACTGTTCCGTTCGCGACCATGTCGCACCTTGTGAATTCAGCGTGATGAGACAGATCGGAACAGAACTGACACAACATAACACCCCTTCCCTCCCCTTTACCGGTTCATCAGCAGATGCAGAGCCAGAGTCACCTATGAGGGACAATGCAAAACTTGCGCAGGATGGGGAAAGAACGCTATATCTGTTCTGAAAGCATTCAGCGGAGAATTGCGCAAGTTCCAACAGGTGATCCTGTGCCTACAACCACGCAGACGCTGTTGATACTAACGTAGGTAGACAAGCTCTGAACAGACGCGGCCCCGATTACTCATCAATTCCAGCTTACTGTCAGTTTGCAACAGTCACCCAAAGCAGAGACTGCCGCACCAGAACAATTACATACACTCCGGCCGCCCTGGCACCGGCGACGCCGTTGACCGACGGCGACACGAAAGCGCACATGATCGCTGAAGCGCCTCAATAAACCACGGCTGGCGCCGCAGGACACCTGTTTTATGTGCTCCAGGCCAAATGGAGTAAAGACGACATGGTGAATCCAGATACGTAACGAGAGCTGCTTCCTCTCTCACACAGCGCGAAGCGAATAACAAGAAGTAGTGGTGATCTGCAATCCTGGGCTAGCAAGCCAAAGCGGATGAGGTTACATTTGTGGAAAGAGGCGAAAATAAGTTACTGTCAGTTGCACTCAACATATAAATTTTATTTGTTAAAACACACAATCACACGAGCAAGAATCAAAAATTCTCAAGGTTTTAACGAAAGACCTCCTTTGATTAAATTTAGATCGGCTGAAGGCCACATCGAAAATCCAAGGATCAAGGCCTAAGCAAGAAACTGAGGTACATGAGTTCTTCTGGAGGGTTCCGTTCTTTAGAAGAAATTTTTTTTATCTTCAATATAAATAGGCTGAAAACCTTAGCTTAAATTTTTCCCATAGAACTCGGCTGAAGACCACAGATTAATCAAGAACAGTGTTACGGCTTAAGGCCCATACAAAGATTTTCATTGTTCAGTCTAAATAGGCTGAAAATTCGACTGAAGGTCGCATATCAACAAAACAATTTAACGGCTTTATGCCTAGGAAGAAGAGCTGTCAAATTGCAAAGGCTGAAGACCTTAAAATATTTCACGTAAAACTCAACTGAAGGCCTCATACTAAGGAATAACAATCTTATGACTTAAGGGCAAGTCAAGGATTTTGACTATTTAATTTAAGAGAGATTAAAACTCGGCTGAAGGCCACACACCATGAAAAAAACAATTCCACGGATTAAGGGCTAAAGGGAAGAGCTTCAACTGAAATAGGCTTTATCCTAAAATGCTTCACATAAAACTCGGCTGAAGGCCACATATGAGACCCAAACAATATCACGGCTTAAAGCCCAGGCAAAGAAATTTCCAATTTTAATTTAAGCCGGAAAACTCGGCTGGAGGCCAGATACAAACTAGAAAATGTTTCTTACGGCTTGAGGTGTAGACAAAATTTTTGAACTTAAGATTTGATAAGGCTGAAACTTGGCTGAAGGCCACATACCAAACAACAAACAATTTTATTTTTTTTACAGCTTAAGGCTTAAACTCAACTGAAGGCCACACAGAGTACTTAAGACTAAAAAGGAAATCACTGTGTAAAACACAAGAAGCGGCTGTCAGAAGATTCGAAGGGTCGGCCTGGGAAGGTAACACTAACGCACGTTTAGTTGAGTCAGGCAACCAGACCGACAACCTCTTAATCGGAAGGCTACCCAAACCGAAGCCAGTCGACGAACCAACCAACAAGATCAGTTCTGCTCCACCCGATCGGCGAAACGACAACAAGATATCAATAGCACAACGTTTTGGATACTGGTGCCCAATCCAGCCAAGTCAGAATAAACGCCCAAAACTACCAACACACGTCAGCTTTCGAACTACACGCCGTGCTGGACAGCATCAACACGACGAGGAAAATACACTGCCGAAAATTACGTCAACGCCCAGGATAGGTAACCGGAACGTCAACGGCCACAAGGCAGAAGATACCACTGATTTCATTTCATTAATGAAGGAAGGAACTAAATTAAGTTAAACACCCCACAGGAAAACGGCTGCAACTCTAGCCGACCTTCAATGCACACACATCGTTGCTCGCGGGTATCTCCCATGAAGCGACAAGCATCAAGCGAAGAGATGCGATAGCAGCTGAGGCTTGATAGTAGGTTAAGAGAGAACTCAACTTTAGTGTCCAGGATCGGTGGGCGACGGTTGTAGTGAAATAACGGTACAGAATTTATGTATATTAAAAAAAAATGGTTCAAATGGCTCTGAGCACTATGGGACTTAACAGCTATGGTCAGCAGTCCCCTAGAACTTAGAACTACTTAAACCTATCTAACCTAAGGACAACACACAACACCCAGCCATCACGAGGCAGAGAAAATCCCTGACCCCGCCGGGAATCGAACCCGGGAACCCGGGCTATGTATAGTAGCTACGTATCACCCAGAAATGTATAAATATATTTTAGATGCTACAAACAACAAATATAAATGACGTACTCAGTACAGATCAGGTAGGGAAAAATTTCAAACTACGACAGTAACTGGAAAGCTGAGTTATTTAGGTCAATGGCCACGAAAGGGAAAATTCCCGGTTTTAATTCTAGCCCAGCAGACAAGTTCATTCTATAGTGATACAAGAGTAATATACAATAGCAGCAACGTCAGAGAGGGAAACGTTTAATTGGAAATCCGACATAGAAGATTGCGGTAAGAAGGGTGTAAGGCATGAATACAGCCTTTCTACTCTATTACACAGCGTGTATGCAAGTGAAGCAAGAACGATAGATATCACCAAGAAGCGGAAATAAAATCAAGGATGACAGAACACCACTATTAATGTTCAGTGATACGCTGCCATTCCGTGTGAAAGTCAGGATGAGTCACAAGATGTGTTCAACAGCACGGATTTTGGACCGAGATTAAACCTAATAAAGACGAAAGTGTAGATGAGCAGCAAAAATCATAATAACGACAAATTTATCATTAAAATTGTCTACCGTGTACTGGGCGAAGTTGAATTCTGGTGCCTTGGAAGCAAACCAAAGCATTGTGGACAGCGTGAATTCGATCTAAGAATCGACTATCACAGATAAATGGAGTAGCACATGTAAAGGAAACAAACGTAGCTTCGATAATTCTCATTTCTAACTGTAATACAATTAAAGTTTTTCTAACTTTGAAGTTAACTACTATGAAAAAGTCATAAATAGTTGGAGCTTGAATTAACCTCTCGCTGTTGACGAAGAGAGTTGTAGTAGTGCGGCATAGCTGAGAGTGTCAAGAGAACTGTTTCACAGTAGAAATAACACACTTTCAGATCTGTGTGTGACTTTCGATTGGAGAGAAAAGAATATACCTGTTTATAACGCTGAACGTGCCCAGTTGTGTACCTCCAAAATGGCATTTGCTAGTGGTGTTACTCCTCTGCTTTCATCTCTAAAAATCTGCGGCTGCTGAAAGCTTATGTACTACATGCCCTGAGGGAACCAACGTGCCGATATTGGTTTCTGCGATTCGAAGACAACATTTCAGAGGTGAGTGACAAAATGTGTCCTATTTGTTATAGTGTACCACGGGCTGCTGCAGCTGGCTCAAACGGTGAATGCTGAACACCACCAAGCACAATTACTCAATCTGAATCGCGAATTTAAAGACAAACCCCCGAAATATGCTCAGAGATTTGACAAAGTCATTCTGATCCCTGTCAATACCAAGCCACATGCTGCAGACCGAGTACAGGAAACTTTGAAGGTATTTCGACGAGGTGTCGTACCCGTCCTGCAATATTCATCAGATAATCGCCCCTTCCGTGCAACACTGAACAACACTTCACATCTTTTAAGGATTTCGAAAACTGGCTCCATGAATTCACCACCCAAAAAGCATCCATTTGTTACGCAAAAAGTGGAAAATGTTTATAGCTGCCGAATGATATTTCTTTCAGAAAATTATATTCTATTATTCTTTTAAAATAAAGACGTGTTTTCTGACCTCAGGCAGACAGAATTAATTGAAGTGCCCAATGCTACAGCATAAAGATGAATTGTAATATGATAAAGAAATGTGAACAACTTGTAATTATGGTTGTGTTGAAGAGACGTCTCGGCGTTGGGAGCAAACGAGATAGTTACGTCATGAGACCGAGGCGCCCTATTTGCATGTGGCAGAGCATTTCACTTTGTGCGTAATTTCTGCAAACGGCGGGGCCTGAGGCAGGTGCCTAGCGTTGCAGCTATTCGTCCGCCTGTGCAGCTGTGATTGCATTAACATAATTTAATATCAGCGGCAGCAGAGCGATGCTGCAGGGAACCGACAGTGCATAATCCAGTTACCATAGGCCAAATGCGGGGCACTATCTCCGCAGGTCTCTCGCTCCAAGCAACGCTGTCTCGACTTTACTAACCCGGTATGTCCTCGGGAGAGAAGCAGACCTTACAGATCTAAAGCAGCACACACACACACACACACACACACACACACACACACACACACACACTTCGATTTCGAATGAGGTCAACAAAGGTTATATGAGGGTTCGTGAAATGCGTTCAGGGACCCGCGACCAGAGAACTCGCAGTGTTATCTGCCTCCTTTGAACAAATTCAGCTCTATAAAGGTGCTTCACAAGCAGCATGAGATACCCAGAAAAAACGCAGAAACATACGCACAAGTATGTTTTTCTTTTACGGTTAAAATAATTTGATTATGTAGGCTGTAACGGGTACAAGTGCTGGTATTTCTCTTGGCGACTGAGGACCGCGTGCTGAACACATCAGCATCTACTTCATTTAAAGCCCAATAATTATTGCCGTTACAAACCATATGTGTTTAAGTTCGTTGGTACCTCGAAGTACATGTGACAAGAGGACGCTGTTAATGTTTATTTTTCCCAGGGGGAGCATTTTGGGTGTTGAAGTTAGGACCCAAAACGGGCACTCTATACTCACAGGAATATCTGTTTAGTGGTACATTACGACCATGGAGGAAACATCAGTTGGTGAAGTTTGTGACCTGTTTCTTGGAAAAACGACCCAAAAGAAAAAAACCATCAACACGCAGATGTGTATACGTATTAACGTACCACGTGTTAAGAGAGCTGCACTTGTAGCCGTTACACCCTGTATGATTTTAAGATCCTGTATTCAATCCAATAAAGGGACTTAAAACACTTGTTTCACAGGCATGGAGATGAGACCAATAATACATCAACTGCTTGTCGAAAGGAAATGGTCCGAATTTCAATCCGGAGAGTAATTTAACATGTTACAACCGTACTGTAGTATGTAACTCGGAACTAGACACTGGGAATCAGTATCCTTCACAAGAACAACAAATTTTTGGTTGTTTTGTTTTTGATGGTGTCTTTTTTCCTTTTTTTTATTTTTCCGTTTCTCTTTTCGGGGTCCCATCCAGTTCCTACAGCTCAAGCTTCATTTGCACAAATCGGTTTCATGGGCGTCGTTTCCTCCTGCCATGGATGTAAATTTAAATGAACAATTCCGTTTAAGGGTTCGAAGCCATACTGTCTGCTTTAAAATAAAATAAAATTTAAAAGATTTGACAGTTCTCTAACGTGTAAAAGTTAGTCTTTAAATCTCATAGCTGACTGTGGACTGAACTCCGTATCTTACGCATTTATTTTTCCTTCCCTTCTTATATTTGAAAGAATTTCTTGTTTTGTTTTTTGCACCAGAAACGATCTCTGAATATGAAGCTAGTACAATATTGCTTCCGCTTCTAAGGGGCAAGCTCTAATCCAATATAGCAAACCCAGGTAAGTCTGGCCGAAACAGTGGCGAGGTACAAGATAGTGTCACTACATTCTCTCATTTTATTTAGCCGAACACACTGTCCTTTAAAGCAAAGTTCTCCTTCAAGGAAAAAGAATCTTTCTCTTGTTAATTTCTTGTTATTGAAGAAGAATTACAAACACGGAACTTTTCAGCTTCACTTCGCCTTTGGAGGAACGCTGTTATATCAGCTTCTCGGGTATGATTAAATTAAGAAAGTATTTAAATTTACTCCACGTAGATGGTGTTTCTTCTTCATAAATTCTCAAACGTTGCTCCAATAAGTAAGGGGTTAGAAGTAACAAAATTCTTTGATGAATATATGATGAAAAACAGATAAAATCTAGATAGTGGGTTTTACTTTCTTGAAGTACCTTGAATGACACCGTTGGTCGCGGTTGTTTCTGCAACATCAAGGAGTCTGAGTAAATTTATGGAATAGTTAATTACATCGCTCAGCAAACCTTATTTGGGCATTCTGATGCTTATCTATTAGTTACGCAAGAAAGTCTTCTATACTCGTGTACGTAGAGCTAATGATGCAGTACATGGATTTGTCGGCTGAAATATGGAAACTACTGTGTTCAACTGCAGTAAACATCCACCATTGTCTCTCAGAATATTGGTTACGTTAATCGTACGATTAGCAACAACGGTGGACAGCTTCTGAGATAATATCATTTGGATCTAGTAATGAGGATAGTTAAACTAGTTACAAAAATTTGTATTCCTGATTTTCAAAGTCAGAACCCAGTCTTATGACATTAAAATCAGTTGTCTCATGAGCAGCGTTCACTACCTTAAATCTTTTTTCCTCTTATTCATTACATACATCTACATCACTGACGAAGAACTGTGATGCTATCGGTGAAAGTGAAACGGTATTTCGCCAAAAGAAATCACCTATCTGAAAAACCGTCGAATTTATATGTTTTCTAGTGTTCTCTCGGAACTACAATAGCCGTATAACACAAATGATATAGTGCTCCAATTAAACGTCTTACAATACGCAGCATAGATGTTCTTTGAGATTTTGGCATCAATGTGTCGCGCGGGCCTCTTCTCCAGTGTGCATGTAAAGAAACAGCCACACACTGATTATCACCACTGTCAATTAAAAACAGGTTGATTCAACATTTCATAAAGTTGTTCTATAGTAACAAAGGGAAAATGAATGAGCTGATATCGCGCAGCCTTCCGTTTGGACCGGAATTACATATGTCGTTAGAGAATACGAAACTAACGATTAGCCATACGCTATCACTGATGCTAATACACATGAAGAATTTTCATGGTTAATGTGCAGTGTGTGCAGCCTTCTGACTCCATAGTCATGGTTACACAAACATTCTACACAAGATGACTACATGGCTCAGGGCAATCCACTTTACTTTCAACGAAGATCTCTTCCATTTGCTGGAAAATTTATCAACAAACATAGAGATCACGCTAATCATCAAAGACTTTTTCATAAAATTCAGGAAGACAAAGAACTGTGAATTGTTTACCTTCCTTCAGCCCTGCTACTTCTCATAAAGAAGCTGTACACATATGCTCTATGGGGTCATAGTAACAAGATATGGTATTTAAAGGGCATATATAAGATAAATTAAATGTAGGATTCTGTGTGACAATAACAGCAAATTTGTTACAATATAAACGTGTCAACAATCTTAACAATGAGATAAGCTCTCCCCCTCAGTGAGCTGTAGCGCCATAAAAATTTACTTAGCGTATAAACTGTTAATCATGGCAAAAACTAGAACAGAGATTTACTGAGATCACCACAGTTTGGGTTGTGCTATCTAACGTCAGTTTAAAAACATATTTGCTACAATTTTAATATTTCGTTAGTGTCTTGTTGTCACAACTTGATGGACAGAATTTGCATCTAAACGTTTGCAGTTTTGGTTCCCAAGATGGAACTTGTTGTTGATGAACTTCCTTTCTTTTCTTGTAACAACAGCCGCTGACTGTTCATTGCGTGACAGCATTTCTCAAACTTCGAGGTAAGGGGTAACTAGGAGTGTACCCAGTTCATCGAGAAAAGTTTCTCTTTTGTAAAGGGCATTTTTTCCACCTTGGATTTCTTCTCTGAACAGAACAAAAGCATTGTAGGCATAAGTGTCAATAATATAACGAAAGATGATCGTTGCCCAACGGTTGGTTTTCCTCTTGCATGTGTACATGCCAATAAGCTGATCCAATGTGTCAACCGCCCTCTTAATTGCTAGGAAGTTCAACACCATTTTTGGCTTCTTGTCTTCTCTATTGCATGTTGCCTCACTGTTGTACATTGTGCTCTTCAGGAAAACATTTGCTCTTCTTGGAACGTAAGATACGACCATTAGCAAAGAAGAACTTTGATGTGTTAACTTCTTATTTCCTTGATGTATAAGTAGGGAGTTCAGGCTTACTTTTTCTCACCGTCCTCAGTATTGTAAGATGGCCTTTGAGAAGTCTTTCGCCAAATGCATAAGATGTTATGAAACTGTCACATGTGACATTCACCTCCCGTCAGAGGTTCGGGTCGTCCCTCGGGCATGGCTGTGTGTTTGTGTTGTTCTTAGCATAAGTTAGTTTAAGTAGTGTGTAATCCTAGGGACCCATTACGTTAGCAGTTTGATCCCTTAGGAATTCACACACATCTGAACATTTGATCTGAACTGATCTGAACATGTGACATGTTGTTCTTTTACCTCATATGTCGGATCCAAGACAACCATCACACCTTAATTTTTCTGAGTTGCTGTATATAGATGTGTCTTCAAAACATGAGAAGTAACACAATCTCCATATTTTCCTCCCATATTTTGAGGGTTTGCTTGGTATATATTCTTTAAATGGATAACGTCCTCGGAAAGAAACCAGTTATTCATCCACGGTTACATTTCTGCGAGGGTTACGTCGTTTTGAAATTATTCCCACACATTTATTGCACATAACTCCTATAGGTGCCAACTTGTCATTTACTTTTCCTGCTGTTTGACCAGACTTGTCTTTGAAACGTAACACACGTGAGTTCCAGCAGAACACGTCTCTGCCTTATAGCAGCAAAGATGGGTCTACCTGTTTCTGGATCCCATAGACTCTTTGTTGATTCACCATATGAATTATACACACCACCCACTAATAACTGGTCAGTATACACTCCTGGAAATTGAAATAAGAACACCGTGAATTCATTGTCCCAGGAAGGGGAAACTTTATTGACACATTCCTGGGGTCAGATACATCACATGATCACACTGACAGAACCACAGGCACATCGACACAGGCAACAGAGCATGCACAAGGTCGGCACTAGTACAGTGTATATCCACCTTTCGCAGCAATGCAGGCTGCTATTCTCCCATGGAGACGATCGTAGCAATGCTGGATGTAGTCCTGTGGAACGGCTTGCCATGCCATTTCCACCTGGCGCCTCAGTTGGACCAGCGTTCGTGCTGGACGTGCAGACCGCGTGAGACGACGCTTCATCCAGTCCCAAACATGCTCAATGGGGGACAGATCCGGAGATCTTGCTGGCCAGGGTAGTTGACTTACACCTTCTAGAGCACGTTGGGTGGCACAGGATACATGCGGACGTGCATTGTCCTGTTGGAACAGCAAGTTCCCTTGCCGGTCTAGGAATGGTAGAACGATGGGTTCGATGACGGTTTGGATGTACCGTGCACTATTCAGTGTCCCCTCGACGATCACCAGAGGTGTACGGCCAGTGAAGGATATCGCTCCCCACACCATGATGCCGGGTGTTGGCCCTGTGTGCCTCGGTCGTATGCAGTCCTGATTGTGGCGCTCACCTTCACGGCGCCAAACACACATACGACCATCATTGGCACCAAGGCAGAAGCGACTCTCATCGCTGAAGACGACTCGTCTCCATTCGTCCCTCCATTCACGCCTGTCGCGACACCACTGGAGGCGGGCTGGACGATGTTGGGGCGTGAGCGGAAGACGGCCTAACGGTGTGCGTGACCGTAGCCCAGCTTCATGGAGACGGTTGCGAATGGTCCTCGCCGATACCCCAGGAGCAACAGTGTCCCTAATTTGTTGGGAAGTGGCGGTGCGGTCCCCTACGGCACTGCGTAGGATCCTACGGTCTTGGCGTGCATCCGTGCGTCGCTGCGGTCCGGTCCCAGGTCGACGAGCACGTGCACCTTCCGCCGACCACTGGCGACAACATCGATGTACTGTGGAGACCTGACGCCCCACGTGTTGAGCAATTCGGCGGTACGTCCACCCGGCCTCCCGCATGCCCATTATACGCCCTCGCTCAAAGTCCGTCAACTGCACATACGGTTTACGTCCACGCTGTCGCGGCATGCTACCAGTGTTAAAGACTGCGATGGAGCTCTGTATGCCACGGCAAACTGGCTGACACTGACGGTGGCGGTGCACAAATGCTGCGCAGCTAGCGCCATTCGACGGCCAACACCACGGTTCCTGGTGTGTCCGCTGTGCCGTGCGTGTGATCATTGCTTGTACAGCCCTCTCGCAGGGTCCGGAGCAAGTATGGTGAGTCTGACACACCGGTGTCAATGTGTTCTTTTTTCCATTTCCAGGAGTGTAGCTTGAAAGGCTTCAAGTGCAGTTTCATCTAATGCTTCCCAGCTGCCCCCAAAATCGCTTTGACCCTCAACTACAATACTCTGAATATTCACCTTCATCATAACTTCAACATACGATCTTATATCATTTATTCTCGCGGTAAGGTATTTCGTTGGACTAGGAATCAGTTTAAGGATAAATGGATTTTCTTCTTCAGAAATGAAGGTTTGTAGAAACGAAATTTGACAATGATGTTTCTATATTCTGTGAATTTTTAAGCCCTACCGGGCCTGGTGACGACCAGAGGAACACAATTATTATCCAGGTGGCCGGAAGAAAGTAATTTTCTCAGTTAGTGTTATAAGGCATTTAGCAGGTTTAGAAGAACGATGTCGTCACGGTCGGAGCAACACCATTTAAATATTAAAAAGTTATGGAACAAGAAATTCCTTTTTGGGTCTTCTGGACCTAAAGATAAAGCTACGTTAAAATCAAAAATCTATTACGTACTTCTCAGAAATGTAAATTAGTGCATAAACACTGATGATCAACAAACATACGCCTACAGACCACAGCCAACTTCAGTTTTGCCTATACGTTTCGTAAAAGAAAGGTTGAAGAGTGGAATTAAAATGCAAGGTGAAAGGATGTCAGTAATACGATTCGCTGATGAGATTGCTGTCCAGAGTAAAAGTGAAGAAGAATTACAGGACCTGCTGAACAGAGTAACGAGTGCAAAATGTGGATTGAGAGCAGATCTAAGAAAGAGGAAAGTAACGAGGAGCAGCAGAAATGACAACAGCGAGAAACTTAACATCAGGATTGATGATCACGAAGCAGATGATGTTAAGGAATTATACTACCGAGGCAGCAAAATAACGGATGATAGAAGGAGCAAGTAGGACATCAAAAGCGGACTAGTACAGGAAAAAACGCCATCCTGTCCAGGAGAAGTGTACTAGCTTCAAATGTAGGCCTTAACTTGAGGAAGAAATTTTTAAGAATGTACGTTTGGAGCACAGCATTGGATGGTATTGAGCCATGGACTGTGGGAAAACAGGAAAAGAAGAGAACCGAAGCATCTGAGATATGTTGAAAATTGGGTGGAATGATAAGGTAAGGAATGAGGAGGTTCTTCGCAGAATCGGAGAGGAAAGAAACATTTGGAAAACACTGACAAGGAGAAGGGACAGGAAGACAGGGAATTTGTTAAGGCATCAGGGTATGACTTCCTGGGTACTAGAAACAGCTGTAGGGGGCAAGAGCTGTAGAGGAAGACAGAGATTGGAATATTTCCAGCAAATAATTGAGAACGTAGGTTGCAAATGCTTGTCTGAGATATTCGGTTCCATTATGGTACAACAAACATTAATCAAATATATAAGAAACAGTCAGCCTCGATTGCGGTAATGAAACCTTTACCTAGGTTTCAGCACAAGTAATTGAGCTTTCTCCTGAAGATATACCTGAATCTATAATTTGTCTAAGAGGGCATGATCTAGAAATAAAACTAAAACAGTCTGTATAGGCGTAGACCATGCCCTCTTAGACAAATAATAGATTCAGGTATATCTTCTGAAGAAGGCTAAATTACTTGTGCTGAAACGTAGGTAAAGGTTGGTTTCATTCCGCAATCGAGTCTGATAGTTTCTTATGTATTAGATTATCATCATTTTTGACTGGGCTACAATGTATAAAAACATTAATCACATTGATGAAACAATATTTCAATAGCTGTAAAATATTGTAAGTAAAGAAAGAACGTTCCTGAGGTTTGAATAATTGTCAACACCTGACGATGAGCTGATCATAAAATGAATGTACTCACAAAAACACGTATTTAGAAGCCCCGTTTGTTCGTTTGGGGGTTGAGGAAAGAGGTGCCATTCCTATCGGTACGTTACATCGTAAACATTAGCGTCACACGTGCTATATTTTTGACTTTTTGGAGCGCTGATGTGACGTCACGAGATGAGCCGGCATTCGAACTTACGTTACTACGTGAATCAGGCCTGTGGATCACCAAAGGTTCCCCACGCCTGGTTTATAGGGTGATCCCAAAGGTGTGTCAGTATTAATCCATTATCGCCGGGCCAGGCAACCAAGTCGTCCTGTAATAAGCGTGATCCGTGTCGTTCCCCGTGACTGCATTTCAGTAGCGCAGCTGTCGCGAGTATGCGTTTAGTACTCAGTCTGACTGCGAAAGAAGAACTGACACCTGTTGAGTTCTTTAGAATTTTTATGCTCTCTGCTAAGATCAGTATGAAATTCCTTTCTTTGCTTAGTCTAGCACCACATTTTAACTGTTACAGTGGACAGTATTGTGAACAAAACTAGTCACGGCACAGTGAGAGAATACTACAGACATCGTATGAGATGCCAGAAACTTATTTGACCGTCATGTACTTCTGGCATCAACCTTGTCAACATTCGACTAATTCTGGGTAGATGGAGCCACGGTAGTACAACAGTGTTTGTGAAAGACAATGCCTAATCAAATTTCCAAGTATCGCCCCTCAACTTGTGCGGATGCCGACCTGAAGCACAATTAGGCACGGACGACAGTTGTTAATCTATTCAACCAAGAACTGGAGCAAGGCTCTGTAGCAGAGCTGAGTGAAGGAGTTAAGTTTTCTCCAGCCTCACGACGTTAGTCAATTTTGGGCACCGTTAGTGGAATACAGTACTGCTTTAGGTACCTCCCGCGTTTCCTAGGGAAAGCTAAGCGACAGAAATACCATATTAGCTTACGCTTATTAAGTGAAATGAGGTCTTTCTTGTCCTGCCAGACGAAAAGGAAATACCACTGCAGTTCTGAAGACGAAAACCTACCACCTGACGGTGCTGTACCATACATGTCGGCAGTTTAGTTGTGATGCAACGCACGCCGTCATCAGAAAGACGAAGTAGTTTATAAATGTCTCTGGTATGTCAGACAAAGTGGTGGAAAAATAAATGCCACTTTCCGCCAGCCCCCCTGACTTAATGGATTGCCGAAGATAAAATGGCTCTGAGCACTATGCGACTTAACTTCTGAGGTCATCAGTCGCCTAGAACTTAGAACTAATTTAACCTAACTAACCTAAGAATATCACACACATCCATGCCCGAGGCAGGATTCGAACCTGCGACCATAGCGGTCACGCGGTTCCAGACTGAAGCGCCTAGAACCGCACGGCCACACCGGCCGGCTTGCCGAAGATACATAAGGAAGATGTCTCTCTGGGCCTATAGTTAGTGCAATCAGTTAACCACCCTACTGACTGGCAAACTATCGGCAGTGCCATTAGCACCCAACTGGGACACTGTGAACTTACCTTCCTGTCATTCGTTGAGACTCTCAGGAAAATAATGAGAGGCGAAAATGACGTTACTATTAATTTGCGTCACTGTTTACGAGGATGCCGTTACAAGACATGCTGGATCTCTTGGCCCAACAGTTTCCACATGCGAATGTGAAGGCAGGGCCGCCATGCGTCAACGATAACGTACTTCCTGCACCGCAATGAAGATAACGAAATGATAGGTGACACATCCATGCCGTCCCCACTGTCATCGTCCGATCGAGGTTGCCGAGCGGTTCTAGGCGCTACAGTCTGGAACCACGGGACCCCTACGGTCGCCGGTTAGAATCCTGCCTCGGGCATGGATGTGTGTTATGTCCTTAGGTTAGTTAGGTTTAAGTAGTTCTAAGTTCTAGGCGGCTGATGACCTCAGATGTTAAGTCCCATAGTGCTCAGAGCCATTTGAACCATTTTTGAACCCACTGACACCGGCTTTCGAAGAGCATTTTCGTACAAAATTATGAGGAATAAGCCCTGCCCTCTGCAAAGTTCCGTCCATCTTTCTTCTTACTGTACGGAGACGACACCTTCTTGATATGGCCTCACGGTGAAAACGCACTGCAGCAGTTCGTCGAAGGTATGTACGGTGTCCATCTCAAAACCAAATGTAATGTCGAGATCGGGACGGATGGCAAGTTTTCGTTAGTAGAGTTTTTTGTTGGGTGGAAGGCGGGAGGCCGGATTGATTGTGAAGTGTACAGGAAAGTACACTGATCCGTAGTTGAACGAAGTAAATGTTCACCACCTTGATCACGAGAAAGTTGTCCTGAAAAGCTCAGTACACAAGGAAAACAATATTCCTGACAAACAACCATCGGGAGTCTGAATTTTACAGTTTGAAGTGAGTTTTCTGGAAAAAATGGTTACAGCAAGGGAGAAATTGCAGAAAAAAAGCCTTGTGATTAGACTTAAGAGGCCAAGGCGGCTGCTTTCCTTCCATAGTGTGGGGCAACTATTAGAAAGATACGAAGCGCGCTGGAAAGATATGGATTGAGACCACAGTTCCAGCCTGCTTCCTGGATACGATATTTGTTTCACCTCTGAAAGACCACATAGGTCTTCGGGTTCTTGGCACATGTGATGGCGTTTTGTGAATATGGTATCATTTGTTAAGGACAAACTATTCGCATTGTTCCTGAGCGTTATGCAGAGCACTCACGAGGTGTTAAACAAAGGAAGCTTGAAAAATCGGCTGTAGTTAAACGTTGCCTAGAAAACGGACATAAAATACCATTTGAAAAGACGAGAGATTTGGCTTTTGGCACAAGTATCGACATATTGTGAACCTGTTTTAAAAGAATAGGTCGATATCAGAATAAATATCAACAATTGTACGAGTCTACGGGGTGCACAGTAGAGCGTCGAGGAGGTCTTCGGATATTGGGCGAAAGCAAAGGAGGAGAACTGACGCTTGTGATGACGTGAGAGCAGCAGTTTCAAATGTGTCGCCGACCCCTCGCGCCTTCTTCGTTACTCGGTTCCACGGCGGGTGGGAAGTGCCATCCGGTGCCCAACTAGCCTTCCACACTTGCTTCACATAAGCCCTGTCTGGAACGTTCCAGATGCTGCTGTTGCATCAATGTAGGCAGAACAGCGTACCATGCCCGGCAGTCAGCGATTCCGATTCCGGATGACGATGGTGGGATGGCAACCGAAAGCTCGAGTGTTTTATTTCAAGTGACGCGTCATGTAAGCCTAGAGAATTTTTTTGAATGATGACTTCAGTAGCAGTTGCGTACACCATTATTACCAAACCAGTGTTAATAGAAAAAGGAGGATCGATACTGGTCGTTGAAGTAGAAACTTTTATTTCTGTAGCAAACGGATTTCAATCACCGCGTGCCCATAACCAGTGCTAATATTACAGCTCTGTGGACTCACAAATACAAGCAGCAAAACTACAATATGTACACATATCAATGAAGAGTTCTTATCAGACCCAAATGCACTTTCACCTTCTCTCTGACACGTACTGTTCACTGATTGCATTTGTATTGTCAGTGTGACAGGTACCCATCTCTCTCTCTCTCTCTCTCTCTCTCTCTCTCTCTCTCTCTCTCTCTCTCTTTCTTTCTTTCAGCGGTACGATGCGGCTCGGGACAAAATTCTCTCCAAACATTTGCTTGTTACATTCGAAACTACTTCTTCCTCTACGGATTTTGCCCTCTGTATTTGCAATTAGCACTATGAAAGCTTCTTCCTGATATCTGAAGCAAGGCTTATCACTTTATGGATGTCCATCATGTCACCGTTCTCCATGTTTTAGAAGCTGTTAACCACATATTAGTTTGCTTTTTTTTTTCAAAGAAAATCCCGCAGGAAATATACGCTATTTATAACGACGATAAGTGGTGCGAAAAAAAAGTCATTCATACAGCCACTGAGGAATTTTCTTTGAAAAAATGTCGAGGTTTGTCTGTGGTTGCCCGCCTTACAAAACAACTTCTTACACATTAGTTTCCTGGCCGATCCTGCAGAGTACATCCCATTTATTCTGTTATCGAGATGTTCTTGTCCAGCATAGCCACTTTCCATGACTCAGTTCCACACGGTACCTGACCCTTACTCAAATGAATCTTACATTTAAGGCAAGTAGATTAGTATACGAACTCTCTATTGAAAAATGTGGAAAAATAGTGGACGTGGAAAATTAGGTGGCCTGATGAAAAATTTGTAGACTCTCCACAGTATCGGTGAGGAATTGAAAATACTGAATACATTGACATGGAGAACAGACAAGATAATAGGACATATGGAAGGCGTCAAGAAAAAAACTTCCAAGTTACTGGAATTAACTACAGAGGTTAGGAACTGTAGCGAAAGAAAGAGATTTGAAAGTATACAATAATCCAGCGGAAAATGCTCCTATAGGAGCGCAAAAATTGAAACATGCTTCTGTTTTAACAGACTGACTGAAATGTGGGGTACCAGTTACATCGTTCTATCTTCCTGAGTATTTTTTAAAAAAAATTTACCAACCTTTTTGGCATACGTACATATTCACGCTCTTTGTAACAAGCAATCCTTATCACACTTCTACATGCTCCTGTAAGTGTAACTCGCTCACACCTATTAGTCCATCAGTGTAAGTAGCTCTTAATTAACAATACCTGCTTGCCCATTCGTAATCACTCATTCAGTCCACTTACTGTCATTATCTCTTTTCGTCTCTCTATCAGGGTCTCCTGGGCCACATCCACAGTATCTTTGCTTATGTCCTGCTGCTACTGTCTCCTCTCATTGTCAGTCTCTCCCTCTTGCTGTCTCTCACCCCTAGTACCTCATTAATTAATTTCCACTGCTGCCTTCTCTTCTCACTGTCACTACCTATCTCCTCCTCCTTTCCGTTGTCATAAACTGTGCCTCTCGTTATCACCGGTTCTCTCCGACTTCCGCTTTCTTCCCCTCTTTTTTCCTTTCACATTGATGCGCTCTCCTACCCTCTTCCCCTAGCATTGTTCCACCGCCTCAGTGTCCCTCTCTTTATTCAAAGACTGTCACCGTCTCCTCCGTCGTTGATACACCACAACCACTTTCTACTATCTTTCCGTATTTATCACTTTTCGGTCTCTTTTTCCGTTGCCTCCTTCTCTCATCCAGCCGCGGTGGTCTAGCGGTTCTAGGCGCTCAGTCCGGAACTGCGCGACTGCTACGGTCGCAGGTTCGAATCCTGACTAGGGCATGGACGTGTGTGATGTCCTTAAGTTAGTTAGGTTTAAGTAGTTCTAAGTTCTATGGGACTGATGACCACAGATGTTATGTCCCATAATGCTCAGAGCCATTTGAACCATTTTTTTCCTTCTCTCGAGTGAGTACGTTCCAATGCAAAAATTTTTGGGAAAATATTTAGAGGTGCTGCGGGAAGTAGAATGAGGCAGCTAGTAACCCATTTTTCATTTATCCCCTTAAAACAGCAGCATATTAGTAATTTTTGTTCTGCAATAGTTTATCCTCTGGTTCTCTTCTTACCCGTGTCATAGCAGGCCATGTCGCTAATATGAAAAGAACTTCGTGGATGAGTAAAATTTTGATACTTTGTGTATATGAAACTGAAATAATTTTACATATCAGGTTGCATTTTAAATTCACAAAAAATTTACATATGCTTCAGTGCTATTACATGGGTTTCCCAGAATCCTTCTCATTGTGACGAAGACACATTAAAGCGTATTTCTCCGTAATACGTCACTTTGTAAACTACGATTTCGCCTTACACCACAGTTTAGGTGCGTATTTTATGTGTACAAGCAGCAAACCATTTCAACCTTTGCTTCTCGGAAACGCATACAGATATCAAGGAAGTTTTCAAGTCTGTTCGAGATCGGAATATATCGTAAAAGTTTCAGCCATTTGCCATCCATGGTAGTGTAGGAATCCGCGGATCAGTTTTGGTACCCAGAAACCATGTTTTTCGAGTTGTCTCATAAACCACCCATGACTAAATGGCGCCTCCGTAGAGCTCATATAACGAAGCGACCGGTTTTCTACATTTGCCTAAGCTGAAGTAAGTTTGATCCTGTCCTGTCCTGTTCTGAACGATGATTGCAGCAAGGATACACAAATGGTGCCGAGCCCTAGTGCTATTCAGAACACTTGAACCGCCATTCTGTCACCAATAGAGCCCGATGTATAAGCTTCAAAATATTTATGCCCAGCGTTTTGGAACTATTAGGTTGCGCATGGTATCACATGCGTGCACACAATAGTGGAGAAATCTACTCTGTGACGAAGATTTTGACACATGAGGGGAATTCGAGGGGGCTGAATGACTCAGCAAGACGCAGGAATGGCGACTTTGCCGATGGTTGTCAGCTTCTTATATTCTCCTGCTTTTGTCCTTCATGAGTTACATTGCTTCAAAGGTAGTAGGTTTCCTTGAAATGATTCCATTAACCACTCTTGAAACAAGATTATGAGGGATGGTTTCATCCTGTGCATTACTACTTTGTAAACAGAATATACGGCACTAATTGTGTGGGTGTAGTTAACACATATGTTTAAAACTGTTAGAATTATTTTGGCGAGAAACGCCTTGTTTACCTGACTCCATCTCAGTACAAAGAAGGAGACCATTATTACACAATGGGGTATCTCGAAAACTAAGATCGATAGGCGAGAGCAACAAAAGGTATGTGTGTTGAGAAAGGCACAAGAATTTTATACAGAAGGTGTACAGAAGGTTCCAAATAGAGTGAAAAGCTGCTAAAAGGAGGCGCTGTAGGCTGTGCAGCTCACACTGTATCAGCGTGCATAATTAAGCTCTTTCTCTGCAAGCAGTCTTTGCAAACACATAACACTCTTTCTGAAATGTCCACCCCTCGTAGTAAGGACAGTACGGAGGTGGTACAAATAAACAATGTAATTTGTCATCACATCCTGTAGTGTCTCAGCTGGAATAAATTCAGGTGATACGTAGGTTGTTCACAAAAATTAGTCACAAGGACTCAGATCAGCGGAATATGAAGGAGAATCCATCACTGCAACAAAAAATTTGTAACAATACAACGCGGTGACTGTAATCGCGAAGTAGGCCTATTCATCAAGAAAACGAGACACGCATTCGGTACGATGCCGTCTGATTGCAATTTGCATGAACTACTCTGTGCCTCATAGATCATCCAACGCTGCTGTCTGGTGACAAATTACTCAGAAATTGCAACGTATCGTTCACTACTAATCATTTCTCGCACGAAAAAGGGCCAGTAACATATCTGTTTCATGGGAGTGTTCTTCGTCTGTGTAACATCAGTCAGCTTCAAACCTTTCATTATCAATCAGTACCAGAATATGGATCGCAAAGTAATCCCTCTGTTATACAGCTCGTATAGGTATGGTCTTTTGGCTTTGGGGTTTGGATGAAAACATGTATAGACTATGTATCAGAATTTTCTGCGTGCTGGAACGGTTCGAACCAGTCGCTGCTGAAACTCTTCCGATTGATTTCTTTGGCTTTACTGAATAACTCCAGACATTGTTGGGACATTCTCAAGAGCTATTACACTTTGCGGGGAGTTACCGTTCCACACTAGATCATGTCACACTGCGTGTCTGTTGGAATTTGGTGAAGAGCTTGCGAATTGTTTTCGCATCGTTCCTTTGGAACAATGAATCTCATTTTAAAACTGCGCCGAGTTGCTGTAAGGCTGTGCTCTAACCTGTGGTATACTATTAGCAGAAAAGCACTTTCTTCAGTGGAATATATGATTTCAACATGTTAGGTCGGTCTCCCCATTTCAACGGGGCAACTGAAAACTCTGAGCCGTGGCGCACTAATTATAGTCGCTACGTAATACGATTTCAGCACCGACCGTTAGCAGCTTTTCGAACTTCTTGGCAACTTTTTTGAGCCATCAGTCTTCGGACCGGTCTGGAGCAACACCCCACCAATTTTTTTCCTCTGCCAATTCTTCATCTCAGAGTAGCAACTGCAACCTACCTTCTCAGTTATTTGCTGGGGGTATTCCTATTTCTGTCTTTCTCTACGTTTTTTTTTTTACTCTCTACTGCTTCGTCTAGTACGATGGAAGCTATTTCCTGATGTTTTAGCTTGTAATATCATCCTGTCACTTCCTCTTGTCAGTATTTTCCACGCATTCCTCTCTTAGCCATTTGTCCGGGGAAGCTTCGCATCGCGTACCTTCCAAGCCCACATAATTTTCAACATTCTTCTTTAGCACCACATGTCCAATTTTTCGATTCTCTTCTGTTCCAGTTTTCGCACTCTCCATGTGTTACTGCCAATTAATGCTGTGCTCCAAGAGTTCGTTCTCAGAAACGTCTTCCTCAAATTAAGACCTATGTTTGAAGCTAGTAGACTTCTCTTGGCCAGGAATGCCATTTTTACCAGAGCTAATCTGCTTTTTATATCCTCCTCGCTCCATCCGTCATGGGTTATTTTGCTGCCTACTTTCAAGAATTCCATAATTTCATCTACATTCCTGAAGTTAAGTTTCTTGCTGTTCTCTTTTCTAGTACTTCTCATTTATTTGGCCTTTCTTCGATTTACTCTCAGTCCATATTCAGCACTCATTGGACTGTACACCCCATGGAACAGATTCCGTAATTCTTCATCACTTAAATGAGGGTACGGAAGTCATCAGCGAATCTCATCACTGATGTTTTTTAACCACATTCTAGAACCTTTTTTTTCGTAATTGTTTCGTCGCTCTATAGTTTGAACAGTATGAGTGAAAGATTGTATCGCTTCCTTACAGCCTATTTAATCCAAGCCCTTCGTTCTTAGTCTTACACTCCTATTATCCCTCTTGTTTCTCGTACATAACCTTTTGTGTTAGCAGTAGAGCCAACACCGTGTTACGAGTGGAGGCCGAAATGCACGCGTTGTAGCTCACGCAGTCTGGCGTGAGGTCTGGAACATGACAAGGAATGAGAATTCAGAAAGCGGACGTAATTAGTTTCATGCCTTACTTCAATCCATTAATGACGAACGTCGCTCTTGACGATACATGATTCACAATATTATCTGTTCAGAATATATTCTTGAAGATAATAGTTATAGTAACTGAATATTGCGCCTTGCTAGGTCGTAGCAAATGACGTAGCTGAAGGCTATGCTAAACTGTCGTCTCTGCAAATGAGAGCGTATGTAGACAGTGAACCATCGCAAGCAAAGTCGGCTGTACAACTGGGGCGAGTGCTAGGGAGTCTCTTTAGACTAGACCTGCCGTGTGGCGGCGCTCGGTCGGCAATAACTGAAAGTGGCGACACGCGGGTCCGACGTATACTAACGGACCGCGAACGATTTAAGGGCTACCATCTAGCAAGTGTGGTGTCTGGCGGTGACACCACGTTACCCTTTTTTCCTATTGCTTACCTCTATCTTTCTCTGAATTTCGAACATCTTGCAGCTTTTCACACTGTTGAAGACTTTCTCCAGGTTGATAAATTCGATTATCGTTCCTTGATTTTTCTTCATTCTTGCTTCCATTATCAACCGCAACATCAGAACAGCCTCTCTGGTGCCTTCATCTTTCCTAAGGTCAAACTGCTAACGCACCTTCAGTTTTCATTTATCCTTATCAGCAACCTGTATGAATGAGCTGTTAAGCTTATTATGCGACAGTTATCGCACTTGTCCGCTCTCTAAACCTTGGGAACTGTATGGATGATGATGTTGTTGTTGTTGTTGTTGTTGTGGACTTCAGCCCTGAGACTGGTTTGATGCAGCTCTCCATGCTACTCTATCCTGTGCAAGCTTCTTCATCTCCCAGTACCTACAGCAACCTATATCCTTCTGAATCTGCTCTTGGTCTCCCTCTACGAGCGAGCGAGGTAGCGCAGTGGTTAGACACTGGACTCGCATTCGGGAGGACGACGGTTCAACCCCGCGTCCGGCCATCCAGATTTAGGTTTTCCGTGATTTCCTTAAATCGCTCCAGGAAAATGCCGGTATGGTTCCTTTGAAACGGCACGGCCGACTTCCTTCTCCATCCTTCTCTAATCCGATGAGACCGATGATCTCGCTGCCTGGTCTCCTTCCCCAAACAACCAAACCCTCTACGATTTTTACCCTCCACGCTGCCCTCCAATGCTAAAGTGGTGATCCCTTGATGCCTCAGAACATACCATCCTTTCAAGACACTGTCCATTCCGTTCAGCTGCTCTTCCAGGACCTTTGCTGTCTCTGACAGAATTACAATGTCATCGGCGAACCTCAAAGTTTTTATTTCTACTCCATGGACTTTAATACCTACTCCGAATCTTTCTTGTGGATGATATTTTTCCGAAAGTCAGATGCTGTGTCTCCTCATATACTGTACACTCCATCGTGAAGATTGGTTTTGTTGCCACTCCCCCAAACTTATGCATAACTTCTGCATAAAATTCTACAATTTTCAGAATAAACACACGGTTTCTACACTCTCCTATCTGTTTCAGTTTTCGAGATATTGAATCAGAGACTCCTTCGTTGGACAGGTATCATCGTCTCTTCGTCCGTCAAGAGATATTTTGATCTCGAGGCAGCAGATTCCCAGCACGTGTTCCCATTAACGGGTCTCGAAGCAGATTTCACGTGATAATCCCGCCGAACGGCGCCCCGCTTAGTGCACAGTGCATACAGAAGTGCCGTGTGACGTCAAAGAGCGGTGATTATGTAGGAGGCGCCGCGCGGCGCGTACTGGGGAGGTAGCTGGCTTGCCGCGTAGAGACAGAGCGTCGTGTGACCTGGGAGCGGGCCGGCTACGGGCTCGGGGCGCGCTGCACTCTGCCCCAATGAATACTGCAATGCGGAGCCACCGCCACGGCGCGCCACGCCGGGCTGGGCCATGCAGGGACCGCGCAGCGCGGGCGAGCGCGGCGTTCATTAGCGGCCGCCAACGGCGGAGGGATGTTGGCGGCTCTCGCAGCACGCTCCATCCGTCATACCTGCCGCCCCGCCTCGCCTAATAAGCGGCAGCACAGTACTTGTGACCGCAGATACGCTCACCGTGCTGAATAGTGGCAAGACATGGTCTCATCTAGATTATCTGGGCTTCACACAAGGTGAAGTGGTAGTAGCGGGGAGGAAGTGGTAAGGTGCTAGGCACACACAAATTAAGCCTTCAGTCCTAACTCTTTCACTACCAACAGGACATACGTTTCCCACGACAGATAATCAGAGAACCAATTGGTATTTGTTGCATATTATTGCTACGTATGTTTCCCACTGGTAAAGGAAAGTGTAGCTAATGGTTAGCACAATTCTTACGCAGGTAGGTAGTGCTGTCCTCAAGTTACATTGTTAATCCTCGTCACCGTATTGTCACACCGTATTAGTTCGCACCTGCAGATAGGTAACCCGCTTAACACACTGGCAAAGAGTGATGCCTTTCTGGACACATCGCGTCAACCCCTTGCACCCAAGCACTGACGTTTGCTGCATCACAAACGAGACCGTTATTGAGCACCTGTAGTGTGAGTTACAAATTTAGAGAAAAGCTCTGTCCTTCTGTTTTCGAAATCTCTTGCAGTTTTTACACAGTCATCTTCTGAAACCCTGGAGGTACTTACGAATAATCCTTTATGCCCAGCTCCGCAACCCCTTATCCTACTGAGAAAACGAAAAGACGGAAAATATTCTTTTCATATTATTACTTCTGACTGAGACGTTTATTAAAGTGATTATACGTTAATGTCTTTGAAATAAAATGACAACATCCCACAAGGAATAATAGCTTAACAGTCTCATGGCAAGCCACGTGAAACCAAGCTGTAATCACATCTTACACACTGACAACAAGAGAAATCGTCCAAACGCAAATGTGGGGATGGTAAGTTCCTATGGGACCAGACTGCTTCATCATCTAACTTATACTATCTTACGCTAAGGACAACACACACACCCATACCCGAGGGAGGACTCTAAGCTCCGACGGGACAGGGAGGGGGGGGGGGAGGCTTGGGGGAGCCGTACGAACCCTGGCAAGGTGCCCCAGACCGTACTGCTATCCCGTGGGGC
Organism: Schistocerca gregaria; assembly: GCF_023897955.1. Lineage (NCBI taxonomy): Eukaryota > Metazoa > Arthropoda > Insecta > Orthoptera > Acrididae > Schistocerca > Schistocerca gregaria. Next base: position 398,341,816 of record NC_064922.1, read on the forward strand.
GAAACTCAATGAGGTTCAAAGACTTTGGATAACATCTATAAAATGACAGATTCACTTTATGTACTACTTAATCCCTCATTTAACCAAATTAAACGTGCTTACGAAATTTTTACGCAATACAGTTACAATATTTACACCTGATTAAGCTAAAATGAAGTAGGAGCTATCCTGAAGATTCACTTTATGTACTACTTAATCCCTCATTTAACCAAATTAAACGTGCTTACGAAAATTTTACGCAATACAGTTACAATATTTACACCTGATTAAGCTAAAATGAAGTAGGAGCTATCCTGAAGTGACAAAAGTCATGGCATAGCGATATGTATACATCCAGATAGCAGTAGTATCGTGTGCACGAGGTAGAGAACGGAAGTAAATTGATGGTGCGGTCATTTCTAGTTAGCTGATTCATTTGAAAAGATTCCGGCATTACGACAGCACGAGAGGAATTAACAGACTGTGAACGCGGAATCGTATATGGAGCTGGAAACATGGGGATTCTATTTCGAAAATCGTTAGGGAATTCAATATTCGAGATCCACAGTGTCAAGAGTATGCCAAGAATACTAAGTATCAGTATTACCTCTCACCACGAAAAATGCAGTGACCAACGGCTATCACATAAGAACTGACAACAGCGGCGTTCGTGTAAATTTTTCACAGGTAGCAAACTAACCGCAGAAATCAGTGTGGAACGTACAACGAACGTATCCGTTAAGCCACTGCGGTGAAATTTAGCATTAATATGCTATGGATGCAGACGATCGATTTGTCCGCATTTGCTAACAGCACATCGCCTTCAACGCCTTTTCTGTGCTAGTCACCATGATTGTACCCTAGACGAATCGAAAACATTGCTATGGTCAGATGACTTCGGATTCCAGTTGGTAAGTGGAAATGAGCGTTTGGTGTCATTGGCCGGGAGGCCCCATCCGGGGCAGGTCCGGCCGCCTTGGTGCAGGTCTTATTGCATTCGACGCCACATTGGGAGACCTGCGCGCCGTATGGAGATGAAATGATGACGAAGACAACAGTCCCTGAGCGGAGAAAATCCCCGACCCAGCTAGGAATCGAACCCTGGCCCGTAGGACGGCAATCTGACACGCTGAACACGCAGCTATCGGGGCGGACACTTCAGCTTGTAAGCGCCGATGGTAGGGTTCGAGTGTGACGCAGACCCCACGAAACCACGGACCCAAGTTGTCAACAAGGTACTCTGGATCCTGGTAATGGTTCCATAATGGTATGGGATGTGCTTACAGCGGCTGGTCCCGGCGGACGGTTGAGTCCTCCCTCGGGCATGGGTGTGTGTGTTTGTCTTTAGGATAATTTAGGTTAAGTAGTGTGTAAGCTTAAGGACTGATGACCTTAGCAGTTAAGTCTCATATGATTTCACCCACATTTGAACATTTTCGATGTGTTTACATGCTATGGGTTGGGTCCTCTGGTCCAACTGCACCGAACATTAACTGGCGAAGACAATGTTCGGTTACTTTGATAACATTTGCAGCTGTTGGAAAACTTCATGTTCCCTATCAAGATGGCATTCTTATTGATGAAAATGCTCTATATCACCGGGCAGTATGTCCTCAAGAAATGTCAATAAGTCGCTTTCTTCTCAGAACGAGAAAATATTTTGCTGTCCTCCTCTACATATGGAGAAGTGATCATCATAATAAAATAACAGAAATCAAAACTCGCAAGGAAATTTTAAATGTTCCTTTTTGCCGCGCGCTATTCGAGAGGGTAATGGTAGACAAATTGCTTGACGGTGGTACGATAAACCCTCTGCCAAGCACTTACTTGTGAATTGCAGAGTAATCATGTTCATTCAGATGTAAAGTAAATGTCGGTTATACGATATATAACACAGATCTTAAGGTTGTAGCTCCGTTTAAATACGTCGGGAATACATATACAAACAACATCACTTGGAAACATCACATAGAAAACGCTAGGAGGAAGACGAATCAGAGATTGCTATTCTTTGGCAGAATGCTTAGAATCTGTAACATTTATGACTGACGCAGCACATCAAAAAATTTCAGAGAAGCTCATTTCTTTTGCTATTACAGCGAAACAGTAGAGGGGGGTGTCACTAATGCCATAAGAGCGTTATGGAGGCCATCATTAACAGAGAGGCCTTACCTTTGCTGTGAAATCTTTTTCCAAAATTTCAATCACCAAACCTCTCCTTCGAATTCCAAAATGTTACTGACTCCGATCAACAAAGAGAGAAATCATAGCTCTAAGAAATATGGTCTGAAAGTGGTTCTGTGAAATATCTACCAAACATTAAAGTCTGAATTCCAGATTAATCATGTATTTTCTGAGTATTTTTCTACCAGGGCCCTTGGTCTCCGATGGCTCGTTACAGATAACTACACTTTCTTTGATTTCCTACCACGTTTATCTTTGTAGCAGTACGTTCTCAAAATACCTGCAAAAACAGTACAAACGACTATCTTCAGCGCTTGTATGTCTTATGTTTGGAATGTTCCATTCACTAAAGGCACTTGTTCACCAATCCTCAAGGATGCAGAAAAAGCGTCAGTTAACATAAACTGAAACAAATTGTTCGCAGATATGAACAGTACAAGAGTAATTTTCAGGTACACAGTAATAATCCTTCACCTCTACATATACGAGAGAGACGTTTTAATATCTCCTACCGAGCGAGGTGGCGCAGTGGTTAGCACACTGGACTCCCATTCGGGAGGACTGCTGTTCAAACCCGCGTCGACCATTTTGGTTTAGGTTTTCTGTGATTTCCCTAAAACGCTTCAGGTAAATACCGGAATCGATCCTCTGAAAGGGCACAGCCGATTTCTTTCCCCATCCTACTCTAATCCGAGATTGTACTCCGTCTCTACTGATCTCGTTCTTGACGGGACATTAAACAGTAATCTCTTCTTCCTCCTCCTCCTCCTCCTCCTCCTCCTCCTCCTCTTCTGATATCTCCTCGTTCGACGGGCATTCCTGTTTCCGGGACAGCGTTCCCTCATTGTGGGTTGCCTAGCGTCTCGCTTGTGCATCCCATGTCCGGACACGGTACTGATTACAAACATTCTGTTGACAGGTAAATGATAGCAGGCGCCATGCGTGCACAGTGACAACAGCGGCGCTCATATCGAGGTAATGAGCTGGCGCCCTCGGGTCATGTGGGCACTAAGCATCCACAAATATTTCATGGCCTACTGTGTACTGAAGTTGTTCCTCCATCCACAGCCGTTATTTGCTCTCCCGAAGCCATAGAAAATTAGACCCGATTATTAGAACTACCGGCCTATTATGCTACTTCCTTTCCTGGGCAAGGTTTTTGAACTACGACTTATACTACGGACCTCTCAGAAAATTACGAAAGACAGACTACTACCACAGCACCAATTTGGGTTCAGATAAGGACTCAAACACGCTCCAACTCCTTCGAGCGGCTAAAGAGATCACGGCTGTCTTTAACTACAGGAAAAGTTTTCGGTGCTCTCTTTTTGGATGTAAACCGAGCGTTGATATCGTTTGCTACCTACGCCTTTGGATTTCGTGGCGACTACTTTCGGCTGGTAAAATGATACCTCTAGCGAAAGACGTTAGCAGTCCAAGCAGATGAGGCTACCTCTACCGTTCGACGAGTCGAAGAAGGTATTCCATAAGGATCCGTCATTGGGCCGTGCCTCCACTCGTTCCACACCTCTGATTTACCCGTAACGCTTCACGTTACTGGGGTGGTTTACGAGGATGACACAGCCTTCCTTAAGAGAAGTCGCTAGCCGCTAGTCATACACCGACGCTGCAGATGACGTGTTCAGACCTAGAGGACTGATGGTTCAGATGGCTCTGAGCGCTTTGGGACTTAACTTCTGAGGTCATCAGTCCCCTAGAACTTAGAACTACTTAAATCTAACTAACCTATCACACACATCCATGCCCAAGGCAGGATTAGAACCTGCGACCGTAGCGGTCGCGCGGTTCCAGACTGCAGCGCCTAGAACCCCTCGGCCACTCCGGCCGGCTAGAGAACTGAGCAGCGGAGAATTGGCTTCAATACAACTAAGAGCCAAACTGTGATGTTCGCCAAGAGACGCCGCCCAGTGGTGCCACAACTGCAGCTCTTCGGCCATCCTATACAATGGACTGACGATGACGCAAGGCCCCTCGGCGTCCTCCTGATCGTACGCTTACTTGGCAGAAGCACCTGCGCGAAGTTAAACGGAAGGCACGTCAACGACTGGGCGCCATTTACTCAATGCTGCGTGAAGGATGCAGCCTTTCAACCGACTGCGAGCTCAGACTCAACTGTCCGGCATACCACGTGCTACGTACACAAGGCGTGGGGCACAGTCCCTCACGACGCAGCAGAAGAAATGGATGTACTGCTCACTTCCAACGTCAAGCCCGCAGGAAGCAAAGAGGCCAGGAAAGTCCCCTTCCTAGCTTATCTGAAAACTTGGCTGATCAATTGGCGACAAAGGCCACTTTCGGCGGCCACTGGTCTTATTTGACAGATAGTAAGGTCATGTCACTACAACCCCACAATCCGTGCCACTATCGCTCACTAAACGTTATACCAATACACTTGAGAAAAAAATGAACAGTACCACACATTGCTGATGCAGTGAACGCCCAAGGGTAAACACTGCCTTACGTGCTGCGCAGTAAGAAAGAGTGACAGCGCGCGCAGCAGGCAACTGCAGCTGCAGCTCAGCTCTTCGTTCAGCTCCAGGCCACGCGCGAAGCCCGTCTTCAGCAGCCCATTTGCTGGAGGGCTTCAACCGAGTGAACACCGCACTGCGATGCTGCCCATGCAGCTACTCGTAGTCTTCCTGGGACTTAGTGCTTCTGTGAACATCGCGTACTTGGTTAATTTCTTTATTGGACTGATGATTCTCGACTCTACGTACTGCTAGAGACAAAGAGAAAAGGGGCATTACTGTTGTTAACAGCAATTAACGAGCCTCAAGTGAAAATAACATAGTTTTCCAATAACACACAGTGCACACCATACAAATTTGCAGTGGTTTTTGCAGTTGTTTGCAGTGCAGTACGGATACAAATGTAACTGGGATAAAATAATCAAACAAACTGCGATTTCTTAGTAACGAGCGACCCGTGGCCAACGATTACTTACAGTAAAATAATCTGATAATGTTCGTGAACGACCTCCGAAATTTTGTCGGTAGAGGCTAGGATCACACCATAACTAAAGGACTGTAAGGGATTTGCTCTCTCGCTAGCCGAAAGTAATGTCATAATGCCTGTTTTGCTGGCCGAAGACAATATGAGTTTAATATAGTTATACCAAAGAGAACACAGGGGGAGAAGTAGTTCAGAAATTAAAATTCTCTATAAAGATTAATTTATATGACTCCATTGAATGGAACTCTCCTAAAATCTTATTTGTTCCTTCAAGTGTAACATAGGTTCTTCTCTAAATGTGTGTAAGGCCGGGTCGTAACTTGCCACTACTGTTGCTCAACTTGCACATCAATCAGGCATTGAATGAAGTGAAACAAAATTTCCGAAGATGGAAAAATGTGCAAAGGGATACGAATCTTAAGCTTCTGGTCCAATTCAAGGACGGCATCAGTGTCTGAATTAACGGGCATCATTTGGAGCAAAGAATATGGCGTACTGACAGATATAAACCAAGAAGAATAAAATGGCAGAATAACAACTTAACATTAAAAATGGGAAAGTTGCACTAGTGGAGGAAAAGATAGAAATATCCACTGTAGGAAGTGGGGTTACACAGGCTGTTCAATCAAAATAAGTTATCAGGAGTAGGTTTTCACAGACGAAGTAGTATACTGGTATGTGATATTGATATGAAAACTAGATAGTTTCTGAAAAAATCATATCTCAAGCGCAGCATTCTTTGGAACTGTGGAGTGTACGGACCCTGATGAAGAGAAGAAGAATCTATAATCATACCCAACCAGATGTTGTCCATCACTGGCAAAAATTATTAGATAGAGGACACTGAGAAAGAACTAAACTAAACTCCTCCTGAACGGCCAGGAAGGCCCAATTGTACTGATCGGCCAACTTGTCCACTGGAGGCCCTTCACTACGTGATGCTTCAGAGATGCTGCCTAGTCGCGGCTCTGACACCAAAGTTTCTCTGGGCCACAGGTCATTTGTTGAAGTGTGGGCACGTGGACGCAAAATGATACGTCTGTACTGATATGTGTAGCCCATTTAGTGTTGCAGTTATGGATGTGCAGAAATCACCAGGTCGTAAAGTTGGTGGCGTGTTTGTGGAAGGCTGTTGGGAACACCTAAAAAACATACACCCAGATGTGTATACATATAAAAGTACCACATATAAAGTTATCTGAACTTATACCCGTTACAGCCTGTATTAAAAGAACAAGTAATGAATGTGCGAGAGATAGTTGGTACTGCATATTTCTAACAAACTTCTCATTATCCGTTCGGTCTCGGACAATGCACATACTAAACTACATTCCTAAATTCAATCAGTTCCTTGTTCTGTTTTCATTGTCACCATAGGCGCAAATCCAGTCTTACATCTATAAGGATTTTTCTGATATAATGGATAGTCGTTACAAGACTTTCTCCAAAATGTTGATAGTTTTGTTTTAGGGAAATATATTTCCATTGCATTGTCTTTATTTAGTCCAAGAAATTTTATTTTGGCTTGCACTTCACAATCTGAAAATATTCCTTCATTCACTGAAAACGGTTTTTTGAGTGAGGAATTTTTCAGTTCAGGAAAATAGTGTACTGACCGACTATTAATGACGATAACTGCTGATTTATTTCGTGTGTGAATGAGGATTTTTCGTTGATATCTTCCATTAAATTATCGGTTGTGGGAACGTCAGAATGCCTTGAACTTCATCCCTGCCTTGGTGAAGTTCCAACAATCTGCGAAGGAAACTGGGGAACTTTACTTTCTGCTGTCAAAATATTTCCATGCAGTTCGAGATCCAACGTTTTTCTTAATAAACTAAATCTGCAAGATATGCTACTTGAAATTAGTTATATGTTGGTTTGGTGCTTAAAATAAATATGCAACATATGCTACCTTCAAATTAATTATATGTTAGTTTGGTGTGTAAGTCTTTCAGCCTTGACTTGGTGAAGCTCCAATCAGCGAAGGAAATTGGCGACTTTATTTTGTGCTCTCAAAATATTAACCCTATTTCCTTGCAATCCCAGTTAAAACGAATTTATTTATACAAATAAATTTACAAGATATGCCACTTTAATTATCTCTTAGTTTGGCGCTTAAATCTTTCTCCTTTTCCACCATCGCCTTTTCCAGAAACAAAGTAATTAGTAGTCAAAGCTCGAGCACTCCATTCAGCACCTTTTGACGTAACAGCCATTGTGCTTCTGTGGAGAAAGACCTTCAAATCTGATTCGAGCTTCTTCTTATATCTCTTTGAGAACTCTTTTGTTTGCTGCACTACTTCCGACGTGGTTTACAGGCTTACTACCTGGGAGTCCGTTCAAAACATCAGATGGAATTGTTTTCACTTCCAGCGAATAAAGATTTATAAGATAGTTGTTTACTTGTGCACTTGGACCAACTTATTTTAACAATAGCCGCGAGGGATTAGCCCAGCGGTCTAAGGCGCTGCACTCATGTACTGTGCGGCTGTACCCGCCGGAAGTTCGAGTCCTCCTTCGGGCATGGTTGTGTGTGTTTGTCCTTAGGATAATTTAGGTTAAGTAGTGTGTAAGGTTAGGGACTGATGACCTTAGCAGTTAAGTCCCATAAGATTTCACACACATTTGAACTTTTTTTTTAACAATATGTGGAACCCCGAGCGGATGTCCAGCTTATAAAGTAGTCCTCTGTTCACGCATCTGCCGACTACAACCACTGCATCTCATTGTCCCCAGTAAAATTCTTAACTGAGCGGAAGACGCCTCTTGATTCCGAGAACAAATAGGCTTCTGTTAGGTTTTCTTAGAGCGATTGGTTAATGGTGTACTTATGGGTATACAATAGATCTGTTGTTTCCATTTTATGTACAATACTTCGACGATCAACCCAATCATCTTCTTTGTGTGCTGCAAGATTTGCTGCTATGGATACTCACTGTCTGGATTCCAACCATATTATGAAATAAGATTGGACTCGCGCCGCTATTTGTTGCGAGTGCGACTATCAATGGCCACTTCGCCCTTGATGCTCTTGTATTTTTCAAAGCCCACACTGACATTAAGTGAAATGCACATCGTTTCAGGGTTCCACAGTTCCGCTGCTGAGATCTTAGCTGAGTGTCATACCCCAGTCATTGTGGAAATTGAAACGTCCCTCCTTTTCATTAGGTTTTCTGGCATATTTATTTCCATAGACTCCTTAAAAAAGCCGCTTCAAAAACTTGGCACGTGAACCACGATAATGGTCTCATTATTTTTCTTTTCATGACTGTATTCGAGGTAGTGCTCGGTAACATCTGGTTTGATGTATGTTATTTTAATCTAATAGGTCGTTGATGTTCCTTTCATTTCAGCTGGACTGCGTTAAAGCTCTTCTCTACGTAAGACATGCCACATCGCAAGGAATGCAGTATACCACCGGACTTTCTGTGACCTAGCTCCTCATTAACGTTACAAAGACTTTTCATCTGTGTTGATGCGAGCCAAATACATTGGATGAAGCGTTTCTATAGGAGTGTGCCTATCTCTGCGGATATTGGAGCGGTATAAGATAGATAACTGATCTTGGCCTCCTTTTGTCTCAATCTGAACCCATTTCTCA